>NC_092372.1:15410033-15713158 GCF_030028105.1 Mobula birostris | reverse complement strand
GATTAGAGACGAGAGTGGTCTATGGAAGAATGGGAAGGAGGAGCGGCACAAGAGGGAGATGAGCGGGTGAGGAGAAGAGAGCTTGCACTCTTCCTTCCCACCTATATTTCATCTCACCTGGCTTCACCTATCACCTTCCAGCTTGAACTCCTTCCCCTCTCCCACCTTCTTACTTGGGCTTCTTCTCGCCTCCTTTCCAGTCCTGATGAAGAGTTTCAGCTGGAAACACTGCCCCTTTATTCCTCTCCCTAGATGTTGCCTGACCTGCTGATATCTTACAGCATTTTGAGTGTGTTGCATTAATACTTCTTACCCTTCTTAGCCTTATTCTCCAGCTCTCCCATTCAAAGACAATCTACTGTCCAAAATTGATGGTGTGTGTGAAGTACTCTTAGTAAAAATGAGTCTTGTTGATCAAGCTTTTGTGTAAAATATAATTAATATTCTTATTCTCTTTGAAAGGGAAATTGCATAAAAGATTTACAACAGCCGAAGTGGCAATTGAATTTATTTTAAGGGTACATATTAGAAGGATACAACTAATTATTGGGCTACACTCAGGACAGAGAGTACAACTTATTTTGCGGTCAAGAATACTTAGAGTCATAGAGTCATAAAGCACTGCAGCACAAAAACAGGCCCTTCAGCCCATCTAGTCCATGCCAAACTGTTACTCTATCAAGCCCCATTGACCAGCGCCTGGACCATAGCTCTCCAAAGTTCAAAGTAAATTTATTATCAAAGTGCATATATTGTATATCACCAGACACAACCCTGAGATTCATTTTCTTGCAGGCATGCTCAATAAAGCCAATAGCCATAATAGAATCTGTATCTTTTCTATCCATAATTCTATTAAATCTTCCTTCATTCTCCTACATTCTAGAGATTAAAGTCCATGAATTCCACTGGTAGTTTGTTCACACTCTCACCACTCACAGAGTGAAGCAGTTCCCCCTCAGGTTCTCCTTAAACATCTTGCCTTTCACCCTTAACCTCTGACCTCTAGTTCTAGTCTCACCCAACTTCATCCGGAAAGAATAAACTTCAGCACAATTTCAAGGTGGCTTATGACACTGCAGCAGTAGAAGAGATGGAGGAAGGAATTAACATTTCCATCTACTGAAAAAAAAAACAAAATAAATCTTCTTTCCTCTTGAAACATCATTGATTCAAGCTGCTAAAATTACTTCAGGTTTGCAGAGGCTGAAAATGGAATTTCATATGAATCAATTACCATTCTAATAAGACCCTATTATCATTAAATGCTAACAAAACAAAATACAAAAAAAATTGGCCAGATTTTACCAAAAATAGCAATAAATGAGCTACGAGAAGGCTTATCTAAAATTGGTGGTTTTCTAGTGATAATTCAAATATAAAACTATTTTGAAGAGATTGGAGATCATCTGTGCCACGTGGCAAATGCAACTGAAAAAAAATCAAGGCTGTTAATAAACAAATGCAGAAATTGCAGTCATAGTCTCATAAAGAATAGTAAAATAACAGCGATATTATCTCTTCAATCTGAGGAAATTGGATTGACCTTTCTAAACAGTCACTTTCCATATGTACACTTCCTTCTGAATATTAGAAACTGCCGAATGAGAGAACAGACAAATGGACCATGAGTCAGTCACTGACAAATACAAGAATCTGCATCTGCGTTTACATCCATATGCAATATTGTCACTCTGTTATAGTCTGTGAATCAAATCTGTTATTGAATTATATCATTTGATTTTTACAAAAGACAGTTATAAAGAAATATTAGAAACTTTGTTCCACAATTTTTTTCTTCCTACGCAGTAATTCAGTAGTCACTTTGTGGTATTAAAATAGAACAAGTTTATTTTTCCAGAATTAACTATTATAACATTTTAAACTATTTAGCACAGAGTAAGTGCAGTTTTTTGAACATAGGACAGCACAGCACATCTTTTAACCTACTCTAAGCTCAAACTAACCTTGTCCTCCTACTCTCTGATCAATTTTGGTTCATTGCACAACACCCAATCCAGAATAGCTGATCCCTTAGTGGGCTCAACCATAAGCTGCTCTAAAAAGCCATCTCCTAGGCATTCTAGAAAGTCTTGGAATCCAGCACCAATCTGATTTTCCCAATCTACGTGCATATTGACAATTGTAACATTCCCCTTTGGCATGCATTTTCTATCTCCCATTGTAATTTGTAGACCACATCCTTATTACTGTTTTGGGGTCTGTATACATCTCCCATTAGGGTCTTTGTACCCTTGTAGTTCCTTAGCTCGATCCACAATGATTCAACACTTTCCAACCCTATGTCACCTCTTACTAAAGATTTAATTTCATTTTTTACCAACAGAGCAATGCTGCCCCGTCTGCCTTCCTGCCTGTCCTTTGATACTTTGTGTATCCTTGGACATTAAGCTCGCAGCCACACGCTTCTTTCAATCATGATTCAATGATGCCTACAACAGCATATATGCCAGATACAACACCTTCAGTCCTGTTTTCACCCGTTTTGATTTTGTCTACTTTTTACATTACAACTCATCCTGTTGACTGCAATTTTGCCCTGTCAACAGCCTCTCCTCACTATACATTGCCTCTGTTTATAAACCAGCTCATCGTCAGCACTATCATCCACCATTCCTATGATACCTCTTGCATTGTAATACACATAGCTCGGAACACTACTCATACCACGCTCAACCTTTTGATTCCTAACTCCTTAACATGGATTGTTAGATGCTGCAACTGGATGCACATCTCACAGTTGTAGTTATCAGGAACACTGGACTTTTCCCTGCATCCCTGCATTGTCTTTCTGCATTCAGCAACAGGAGCATTCTGCTATCGTGCCTGGCATCGCTACAGCCTAGCAGCGCAGATATAAAGAAGAGAAGAAAAACAAACAACCGTGATTTTTTTTTCTTTTTTTCCTCTGACTGAAACCTCTCTTCACAAAAGTTTCCTCATCCATCCTATGATGAGGCAACGAGAAATGAATGCAATATTCCAACGTGGCCCAGTCAGTGTTTAATAGAGCAAACTGTTGCCAAGATAGTGCATTTCAGTAAAAGGTTTTGTGCTCTATGAAGTGAAGGGAGATTTGATTACTATAGAATTTCCAATTAGATACTTCTTGTCTGATAAATGTATCCTCCCTTCTGAATTCATTATCAATGTAAATCAGGAAATTAATACTACCAGCTCCGACATTAAAAGATGTGTAGATTTGACACTGTGGTTTTCCTCATTGTTATTTTTTAACTTGTTCTACCTCAATGCCTGATCTGTATGAATAGAGTGCAAGACAAGCTTTTCATTCTGTCGCAGTGAGGCCCTCCATTGGTCTGAGTTGACCGTGGATATTGTATCCCAGCTGTCTACACGATACGCAAGTCAGGGCAGCATGATACAGAGAGCAAGCTGTTGCTTACGTAGCAAGCACCCCATCTCCACACAGCTGAGGAATCCAAAAGAACAGCAGAAACCGATACTGTTTGGTATCAGCAGTGTTGCAAGAGCTGTCAGTCAGCATTGAACTCAATGTAGCACTGCCTTACTGACTCCAGATCCAGCAGATTTTTCCTCAGGGATTACTCCTGAAGCCTTCACCTTGAGTAAGTATAGCAGCAAAGCAGCAGAGGTTTGACATCAGAGTTTTTCACTGTTCATGTGACAACAATAAACCAATTCCAATCCAGTCCCTTTCCTTTTTAGGACCATCAGTATCTTAATTTGGCTAAATTCTGGACATTTCTCAGACATTTAAAAAACAACTCTAGAAAACAACTCTGGGTCTAAGTGGCCCGCTCATTCGTATGACAATTGTGCTTGTGTGATTCTGTGAGATTCGGGTGTTCTGTGAAAGACTTGAGCTATTAATCAAGGTCAAAGAGCATATCGTTTAAATCATAGCTCTAAACAGTACAGGTCCACTCCAGCTTACCAACGCCCAAGTTACATACAGCTTTTACATATGGATGAGCATTTGGGAACTGGCATGCTGCAAGCAATTTCTGCCACGTGGGAAGTTATTTCTCAGCTCCATTTCTGACTTAGAAACTGCTCAGGTTCTGAACAGTTGACAGGAATGGAACCACTCCTGAGAACTTGCGAACTAACAAACCTCTTCAGATGTTGTGTTGAAAGTATCCTGACTGGTTGCATTGTCCAGTAATTCGAATGCGCAGGGACACAAGAAATTTCAGAGAGTAGTGGACACAGCCTAAACACAAAATACACTGCAGATTCTGGGGTCAAATCAACACTCGTAACATGCTGGAGGAACTCAGCAGGTCGGGCAGCGTTCGTGGAGATCTTAAACAGGTTTTTTGCGTCTGTATTTACTAAGGAAGCTGGCATGAAATCTATGGAATTGAGGGAATCAAGTAGTGAGACCATGGAAACTGTACAGATTGAAAAGGAGGAGGTGCTTGCTGTCTTGAGGAAAATTAAAGTGGATAAATCCCCAGGACCAGACAGAGTGTTCCCTCGGACCTTGAAGGAGACTAGTGTTGAAATTGCGGGGGCCCTGGCAGAAATATTTAAAATGTCGCTGTCTACGGGTGAAGTGCCGGAGGATTGGAGAGTGGCTCATGTTGTTCTGTTGTTTAAAAAAGGATCGAAAAGTAATCCGGGAAATTATAGGCCGGTGAGTTTAATGTCAGTAGTAGGTAAGTTATTGGAGGGAGTACTAAGAGACAGAATCTACAAGCATTTGGATAGACAGGGGCTTATTAGGGAGAGTCAACATGGCTTTGTGCGTGGTAGGTCATGTTTGACCAATCTGTTGGAGTTTTTCGAGGAGGTTACCAGGAAAGTGGATGAAGGGAAGGCAGTGGATATTGTCTACATGGACTTCAGTAAGGCCTTTGACAAGGTCCCGCATGGGAGGTTAGTTAGGAAAATTCAGTCGCTAGGTATACATGGAGAGGTGGTAAATTGGATTAGACATTGGCTCGATGGAAGAAGCCAGAGAGTGGTGGTAGAGAATTGCTTCTCTGAGTGGAGGCCTGTGACTAGTGGTGTGCCACAGGGATCAGTGCTGGGTCCATTGTTATTTGTCATCTATATCAATGATCTGGATGATAATGTGGTAAATTGGATCAGCAAATTTGCTGATGATACAAAGATTGGAGGTGTAGCAGACAGTGAGGAAGGTTTTCAGAGCCTGCAGAGGGACTTGGACCAGCTGGAAAAATGGGCTGAAAAATGGCAGATGGAGTTTAATACTGACAAGTGTGAGGTATTGCATGTTGGAAGAACAAGCCAACGTAGAACATACAGGGTTAATGGTAAGGCACTGACGAGTGCAGGGGAACAGAGGGATCTGGGAATACAGATACAAAATTCCCTAAAAGTGTCGTCACAGGTAGATAGGGTCGTACATTGGCCTTTATTAATCGAAGTATTGAGTATAAGAGCTGGAATGTTATGATGAGGTTGTATAAGGCATTGGTGAGGCCAAATCTGGAGTATTGTGTTCAGTTTTGGTCACCAAATTACAGGAAGGATATAAATAAGGTTGAAAGAGTGCAGAGATGGTTTACAAGGATGTTGCTGGGACTTGAGAAACTCAGTTACAGAGAAAGGTTGAATAGGTTAGGACTTTATTCCCTGGAGCGTAGAAGAATGAGGGGAGATTTGATAGAGGTATATAAAATTATGATGGGTATAGATAGAGTGAATGCAAACAGGCTTTTTCCACTGAGGCAAGGGGAGAAAAAACCCAGAGGACATGGGTTAAGGGTGAGGGGGGAAAAGTTTAAAGGGAACATTAGTGGGGGCTTCTTCACACAGAGAGTGCTGGGAGTATGGAATGAGCTGCCAGACGAGGTGGTAAATGCGGGTTCTTTTTTAACATTTAAGAATAAATTGGACAGATACATGGATGGGAGGTGTATGGAGGGATATGGTCCATGTGCAGGTCAGTGGGACTAGGCAGAAAATGGTTCAGCACAGCCAAGAAGGGCCATTAAGGGCCTGTTTCTGTGCTGTAGTTTCTATGGTTTCTATGGTTTTAAATGATCTGTCAATGTTTCGGGCCAAAACCCTTCGTCAGGACTCAAGGGTTCTGGCCCGAAACATTGACTGATCATTTCCACGGATGCTGCCCAACCTGCTGAGTTCCTCCAGTGTGTTGTGAGTGGACACAGCCTAAGACATCAGATACATCCTGCCTCACCACAGAAAGTATCAACTTGAGGTACTGCCTCAAGAAGGCAATATCTATCATCAAAGATCCTCACCATCCAGGCATGCCATCTTCTCATAGCTACCATCAGGCCTGAAATTCCACACCAACAGGATCATGAATAGCTACTTCCCTTCAGCCACTTCATTCTTGCATTTACCACCACAATCCTAATCATTATCTCAGTGTAGACTGTCATGTGTGACGCCAAGCAGAGGTACTGGAGGGATGATGCTAATGAGAGAGATAAGAAAGACAATGGAGAAATATTCAAAATGCTAGTAAGAGAGAAGAGAGGGATTAACGGGAAATAAACACAATTCAGATATTGACAGACTGGTTGCTTTGAACCTGAACTGTTTGAAGTTTGATGGACAGGTGATACCCCAGCAGGGGGATAAAAGGAGCAAGTTTGCTAAGGCATGAGACACACCATGAGACCCTGGAAAGAACAGTGTGCCCCCACAAGTGGGTGAGAGTTTGGAGGACCGGTTCGAGGGAACCGACCAGAGGCTCACAGGGTGTAAAAGTACGATCAGTGGGAACCTGGGGTGTGTGTCCACCCTTGCCTGGGTGCCGGGTTCACCGCGGAAGAACGATCGTATCCGGAACGGAGGGGTCACAGTCGGTGACCACAGCGGAATTAGAAGACATCAAAAGGTCTGTCCGAAACCAACTGCGAAGACATCAAAAGGTCTGCCTGAAACCAAATTGCATCTCTCTCTCTCTCTCCAATGGTACGACAGCAGCGATTACTGTGAACTGCACTCACTGAGCTGAACTCTGCTTCACTTAAGACTGATCATTTTATCCCTAGACTGCGATAGAGCTTGGTTGATTCCTACTACTCTAGTTCTGTGTATATGTGTGTATTATCATTGCTAACTTGTTACATTTATATCCTTACGATTAGCGTACTGTATTACTTATTTCTTTAATAAAACTTTATTAGTTCCTAGTAATCCAGACTCCAACGAGCGTTCCATTTCTGCTGGTTTGGCAATCCAGTTACGGGGTACATAACAAGAGGTTATAAAAAATAACACACACAAAAAACTCTGATCTCTCAGCTAGCAGTCTAGAGGGACAGAAGTGGCTCGACTGAAAACATCGACTGTTTATTCATTTTCATGCATGCTGCCTGATCTGCTGAGTACCTCCAACACTTTGGGTCTGCTGCTTATAAAAAATCAGCCCTGTTTGTCACAGGTACATGGAGCCATACAGTGAAATGTGCTGTTTGCATCAAATCAAATCAGTGAGGATTCTGCAGAGCAACCTGCAAGTACCGCCGGGCTTCTAGCGGCACATAGTATGCCCACAACTTACTACCCCTAACCGTATGACTTTGGACTGTGCAAATGTACAAACTCCTTACAAACAGCGGTGGGAATCAAGCTCCCACCTTACTGCCAGTGGTCTAAGCAAAGCACGAACCGTTACGTTACTGTGCCGCCTTGACACTATGACCTCTTCCACCATTTTGCACTGCAATAGACTTCAGGTTTTTTTAATGTCCTAATTGTGTACTTTTTCGGAAAAATCAGCATCAGAATCAGGTTTAATATCACCTTCATATGTCGTGAAATTTTTTTGTTTCTGCAGCAGCTGTACAATGTAATATGTAATAATAAAAAAAGAATTGCAGTAAATATATAGATATAATTGCTAAATTAAATAAGTAGTGCAAAAATGTGGGCACGTGGCCAAGTGGTTACGGCATTGGACTAGCGACATGAAGGTCGTGAGTTCGAGCCCCAGCCGAGGCAGCGTGTTGTGTCCTTGAGCAAGGCACTTAATCACATATTGCTCTGCGACGACACTGGTGCCAAGCTGTATGGGTCCTAATGCCCTTCCCTTGGACAACATTGGTGTCGTGGAGAGGGGAGACTTGCAGCATGAGCAACTGCTGGTCTTCCATACGATCTTGCCCAGGCCTGCGCCCTGGAGAGTGAAGACTTTCCAGGTGCAGATCCATGGTATCGCAAGACTAACGGATGCCTTAAAAAGTGCAAAAATGTAGTGAGGTAATGTTCATAGGTTTGATGTTCATTCGGAAATTGGATGGCAGAGAGGAAGAAGCTGTTCATGAATCGCTGAGTGCGTGCCTTCAGGCTTCTGTACCTCCTTCCTGATGGGAGCAATGAGCATATCATGGATGATGGGGGTCCTTAATGATGGATGCCACCTTTTTGAGGCATCGTTCCTTGAAGATGTCCTGAATACTAGTGCCCATGATGAAGCTGACTGACAACTTCACAACCTTCTTCAGCTTATTTCAGTCCTGTGCAGTAGCACCACCCCCCACCCCCCATACCAGATGGTGATGCAACCAGTTAGAACGTTCTCCGTAGTACATCTGTAGAAATTTGCAAGTGTCTTTGATTTGGTCATAGGTTGTTGGATGTATTTAAGGCAGAGATTGGTAGATTCTTGATTGGACACAGCATCAAAGGTTACAGGGAGAAGTCTAGGGAATGGGGCTGAGGAGGGGAAAAAAGGATCAGCCATGATTGAATGGTGGAGCAGAATTGATGGACCAAATAGCCTAATTGTGCTCCTATGTTTTATGGTCTTATGGACATACCAAATCTCCTCAAACTCCGAACTCCGCTTTTCTTGTAGCTGTGTCGATATGTTGGGCCCAGGATAGATCCTTGGAGACGTTGACACTCAGGAACTTGAAATTGCTCACCCTTTCCACTCCTGATCCTTTTATGAGGACTGGAGTGTGTTCCCTCGACTTCCCCTTCCTGAAGTCCACAATCAGTCCACAATCAAAAATGATTATAATTTATGTTTAGTTCATGTTTTACTTGTGAATGCTGCTTACCAGACTGGTGTCAGCCAGTGATACTGTTGCAAGTAAGTATCCCATCATTACGTGTACATGCATGTACTTGTGCATGTGATAATAAAAAACAACTTCGGGGAATTAAGACGCATTTGTATGTAGTAAGTAAATAGAAGGGACGAGTGAGTGTGGATGACTAGAAATGATGTAAGGCCACAACCGCACTAACGGACTGGACACCGGAATCAGAATCAGAATCAGGTTTATTATCACCGGCATGTGACGTGAAATTTGTTAACTTAGCAGCAGCAGTTCAATGCAATCCATAACATAGGAGAAGAAGAAAAAAAAAATTTAAAAAACAAATAAATAAATAAATTACAGTATATGTATATTGAATAGATTAAAAGTCATGCAAAAACAGAAATAATATATATTGAAAAAGTGAGGTAGTGTTCACGGGTTCAAAGCCTAATTAGGAATTGGATGGCAGAGGGGAAGAAGCTGTTCCTGAATCACTGAGTGTGTGCCTTCAGGCTCCTGTACCTCCTACCTGATGGTAACAGTGAGAAAAGGGCATGCCCTGGGTGCTGGAGATCCTTAATAATGGACACTACCTTTCTGAGATACCTCTCCCTGAAGATGCCCTGGGTACTTTGAAGGCTAGTACCTAGATGGAGCCAACTAAATTTAAAACCCTCTGCAGCTTCTTTCAATCCTGTGCAGTAGCCTCCCCTCTGTACAGGATGTATGGCAAAAATGTGGCTAATGTTCAGGGGATATTTGCATGGCGTTCTGCATAGGTACGTTCCAATGAGATGGAAAGAATGGTAGGGTACAGGAACCATGGTGTACAAAGGCTGTTGTAAATCTAGTCAAGAAGAAGGGAAAAGTTTACAAAAGGCCTTGGTAGACAGGATTAAAGATTCCAAAGATTCAAAAAAACTTTATTGTCAATCTAACCGTACATCAGCTCTGCAGGGCAGAATGAGACAGCGTTTCCCAGGAGCAGGGCAATCATAACATAACAAACGCAACACTAAATAATAAACATAACAATAAATAGTAAAACATAACAGCCACATGTAATTTAAAATCAAGTTATAAGTGTCCAGTGCAAGTTAAAAGTGTCCAAAGCAGAGTCAGGTAGAGCAGCTATTTAGCAGTCTGACTGCCTGTGGGAGGAAGCTATTTAGTAGCCTTGTGGTTTTAGTTTTGATGCTCCTGTAACGTTTGCCTGATGGCAGAAGAACAAACAGTTCATGGAGAGGGTGTGAGGGGTCTTTAATGATGTACCGTGTCTTCTGGAGGCATCGACTCTGAAAGAGGTCTTGGACAGAAGGTAGGGAGACCCCAATAACCTTCTCTGCTCCCCAACCACCCTCTGCAAGGCTTTTTTGTTGACAGCACTGCAGCTGGAGTACCAGGTTGTGATGCAAAAGGTCAGCACACTCTCAACCACTCCTCTGTAGAATGTAGTTAAGATGTTAGTGGGGAGTGATGCTTGTTTAAGCTTCCTCAGAAAGTGCAATCTCTGCTGGGCCCGTTTCACAATCCCAGTGGTGTTCCTGGACCAGGTGAGATTGTCCCAGATCTGTACCTCAAGGAACTTGATGTTTTCCACTCTCTCCACTGTGGAGCGCTGATGCTGAGGGGTGTGTGCTCAGGCTGAGACCGTCTGAAATCGACGATCATCTCCTTGGTTTTGGTGACATTAAGCATCAAGTTGTTATCCCTGCACCAGCTCTCTAGGTGCTTGACCTCCTCTCTATACATAGTTTCATCATTTTTGCTGATGAGCCCCACCACTGTGGTATCATCTGCAAATTTAATGATCAGGTTCTCCTTGAATCTGGCTGCACAGTCATGTGTTAGCAGTGTAAACAGCAATGGGCTAAGCACACAGCCTTGTGGGGATCCAGTGCTCAGTGTGATGGAGTCAGAGATGTTCCTGCCAACACGGACTGACTGTGGTCTCTCTGTCAAGAAATCTCTCTCTGTCTCTGATTGTTCAAGTGTGACAGTGGAAAAGTGTGTATGGAACTGGAGGAGATAGCAGCAATACTTCATGAATATTTGCTTCAGTATTCACTATGGTAAAGGAACTTGGCAATTGTAGGGCTGACTTACAGCGGACTGAAAAGCTTGCGCATATAGTTATTAAGAAAAAGGATGTGCTGGAGCTTTTGAAAACCATCAAGTTGGATAAGTCACCGGGACCGGACGAGATGTACCCTAGGCTACTGTGGGAGGCGACAGAGGAGATTGCTGAGCCTCTGGCGATGATCTTTGCATCATCAGTGAGGACGGGAGAGGTTCCGGAGGATTGGAGGATTGGAGGGTTGTGGATGTTGTTCCATTATTCAAAAAAGGGAGTAGAGATAGCGCAGGAAATTATAGACCAGTGAGTCTTACTTCAGTGGTTGGTAAGTTGATGGAAAAGATCCTGAGAGGCAGGAGTTATGAACATTTGGAGAAGCATAACATGATTAGGAATAGTTAGCATGGCTCTGTCAAGGGCAGGTCGTGCCTTATGAGCCTGATTGAATTTTTTGAGGATGTGACTAAACACATTGATGAAAGTAGAGCAGTAGATGTGATATATATGGATTTCAGCAAGGCATTTGATAAGGTATCCCATGCAAGGCTTATTGAGAAAGTAAGGAGGCATGGGATCCAAGGGGACATTGCTTTGTGGATCCAGAACTGGTTTGCCCACAGAAGGAAAAGAGTGGTTGTAGATGGGTCATATTCTGCATGGAGATCAGTGACCAGTGGTGTGCCTCAGGAATCTGTTCTGGGACCCCTTCGCTTCGTGATTTTTATACATGACCAGGATAATGAAATGGAGGGATGGGTTAGTAAGTCTGTTGACACAAAGGTTGGGGGTGTTGTGGACAGAGTGGAGGGCTGTCAGAGGTTACAGAGATTCAATGTTGTAAAACAATAAAAACAAGAATACTTCCATTGGTGGGGTGGGGGGGGGCGGAATACTTTTTATATGCACTGTATACACAACCTTGAGATTCGTCTCCTTTCAGGCAGCCACAAAATAAAGATCCCCTATAGAACCCATTTAAAAAAGAAGACCGTCAAACTACCAATTTGCAGAGAGAAAAAAAAATCATACAAACAATAAAAGTAATTAATTAACATTCAGAACTGAAGTTCATGAAAATGAGTCGTCAGTTATCACTGCAGCTGATTCAGGAGCCTGTTCATTGTCTGCGCAGAGACAAATTTTTGTGGAGCAGTGAATTGAACTGGCCCATACCTCATCTCTGGCCCCAGCACCCTTATCTTTCTGATTTGAATCTGGCCGGGCACTTAAATCATCCAGATCTTGGGTCATTCTTCATTGAGAAATGCTGGAGTTGTAATGTCTCTCTCATGGCCTTCTCTTTTCCAGCAGACTCACATTTTCTACTGGCATTTCTCTAGCTCTGTTCAAAGGCAACATTCCTTTATACAGAACCTTCTTTGTGGGAAAACAGGATGAAAGGAGCGTTTGACGTCTCAGGACTGTTTGAAGTACTTGTTGAAGTTTAAGAGATTGGGGCAGGGGTCTCATTAAAACCTAATGGATATTAAAAGGCCTAGATAAAGTGGAAATGGAGAGGATGTTTCCAATATTGGGGAAGTCTAGGACCAGAGAGCACAGCCTACAAGGAGAGTGATGTCTATTTAGAGCAAAGATGCAGAGGAATTTCTTTTGCCACAGGGTACTGAATCTGTGGGATTCATCGCTGCCGACGACTGTGGAGCCAAGTCATTGTATATATTTAAAGTGGAGCTTGGGCTCTTGATTAGTAAAGACATCAAGGCACATGGGGAGAAGGCAGGAGAATGGGTTGAGAGGGATAAGAAATCAAACATGTTGGAATGGTAGAGCAGTCTCGATGGGCCAAATAGCCTAATTCTGCTCCTTTTCTTATGGCCTTATGTTCTAGAATCATTACAGGCTAATGTTAACAGACAAAAGTTGACACAGAAGTAATTAAGGAGATATTAAAGACACGAAAGTTTCAATATCGTGTTTCATTTGATGCTGCTAATTGATAATACCTTAGGAATTCTAAACAGTTAATGAAATGCTTAATTACTTTAAAGACTGGTAACCTTATAAATCTTCACAAGTAGATGTAATTTCCCACAGTTTTACTTGATTGAGAATAAATTGTTTTGCTGATGTAGTTTTTCTTAATCCATTAATCATACCGTTGCCAGCAAGGATTAAAAGCAGGAAATTTAGCATTGATAGTGAGAGCGTAACAAATGGCCCCTCATTGTTTCAGCAGTGCTATGGCTGAGTTTCACAGAAGCCTCAAGAAAGCATCGCTCAGAATGGAAGCATTCTGAAGCACTGCCCTTCAGAACTGCGGTTCCATTCAACGTGAACCTGACTGATGATCCAGTACATGCTCCCGTTCCTCCATCCTCTCCGTATCCCTTGATCCCTTTAGCTATAACATAGAACATAGAACATGGACCAGCAAAGCACAGTACAGGCCCTTCAGCCCACAATGTTGTGACAATCTTTTGACCTACTCCAAGATCAATCTGACCCTTCCCGCCTGCATATTCTTCCATTTTTCCTTCATCTATGTGCCTATCTATGAATTTCTTAAATGTCCCTAATACATCCACCGCTACCACCAAACCCTGGTAGAGCATTCCACGCAGTCACCACTTGCTATGTAAAAAACATACCTCTGACATCCCCCCATACTTTCGTCCAATCACCTCTTAGAAGGAGCAGATCTGACTCCTTGAATTTCTATATACCAGGAGTGCATTCTAACTGGCTGCATCACCGCCTGGTATGGGGAGGGGCATTTCTCAGGGTCGAAATAAGCTGCAGAAATTTGTAAGCCATGTCAGCTCCATCATGGGCACTAAGCTCCCCAACATCCAGAACATCAAGGAGCAATGCCTCAAAAAGGTGGTATCCATCATGAAGGATCCCTATCACCCAGGACATGCCTTAACTGCTGTTCATTACTTTAATGATAAAGCACTCAATATGTCCCACTTACTGCCAAATAAACTAATTCCTCTTCTTGACCTTAGTCTAAACTAGTACGAGAATTAGGACGTTCCCTTATGAAACATGGTTAGGCTGTAACTGGAGTATCATCTGCCTTTCCATCACCATGCTGTTGGAAGGATGGAATTAAGCTAAAGAGGACACAAAGAAGATTCCCCAGAGCATTGCCTGGACTGGAAGGATTGAGTTACAAAGAGAAATTGTGACTGCTTACTTGGAACAGAGAAGGTTGAGAAAGAGACCTTACAGAGGGTTACAATATCGTGAGAGCAACAGACAGGGTAGGCAGTCACGGTCTTTATCCTAGAGAAGATATCAAATATCACTATGATGATTGTACATTCTAGTATCAATTGTTTGGCAACAATAAAGCATAAAGTATAAAGTATAAGGTGAACCTAAAAGTAGAGGGTGCAGGTTTGAGGTGAAAGGGAAAAGGTTAAAAGGGGATCTGAGGGACAGCTCCTTCACACTGTCACCCAGTAGATGGGCTACACCAGCAGAAGACAGCAGACATATACTCGATGAAAGACTGCACCAAAAGGGCGGAGAAACGATGAGTGTGCAAAAGACAACAAACTGTGCAAATACAAAGGAAAAAAGAAATAATAGCAATAAATAAATAAAACCATAAAATCATAAGACAAAGGAGCAGAACCAGGCCGTATGGCCCATCAAGTCTGCTCCGCCATTTCAGCATCAGAATCAGAATCAAGTTCATTATCACCGGCATGTGTCGGGAAATTTGTTTACCTAGCAGCAACAATTCAATGTAATACAGAATATAGAAGAAGAAGAAGAAGGAAAAAAATAATCAATCAATCAATCAATTTACTGTATACATATACTGAATAGATTAAAATCGTGCAAAAAACAGAAATAATTGTATATTAAAAAAGTGAGGTATTGTTCACGGGTTCAATGTCCATTTAGGAAATGGATGGCAGAGGGGAAGAAGCTGTTCCTGAATCGCTGAGTGTGTGCCTTCAGGCTTCTGTATCTCCTACCTGATGGTAGCAGTGAGAAAAGGGCATGCCCTGGGTGCTGGAGATCCTTTATAATGGACACTGCCTTTCTGAGACACCGCTCCCTGAAGGTGCCCTGGGTACTTTGTAGGCTAGTACCCAAGATGGATAACTCTCTGCAGCTTCTTTTGGTTCTGTGCAGTAGCACACTCCCCCCCCCCCACACGAGACAGTGATGCAGCCTGTCAGAATGCTCTCCACGGTACATCTATAGAAGTTATTGAGTGTATTTGTTGACATACCAAATCTCTTCAAACTCCTAACAAAGTATATCTGCTGTCTTGCCTTCTTCATATATATGTGTCCACTCAGGCCTGAGAGGCCAGCGCCGGGCAGCTTCATGCCTTACAAGGCGCGGAACGAGAGGCTGTGTGGTGCGCCGCTCCTCACACAGGCATTTCGCAGTACAGAATTTTCTTTTTATTTTACAAGGTCGAATTGCGAGATCAACACTCAACCCGACACGGATGGAAAGCGTACTCGGGAAAGGCCCAACTGGATTTGAACCCGCGAACCTCCGTTCCGGAGTCCGGCGCTGATGTCACTGCACCACTAGCCGGCTATATCTTTATAACTGCATCAATATGTTGGGACCAGGTTAGATCCTTAGAGATCTTAACACCCAGGAACTTGAAACTGCTCACTCTCTCCACTTCTGATCCCTTTGTGAGGATTGGTATGCTCTCCTTGGTCTTACCCTTCCTGAATTCCACAATCAGCTCTTTCGTCTACTGACATTGAGTGCCAGGTTGTTACTGTGGCACCACTCCACTAGTTGGCATATCTCACTTCTCTAAGCCCTCTCATCTCTATCTGAGATTCTACCAACAATGGTTGTATCGTTAGCAAATTGATAGATGGTATTTGAGCTGTGCCTAGCCACACAGTCATGGGTATAGAGAGAGTAGAGCAGTGGCTAAGCACACACTCCTGAGGTGCGCCAGTGTTGATCGTCAGCAAGGAGGAGATATCACCAATCCGCACAGGTTGTGGTCTTCCGGTTAGTAAGTCGTCATGGATCATCGTGGCTGATCCATCTCCCTCTCAATCCCATTCTCCTGCCTTCTTTTGTAAACTTTCACACCATGACTAATCAAGAACCTATCAACCTCCAGTTTAAATACACCCAATCACTTGCCCTCCACAGCCATCTGTGGTAATAAATTCCACAGATTCACCACCCTCTGGCTAAAGAAATTCCTTTTCATCTCTGTTCTAAAATGGACCACCTTCTATTCTGAGGCTCTGCCCCCTGTTCTTGTGCAATAAATATCGAGAACATGAGATGAAGAGACTTTGAAAGTGAGTCCATAGGTCTTGGGAACAGTTCAGTGGTGGAACAAGTGAAGCTGAGTGAAGTTATCCCCTCTGGTTCAAGAGCCTGATGATTGAGGGGTAACAACTGTACCATAACCTGGTGGTGTGAGTTGTATTCCATGTGACATAACAATCAATTGTATAAAGGACAATTTTCAAAAAAATATCAATAGAGAATATATTCAATAAACATGCGTCAGAAGTGGTATTAATAACCTCTAGGTTTTGCTTTTGGACCACAACATCATGTAATGAAGTTATTGAAAGCAGTTATTATGATTCATGACATTTGCATTGGTGTAAACACAAAGTGTGATAGTGAGGCTTCACTTGGAGTACTGTGAGCAGTTTTGGGCCCCTTATCTAAGGCTACGTCCACACTACGCTGGATAATTTTGAAAATGAAGCTTTTTCTTTTTGTTTTGACCCTCTGTCCACACTAAAACAGTGTTTTCATCCCCTGAAAACAGAGATTTTAAGAAACAGTCTCCAGAGTGAATAAATCTGAAAACGCCTAATATCCGTTGCAGTGCGGACATGGTAAACGGAGCTTTTTAAAACCGCTGTCATGACGTGCCGAAACAGATGGCGGCAGCACGGCATTTGATTGTCTTCTTCTTCTGCTTCTTCTTCTTCTTCTTCTTCTTCTTATTATTATTATTATTACTTTATTGTCACCAAACAATTGATACTAGAACGTACAATCATCACAGTGATATTTGATTCTGTGCTTCGCAGAACCTAACAATTTCAGAACAGACAGCAACGAGACTGAAGCCAGAAGAGTTAGAAATGTACTCACCAAATACTTCGACCCATAGCTTACTGAATAAATAAGTATACTCACTTTGCCCTGTTTTCTGTCCTTGCTTGAATGAAGGTAAGGACAGAAAACACCCTCCGCCACCTCCAGTTTAAATTCCATGCGGAATATTTTGGAGGATCAAGAACCAAGAACCAAGGTGGTTTACCTATTTATGCAAGTGCTTCTCTGACAATGGATGTGTAACAGCCTAATGTAACATTGTATGGAAATACAAGATAACACTGATGCAGACATGTTTTATACATTTAACAAGGTGCTTTATTAATGCAACAGAGTTAGTCAGTTTTTCAATGTTCGTCGTCAGCCGGGTCATGCTGGCCGTGAACTCTGTCAGTTGCCTCCATACGCTCCAGTATTTGTTTTTTTTAGTTTTAAGTCCTCCTGCCCGAGAGCCAAGAGCAATTCCTTTTAAGTTTTTCTAGTCTGTAACTTGACAAACGTGCACCAAGTATACCGTTTCCTCTTCGCTTGTTTTCTGTCCTGCGCATGCCCAGTAGGAGGAGATTTGCCCAAATATTCGTCTAATCTGGACAGAGATATTTTGAAAAACGCTTAGTGTGGACGCCTGTCGTTTTTACTCGAAACCGGTGTTTTCAGAATTATCCGGCGTAGTGTGGATGTAGCCGAAGAAAGAATCTGTTGACATTGGGGAGGGTTCAAGAGAAGTTCATGCAAATTTTCTGGGATTGAAAGTCTTACCATATGAGGAATGTTCAATGGCTCTGGGACTGAACTCGCTGGAATTTAAAAGAATGAGGGGGGATCTCATTGAAGCCTATTGAATTTGAAAGGCCTAAACAGAGTGAATGTGGAGAGGATGTTTCCTGTAGTGGGGGAGTCTTAGACCAGAGGACGCAGCCTCAAAATAGAGCGACATCCATTTTGAATGGAGATGAGGAGGAATTTCTTTTGCCAGAGGGTGGTGAATCTGTAGAATTTGTTACCACAGGTGGCTGTTGAGGCCCAGTCATTGAGTGTATTTAAAGCAGAGGTTGATAGGTTCTTGATTAAGTGTGTTAAAAGTTACAGGAAGAAGGCAGGAGAATGGGGCTGAGAGGGAAGTGGATCGGCCCTGATGAAATGGCAGAGCGGACTCGATGGGCTGAATGGACCAAGACTGTTCCAATGTCTGAAGGTCTTATTGTTTTATGGTATTCTTTATTAATCTTGCACACTTAACATCCCTATCTCTCCCACCTCCAGTATTGTTAATCTGAATTCAGTACAATATTGCTGGTGCTTGATGTGAAATATATTGGCCTGAAGTTGACTATCAACAGGGAGAGGGCAGAGTTCAACATTAACTTGAAAGCAGGATGACCATAGAGGTTTGGTGGGCTCTGTGGTTTTTCATTTTACTCCTTAGCATGTGGTCTGTGGAATTATTCAAAGAATTCTTCAGCTTGATTAACTGCTTACCCTGCCTGATGGCTTCATTCTCCATGGGTGCCACAGATCTCGTGTAGATAACATGAAGTGGAAAGTCTCTGATGTGGCCTTCCATCTGATCCAGTCTACAGATCTACAGTCTACAGTCACACCCAAACAGATTGACCAGCCAAACAGACTGAAGAATTCTTTGAAGAATTCAGAAACACTGCATGCTAAGGAGTAAAGAGCTGGAATTAACTGGTGACATGGTAGCATAACCGCCAGTGCAATCACTTTACTGCACCAGAGATCACTGTCTGCGGTTTGATTCCTGCCACTGTCTATAAGGAGCTTGTACATTCTGCCTGTGACTGAATCAGAAATGGAATCAGGTTTAATATCACAGGCATTTGCCACAAAATTTGTTAACTTTGCAGCAGCAGCACAATGCAATGCACAATAGTAGAGAAAAAAACTTTGAATTACATAATAAATATGTGTGTATATATATTAAATAGTTAAAACAAAAAAGTAGAGCAAAAATAGTAATAAAAAAGTAGTGAGGTAGTGTTCATGGGTTCAAAGTCCATTCAGGAATCGGATGGCAGAGGAGAAGAAACTGTTCCTGAATCATTGAATGTGTGTCTTCAGGCTCCTGTACCTCCTTCGTGATGGTAGCAATGAGAAGAGGGCATGGCCTGGGTGATGGGAGTCCTTAACGATGGACGTCGCCTTTTTGAGGCACCGCTCCTTGAAGATGTCCTGAATATGTTGGAGGCTAGTGCCCGTGATGGAAACGACTAATTTTACAACTGTCCGCAGCTTATTTCAATCCTGTGCAGTAGCCCACCACACCCCCCAGACCAGGCGGCGATGCAGCCAATTTGAATGCTGCCCATGGTACATCTGTAGAAATGCATGGTTTTCCTCCAGATACTCTGGTTTCCCCCCACATGATTAGGGTTAGGGTATTGTGGGCATGCTATGTTGGCTCTGGAAGCACGATGACACTTACAGGCTGACCCCAGCACAATCCTCGGACTGGGTTGTTCATAGACGCAAAACAATGCATTTTGCAATATATCTCGATGTTTTGCTTACATGTGACAAACAAAACTGAACTAATTTTTAAATCTTTATTATTGACATCATTAAAGAAAACCAGAATAATGTTGCAAGTATCCATGCGCAATAAAGCTGAAATATCATAATCCATCTTAAAAATATCAAATACACGCTTTATGCCAAAAGCCATGACATGGAGCAATAGTATATTGCACTTTCGCAAGCTGAGCAAGTCAGCCAGGGCAATTTTCAGCAAGCCTTGATAATTAAAGCTTGCATTCCTACGTCCAGGCATCCCAGCACAGTTTCATGGGGAATTTGCATCATTCATTAAACAAGACTATAATTAGGCCATACAGCCCATCCAGTCTACCCCACACGGCTGATTTAATTTCCCCTCTCAACACCATTCTCCTGCCTTCTTCCCTTATCCTTTCACACTCTTACTAATCAAGAAACTATCAACCTCCATTTTAAATATAACCAATGACTTAACATACACAAACATCTCTGGCAATGAATTCCACAGGTACACCACCCTCTGGCTCAAGAACTTCCTCTTCAACTCTGTTCTAAAGGGACATCCTTCTATTCCAGGGCTGGTCCCTCTGGTCCCAGACTGAATAAATATTTTGCATTGGTATTCACTGTGGAAGAAACTAGCAGAATGCTGCAAGTTCCAGGTGTCAGGGGTCATGATTAGATTAAATTAGATTAGATTAGATTCAACTTTATTGTCATTGTGCCGAGTACAGATACAAAGCCAATGAAATGCAGTTAGCATCTGACCAGAAATGCAAAGAATAGTGTTATTTACAAAATAATTGCGAATAAAAAGTAAGTGCTACAGCACACAAATATAAAAGTACTGAGACAGTACAATACGGATGCAATGCTGCTTAGCGCTGTGATGTGAGGTTCAGCAGTGTCACAGCCTCAGGGAAGAAGCTCTTCCTGTGCCTGCTGGTGCGGGAGCGGAGGCTCCTGTAGCGCCTATCGGATGGGAGGAGAGTAAAAAGTCCATGGTTAGGGTGAGATGCATTCTTGATAATGATTTTCGCCCTGCCCAGGCAGCGTTTATGGTAGATGTTCTCAATGGTGGGCAATTGGGTGCCGAGCAGTTTTCACCACACGCTGGAGCGTTTTGTGATCCGATACGGGACAATTGTCATACCACACTGAGATGCAGTTGGTGAGTATGCTCTCAATGGTACAGCGGTAAAAGTCCGTCAGTATCCTAGGGCAGAGGTGAGCTTTCTTGATGCTCCGTGGGAAATAAAGGCGCTGTTGCGCCTTTTTGATCAGGATGGAGGAGTTCAGGGACCAGGTGAGATCCTCGGAAATGTGGACACCAAGGAATTTGAAGCTTGATACACGCTCCACTATAGCTCCGTTGATGTAGATGGGGACGTGAGTGTGGCTCCTAGCATGCCGAAGTCCACGATGATCTCCTTGGTGAAGTTACCATAACTAGAGAGAAGGCTCTCAGGAGACTGGAAGGTCTGAAGGTAGATAAGTCACCCGGACCAGATGGTGTACATCCCAGGTTCTGAAAGAGGTGGCTGAAAAGATCATGAAGGAATTAGTAATGATCTTTCAAGAATCACTAGATTCTGGAATGGTTTCAAAAGGCTGGATAATTATAAATGTCACTCCAAGAAGGGTGAGAGGCAGAAGAAAGGAAACTATAGGTCAGTAAGTCTGATGTCAGTGGTTGGAAGATATTGGAGTCGGTTACTAAGGATGAGGTCGAGGAGACTCAGGCCGTAGTTAGCATGAAGAATTGGTTGATGTTGTGTACTTGGATTTTCAGAAGGCCTTTGACAAGGTGCCACACATGAGGCTGCTTAACAAGCTACAAGCTCATGGTATTACAGAAAGGATTCTAGCATGGAGTGGCTGATTGGCAGGAGGCAAAGAGTGGGAATAAAGGGAGCCTTTTCTGTTTGTCTGCCGGTGACTAGTAGTGCTCCACAGGGGTCTGTATTGGGACGCATTCTTTTTACATTATATGTTAATGACTTGGATGATGAAATTGGTGGCTTTGATGCAAAGTTTTCAGGTGATATGAAGATGAGGAGCAGGTAGTTTTGAAGTAGTAGTAAGGCTACAGAAGAACTTAGACAGATTTGGAGAATGGGCAAAGAAGTGGCAGATGGAATACAGTGCCAGCAAGTGTATGCTCATGTACTTTAGTGGAAGAAATGAAAGGGTTGGCTATTTTCTAAATGGAGAGAAAATACAAAAAAACTGAGGCGCAAGAGTATTTGGGAGTCCTTGTGCAGGATTCCCTAAAGGTTAATTTGTAGGTTGAGTCTGTCATGTGGAATGCAAACACAATGCTAGCATTCATTTCAAGAGGACAAGATTATAAAAGCAAGGATGTAATGTAGAGAGTTTATAAAGCACTGGTGAGGCCTCACTTGGAGTATTGTGAGCAGTTTTGGTCCCCTTATCTTAGAAAGGAAGTGCTGAAACTAGAGAGGGTTCAAAGGAGGTTCATGTAAATGATTCCAGGATTGAATGGCTTGTCATATGAGGAGCATCTGATGGCTCTGGGCACTAGAATTCAGAAGAATGAGGGGTGACCTCATAGAAACCCATCAAATGGTGAAAGGCCTTGATAAAATGGGTGTGGAGAGGATGTTCCCTATGATGGGAGAGACTAAGACTATAGGACACAACCTCAGAATAGAGGGTTGTCCTTTTAGAACGGAGATGAGGAGGAATTTCTTTGGTCAGAGAGTGGTGTATCTATAGAATTCTTTGCCATAGGCAGCTGCGGACGCAAAGTCTCTATGTAGGTTTAAGGCAGAGGGTGGCAGATCCTTGATTGGTCAGGGCACGTTAGGATATGGGGAGAAGGCAGGAGATTGGGGCTGAGAGGAAAATTGGATCAGCCATGATGAAATGGGGAGTGGAGCAGACTCAATGGGCCAAATGGTCTAATTCTGCTCCTATATCTTATGGTCCTATGGTCTTAAGGACTTACACCACCAGGTTCAAGAACAGTTACTATCCCACAACCATCAGGCTCTTGAACAAAAGGAGATAATGACACTCACTTGCCCATCCATTGAGATGCTCCCACTCTTTATCTCATTATTTCATGTCCTCGTTATTTATTACTATTTATTTATATTTTCATTTGCTCAGTTTGTTGTCTTCTGCACTCTACTTGATCTTTTATTGATCCTGTTACAGTTACTATTCTATGGATGAGCTGAGTATGCCCACAGGAAAATAAATCTTAGGGTTGTATGTGATGACATAAGTAGTCTGATAATAAAATTTACTTGTACTTTGTTTTTGCCAGCCTATTATTCAAAAGCCAAAAACCAGCTTATTATTGTCTGTGAGGAAAACTCTGAGCTAACTGATGTTCAGAAATATAAAAACGGTTAATTTTTTAAAAAGGCTTTAAGGAAAGA
Source organism: Mobula birostris (assembly GCF_030028105.1). Taxonomy (NCBI): domain Eukaryota; kingdom Metazoa; phylum Chordata; class Chondrichthyes; order Myliobatiformes; family Myliobatidae; genus Mobula; species Mobula birostris. The sequence goes on along the minus strand of NC_092372.1, from coordinate 15,690,095 downwards.
GTTAAATTGAATTCATTCTTGGTAAATTCTAAAATGTGTTGCACAAAATGGAAGTTTGTAAGACAAAATGGTGTCAGCTTGAAATGTGGTCTCAAGCTGGAGATGTGCCTGAATGCACGTCCTTCAGATTCAATACTGGTGAAGAATGTTTTTCTTCTTTCAGGCCCATTGCCTGCTTCTACGTTACGTGTCTAGGCCGAAAGTTCCAAAAGATGACAAGGAGCAGGTTGGTACCACCAAGGATGGATAAATACTCAGGTAAAAGTTATGTTAAAATTTTAAAGGGATCTTGAAGGGTATAAAAAGCAGCATTTTTTCATGCAGGTGGGGATTTTCTCTTAGGCTTGGTCACAACTAGTGCAAAGAGTTGGAGATCGAGACAAGGACATTGAGATATAAAGGGAAAGAGGGAGAGAGGGACGAGTGAGAGAGAGAGAGGGAGAGAGAGAGGGAGAAAGGGGAGAGAGAGAAAGAAAGAGAAAAAGAGAGAGATATCTTAGTGATTGGTTGATAAGTATTATTTGAACCTTTTACTACTTCATTAACCATTTTTATATCCTTTTATATTTTCTGTATTTTGTTCTTTCTATACTCTAATAAAGTAATTTCCTATCACCTTTTGCTCCTCTGTGGATTATACTTTGCTGCTGAATCTGAAGTGAAACAAGGAACAAATTTTCAAATTTTCCATTAAAAGATGTCAACAAGTTAATCACTGAAGAAATGTGTCCTTATCTGTAAAGCTGTGCCTTTTATGGTTAACTTAACCTTTTCATTACCGGTGGCGTAATAATGTCTGGACAAGATAAGTGATTGTGGTTTGCAGTTTGTTCAGGAGTCTACATTGCCTAACGAGAGCTATATACACTTCAGCGGTTTACAGGATAATATTCTACCCGACAATGAGAGAGTCGAGATTCAAGTCAGCTTCAGAGCTCCATGGAGAACTCTTACTTTAGTGAGTGATTATGTGACGCAGAAATTAGTTGATGGTGGGTGATTTCGTGCCACACGATGACAGTCTATTTTTATTCCTAGCACAGGGAAATAGAACAACAACAACACTGTAATGAAAGAAGAAAAAAATCACTCCGATACCTTGATAAGTCATACGTCATCCTGGCTTGGGCACATGTCGCTGTTCTACACTCATTGTAAACAGCAGAAGCAGGACGTCATTGCTGGGTGATAACCAGCAAGGGGATCAACTCACCGTAGTCCTGCTATATCAGATCAGGGATGACAGGAATGATGGGAAGAGTTCAAAGTTCAAAGTAAATTTATTATCAAACCATATCTATATCATCAAAGACTGCCATGGGATTAATTTCCTTGCAGGCATTCATGGAACAGTACAGCACACGAACAGGCCATTCCGCCCACAATGTTGTGCCAAACCAGCTAAAAAGCAAATCAAAAGCACCAAAACATTAAGCCCTCCAACCTACACCATGTCAATATCCCTCCATCTTCTCCCATGTGTCTATCCGAATGTCTCTTAAGAACCTCCAATGTATTTGCCTCTGCCACCATACCAGGGAGCGCTTTCTGGGCATCCGCGACTTTCCGAGTGAAAAAACTCGCCTCTCACCTTCACGGTAGAACAATTGAATAATTGATGGTGGACAGCTAATGCGACGAGGATGATCCGCAAACAACCATACCCACAATATGAAGAGAGGTTTACCAGGATGCTGCCTGGATTAGAGACCATGTCTTTTGAGGGTATGTTGAGCATCTGGCTTTTCTCCATGGAGCAAAGGAAGGTGAGAGGTGACTTGATAGAGGTGTATGATGAGAAGAGGCATAGATAGAATGGACAGCCAGACACTTTTTCCTAGGGCATGATTTTGAGGAGATTGGAGGAAGATATAAGGGGAATGTTAGAGGTAGGTGTTTTACACAGTGCTGGGGTGTGGAAAGCACTGGCAGGTGTGGTGGTAAAGGCAGATACATAAGGGACATTTAAGAGACTCTTATATGGGCATATGGATGAAAGAAAATTGGAGGGAACGGTTAAACTGATCTTGCAGAAGGTTTCAGAGGATGTTGCCTGGATTAGAGAGCATGTTTTATGAGGACTGGTAGAGCAAGCCAGGAGTTTTCTCTGAAGTGAAGGAGGATGAGAAGAGACTTGATAGAGGTTGACATGGATAGGCTTTTTCCATTGAGAGTGGGGGAGATTCAAACTAGAGGACATGAGTTGAGAGTTAAGGGGCAAAAGTTTAGGGGTAACTTGAGGGAGAACTTCTTTACTCAGAGAGTGGTGGCTGTGTGGAACGAGCTTCCAGCAGAAGTGGTTGAGGCAGGTTCGATGTTGTCGTTTAAAGTTAAATTGGACAGCTATATGGACAGGAAAGGAATGGAGGGTTATGGGCTGAGGGCAGGTCGGTGGGACTAGGTGAGAGTAAGAGTTCAGCATGGACTGGAAGGGCCGAGATGGCCTGTTTCCGTGCTGTAATTGTTATATGGTTTATATGGTTATGGTTATACAGTATGATAAGAGGCAGAGACAAAGTGGACAGCCAGAGACATTTTCGGTTATCAGTGGATGTTAGAAAGTATTTTTCAGTAGGACCATACAAAATTTAATAAATATCTGTGTATTGATAGCCAGCTTGGGTAGTTTCCAAAAATAAAGGAAGCTAGGCTTTATTTGTCACACGTACATTGAAACATACAGTGAAATGCCTCATTTTCATCAAATCACATCATTGAGGATTGTGCTGGACAGCCTGCAAGTGTACCACACCTCCAGTGCCAACATAACGTACCCAAACTCACTATCCCTAACCCTATGCCTTTGGAAAGTGGGAGGAAATGGAGGAAACCCATGTGGCCACAGGGAGCAAGTGTAATATGCCCTTTCAACTTCCATGAAGGGACTATCTACTATAACAGATTCCTGGGGCTTAATGCTCTCTCATTGTTTCGATGTTCTTTGACAAAAAGTTTACTAAAAGAACAATCTGTTATGTTTAGTAACTCCAAAACATAAAAACTAATTGAAAGGAAAGCAAATGTAAAAAGAATCTTAAGGAAGAAATTAGAAACGCTAAAAGAAAATACGAGGTTGCTTTGGCAAGTAAGGTGAAAATAAATCCAAAGCGTTTCTACAGTTATATTAATAGCAAAAGGATAGTGAGGGATAAAATTGGTCCCTTAGAGAATCAGAGTGGACTGCTATGTGTGGAGCCAAAAGAGATGGGGGAGATTTTGAACAATTTCTTTTCTTTGGTATTCACTGAGGAGAAGAATATTGAATTGTGTAAGGTAAGAGAAACAAGTAGGGTAGTTATGGAAACTATGATGATTAAAGAAGAGGAAGTACTGCGCTTTTAAGGAATATAAAAGTGGATAAGTCTCCGGGTCTGGACAGGATATTCCCTAGGACCTTGAGGGAAGCTAGTGTAGAAATAGCAGGGGCTCTGACAGAAATATTTCAAATGTCATTTGAAATGGGGATAGCGCCAGAGGATTGGTGTATTGCTCATGTTGTTCTATTGTTTAAAAAGGGTTCTAAGAGTAAACCTAGCAATCATCGGCCTGTGAGTTTGATGTCAGTGGTGTGTAAATAAATTGAAAGTATTCTTAGAGGTGATATATATAATTATCTGGATAGACAGAGTCTGATTAGGAACAGTCAACATGGATTTTTGCGTGGAAGGTCATGTTTGACAAATCTTATTGAATTTTTTGAAGAGGTTACTAGGAAAGTTGATGAGGGTAAAGCAGTGGATGTTGTCTATATGGACTTCAGTAAGGCCTTTGACAAGGTTCCACACGGAAGGTTAGTTAGGAAGGTTCAATCGTTGGGTATTAATATTGAAGTAGTAAAATGAATTCAACAGTGGCTGGATGGGAGACGCCAGAGAGTAGTGGTGGATAACTGTTTGTCAGGTTGGAGGCCGGTGACTAGTGGTGTGCCTCAGGGATCTGTAATGGGTCCAATGTTGTTTGTCATATACATTAATGATCTGGATAATGGGGTGGTAAATTGGATTCGTAAGTATGCAGATGATACTAAGATAGGTGGCATTGTGGATAATGAAGCAGGTTTTCAAAGCTTGCAGAGAGATTTAGGCCAGTTAGAAGAGTGGGCTGAAAGATGGCAGATGGAGTTTAATGCTGATAAGCGTGAGGTGCTACATTTTGGTAGGACTAATCAAAATAGGACATACATGGTAAATGATAGGGCATTGAAGAATGCAGTAGAACAGAGTGATCTAGGAATAATGGTGCATTGTTCCCTGAAGGTGGAATCTCATGTGGATAGGGTGGTGAAGAAAGCTTTTGGTATGCTGACCTTTATAAATCAGAGCATTGAGTAAAGGAGTTGGGATGTAATGTTAAAATTGTACAAGGCATTGGTAAGGCCAAATATGGAGTATTGTGTACAGCTCTGGTCACCGAATTATAGGAAAGATGCCAACAAAATAGAGAGAGTACAGAGAAGATTTACTAGAATGTTACCTGGGTTTCAGCACCTGAGTTACAGAGAAAGGTTGAACAAGTTAAGTCTTTATTCTTTGGAGCGTAGAAGGTTGAGGGGGGACTTGATAGAGGTATTTAAAATTATGAGGGGGATAGATAGAGTTGATGGGGATAGGCTTTTTCCATTGAGAGTAGGGGAGATTCAAACAAGAGGACATGAGTTGAGAGTTAAAGGGCAAAAGTTTAGGGGTAACAGGAGGGGGAACTTCTTTACTCAGAGAGTGGTGGCTGTGTGGAACGAGCTTCCAGCAGAAGTGGTTGAGGCAGGTTCGATGTTGTCATTTAAAAAAAATTGGATAGGTATATGGACAGGAAAGGAATGGAGGGTTATGGGCTGAGTGCAGGTTTGTGGGACTAGGTGAGAGTAAGCGTTCTGCACGGACTAGAAGGGCCGAGATGGCCTGTTTCCGTGCTGTAATTGTTATATGGTTATAAGTGAGCCAGGAGATACCTTGTGTACTTTCGTAGTTTATTTTACTTGGGAGCATATGTATCACATGGTGGTGTGGTGACATATGCCATACACATCCTTGGTATATATAACCGTAATGAATGATTTTAACAACAAAGAATGCTTAATTAAACAATATGCTTACAATATTACTCAGATTGATGGGTGCCACAGAAGAATAGTAGTTAGTGCCACACTATTGTACCTTGGAGCGTTGGAGTTCAGTTCTGACATCCTCTGTCCATCCTCCACGCCGCTGAGTGGGTCTTCTCCAAGTGCTCTGGTTTCCTCCCACAGTCCAAAGATATACCAGTTGGATGGTTAATCAGTCATTGTAAATTGTCCAGTGATTAGGTTGTGGCTTGAAGGGCTGGAAAAACCTGTTCTGTAATGTATCTCACTAAATAAAAATAAGCAAATAAATATTGCTGATATATTAAATACGCAACACAATCCAAGTGGCAAAGCTCTTTTCCTGAGCGTGTCTTGCATTGAGTTGGTCACTAATATTATAAGTCAGCTCTTTGCCATAAATTTTTAAATTTATTGAACTTAATTAAAAAAAACTTATGAAAAATAACCCCGTGGTTATTAATAGACAGTGGATGGATAAATTAGATAAAATATACTACCCAAAAATCTGCTTTTTTTTCATTAAGACGCTAAGCCAAATTATTGTTTTTCAAAAGTCATGAAAAACTTGAGCAGGAATAACTGAGTTTTTTAAAATATTGGATCGTTGCTGCCACCTAGTGAGTATCATCACTACCACGGAGATACCACGTGTTGGTATCCTGCAAAACTTTTACAACTCTGAATAATGAATTACATTTACTGACTTGCTAGAATAAATTGATTCAACCCAAAACATTTTTGAAATTGAACCCATATTTGTAATTATATTCTATCTAATTATATCTAATTTTTTTTTCAACCCTCTATTATGGATCAAGCCTATTTGGCTTGGAAAACCAAAGGTATATTATGACTTTGTGATCTATTTTTGGATAATTGTTTCATGTTCTTTGAACAATTATCTAATAAATATAATTTGCCTAGATCCCATTTCTTTAGATATTTACAAATTAGAAACTTTTCACATACTGTTCTTCCTATCCTCCCGATTCTATATCCAACGGGTATTTTGGAAAAAAAATTAGATTTAAATCCTTTACAGAAAGGTATAATAGCAACTATTTATAATATAATTATGAAAATACATCCAGACGTATCTAATAAAATTAAGAATGATTGGGAAAGGGAACTTAAGCTTACCTTACCTATTGAAAAATGGGAAAAAATTCTTCATTTAGTTAACTCATCCTCTATATGTGCTAAACATGCATTGATACAGTTTATAGTACATAGGGCCCATATGTCTAAGGATAAGTTAGCTTGTTATTACTCTCATATAAATCTTGTATGTGATAGATGTCACTCTGAGATAGCTTCTTTAACTCAAATATTTTGGTCAAGCCCTTTTCTGAAAAAATACTGGAAAGATATTTTTGATATTATTTCAACTGTTCTGAGTATTGATTTACAACCTCGCCCTATTACTGCAATTTTTGGGTTACCAATGATAGAACCAACTCATTTAACCTCTTCAGCTCGTCGGATGATTGAGTTTCTTACATTAATGGCTAGAAGATCCATTTTGCTGAATTGGAAAGAGATCAATCCTCCCACCACATTTCATTGGTTCTCTCAAACTATGTTGTGTTTAAATTTAGAAAAAATTAGAAGTGACATTTATGATCCTTCTATTAAATTTGAAAAGACTTGGAGGCCATTTATTCAACACTTCCATATGATGTAATTTGACCTTTTCCAAATCTTTTCTATTTCTCTTAAATATATGCAGAGAGGAGCAGAGTCAATGACACTAATGGTTCTTTTTGACGTTACACAACAGCCCATGTCTTTTTCTTTTCCTTAGTTTAGTTGGTTAGCATTGTTTAGATTAGCTTTTTTTGGGTTTTTTCCCCCTTTTTCATGCTATTTCTGTTTTTTTTTGTATATTATATTTATATTTTGTACGATTTTGGGAGGTTTAATACCTGTGTGTCAACTCACTTTATATTTATATATGTTAATTATTAACAATGTAATCCCAATAGCTTTATATTAGTACTATGTTATATTTAACATTTTGATATTAATAAAAAGATTGAAAAAGAAAAAGAATTACATTTACTGTCAGTTCTAGAGCAATCAGGTATGAAACAAAAAATGCTTTTAAATTATTGAATAGGCAGTTGTCCAACTTCGTTTTCCTTGTTATCCATAACTTATATTTGAGACTAGTGTCAGGCAAAAACAATTAGATTGAAATTCCATCTCTGCATTTGCAAGGTTGTGGTTTCATTCTCCATTCACTAATGTTAGTAAATAAATATGATGCAAAAGGTGAAGTATAAACTTCACTATTGTGCATGCTATGATTAGCAAACACAAGAAGCTGTAAGCCTCTTTACAAGCTGAAATATCAATGCAAGTTGTATTCATAAACACATCTATTCCCCCCTGTACATGCTGTCTGACTTGTTGAGTTCCTGCAGCATTCTGTGTGTGTGTTGTAAATGGCACTCAGTCACTTTCCTCACTGGGAGCAAACGACCTCCCATCCTCCTTATTCAGCATTCTGTACACCATTCACAAGCTCAGTCCTTCAAAAAAGCTCTCTTTCTGTGGGTGAATTTGATATTCCAGGGGGAGGGAGGAGAAGTTGGCAGCGTGACGCAGCACGCGTGGCCACTCCGAATTGATATTGTATTTGTTAAGTAGGGTACCGTGCACAATCCTGATTTGATGGAGACAGATGTGAGAAGCACGGAGGGAGCATCTGGAGAAACTCCTGAAATGCCCGCTTCGCTGCTGCTGCTACTGTGCGATAGAGAATCTCTGGAGGGGAAGGCCCCAAATCCTCGGCTTTGCCTATTGCCTGTTGCCGGAGTCGGGGTCGAAGCGCTCGGCAGAGGTGGTGCTCGATGCTCGGTGTCGGACAGCTGATCGAAGGCTCGAAGTTTTCGGACAGACTCAGAGTCGGACTGTGGTCGGGTGCTTCCAGGATGCTGCATCGGCAAGTTTGCAGCGCTGGAAGCTCATGGCAGGAAGAGTTTGCATGAGATGATGGGACTTCCGAGAGACTTTGAGATTTTTTTTTACCGTACCCATGGTCTGTTCTTCTATCAAATTATGGTATTGCTTTGTACTGTTGTAACTATATGTTATAATTATGTGATGTTTGTCAGTTTACCAGTCTTGGTCTGTCTTGTGTTTCTGTGATATCATTCTGGAGGAACAAATTGTATCATTTCTTAATGCATGCATTACTAAATGACAATAAAAGAGGACTGTGTGTCCTCATGATCTAATCTAATCTAATGCCATATAGCGTGGGCAGGATCAGAATCAGGTTTAATATCACTGGCATGTGTTGTGAAATGTGTTAGGTTGTGCTAGCAGTGAAATGCAATACGTGATCATTGAAACTATAAATTACAATCAGAATGTATGAAAAATAAACAAGTAGTGCAACAAAAGAGGGACAGTTGGAGGAAGTGTTCACGGGCTCATTGTTCATTTAGAAATCTGATGGCAAAGGGGAAGAAACTGTTCCTGAATCATTGAATGTGTGCCTTCAGGCTCCTGTACCTCCTCCCTGATGGTAGCAATGAGAAGAGGGCACGTCCTGGGTGATGTGGCCCTTAATGATGGATGCCACCTTTTTGAGACATTGTCTTTTGAAGGTGTCCTGGATGCTTGGGAGGCAAGTGCCCATGGAGCTGGCTGAGTTTACAAACGTCTGCAGCTTTTTCCGATCTCGTGCAGTGGTGGTGCACCTCCAGACCAGGTGACAGTACAACCAGCTAGGATGCTCCCCACAGTACATCTGTACTGTGGCATATTGAAGATTATCTGGATAAATTAAAGAATGAAGACTGAAGATCTATTTCTCTTATCCAAGAGGTGAAAGAACAGGGGTCATTGATTTAAAGCAATTGGCCAAAGAGGTACAAATGAAATAAACAATCTTACACTGGAGGTGCCAGATGCCCGGAACTCACTCCCTAAAAGGATCATAGAGAAAACGTTAATCACAGTTAGAAAATGTGGATGGGACAGGTTGTTTCCCAGCAAAGGGATGCAGGGTAAGTGGGAGGCCTTCAAAAGTGAAATTTTGAGGGTATACATTCCTGTCAGAAAGAAAAAGGCAAGGACAACAGGTTTAGGGACCCTGGTTAAGAAGAAGAAGGAAGTGCATAGCAGGTATAGGCAGGAAGGAACAAATTAAGTGCACAAGGAGTGTAAGAAGGAAATCGAGAGGGCTAAAATAGGAATGAAGTTACATGAAGGAGAACGCTAAGGGCTTCTACAGATATATTAAGAGGAAAAAGATAGCAGGGGACAAAATTCATCCTCTTGAAGATCAGTGTGGTTATCTATGCATGCAGCTGAAAGAGGTGGGGGTGATCTTAAATAGATCGTTTCCATCTGTATTTACTCAGAGACAGACACCGAGTCTATAGGAGTGAGGCAAAATGGTACTGAGGGCATGGTTTACAGAAGAGGAGGTGCCTGCTATTTTGAGGCAAATTAAAGTGGATAAATCCCCAGCGCTTGACAAGGTGTCCCCTCGGACCTTGTGGGAGGCCAGTGCAGAAACTTCAGGGCCCTAGCAAAAGTATGCAAAATGTCCTTAGCTACAAGTGAGGTGCTGGAGGATTGGAGGATAGCTAAAGTTGCTCCATTGTTTAAGAAAGGCTGTAAGAATAAACTGGGAAATACTCAGCTAGTGAGCCTGATATTGTAGTTGGTAAGTTATTGGAAGGTCTTCTAAGGGACCACATATTTGGATTTGGTCTAAGAGGGCATTTGGATGAACAGCGTTTGATTAGGGTTAGTCAACATGGCTTTGTGCACAGGGGGGTCTTGTCTAACAAATCTTACGGAATTTTTCGACAAGGTTACCAGAAAAATTAAGGAAGGGAGAGCAGTGGATGTTGTCTATAAGGACTTTAGCAAGGCCTTTGACAAGGTCTTACCTGGGAGGTTGGTTAAGAAGATTCAGTTGCTTGCCATTCAAGATGAGGTAGTAAATTGGATTAGACATTGGCTCTGTGGGAGAAGCCAGAGAGTGGTAGTAGAGGGTTGCCTCTCTGATTAGAGGCCTGTGACTAGTGGTGTGCCACGAGGATTAGTGCTGGGTCTGTTGCTGTTTGTGATCTATATTCCGGAGGCAGGAGCGGAGCACAGCACCGAGGTTTCTCGCCGGTTGGGGACATTTGTTCTAAAGGAGAGCTTAGTAAGCATTTGAACATTCTGGAGGCCCAATCAGCAGCTGGAGCAAAGCACAGTGAATTAAATAAAAGTACAAGAGGGACAAGCAGGGTGGTCAATGTTGGGAGCAGGCTAGTGGTGAGATTAGGAGTGTCAGGCTTTGGCTCAAAGGAGGCTTCGGCTCGGAAGAGGTGTTCCCTTCTCTCCCTCTCTTGCTGTACTTGGTGTAGAAAATTGCCATTGCGTGTTCTTCCTGCTGGATGTTGGAGTCCTGAGAAACCCGGAGTCTCCAAGGGAACTACATCTGCATGAAGTGCATCCGGCTGCAGCTTCTTGGAGACCGTGTTAGGGATCTGGAGCAGCAGCTGGATGACCTTCGGCTTGTACGGGGGAGTGAGGAGATAATCGGTCAGAGTTACAGGGAAGTGGTCACCCCGAAGTTGCAGGAAGTGAGTAACTGGGTGACTGTCAGGAGAAGTGAAAATGTGAATAGGCAGTTAGCGCAGAGCACCCCTCAATAATAATTATACCGTTTTGGATACTGTTGTGGGGGACGACCTCCCAGGGGAATGCTACAGGGACAAAGTTACTGGCATTGAGCATGGGTCCATGATATAGAAGATAAAGAGGGAACTGGTAACGATTGGGAACTGGTGTGAAGGGACTCAGGATTGGACGATAGGATGAATGGTAAAAAAGCAAAGACAGCGTGCAGTCAGACGGTCACAAAGAGCAGTCGGATAATAGGACAAAATTGCAGCCAGCAGGGTGAGTTATCAGTGTGTTAGGGACGCAAAATCAAAAAGGGTAGCAAATACAGTACTCAAAGTGTTATATGCTAGTGCACGGAGTATAAGAAATAAGATCGATGATCTTGTTGCACAATTACAGATAGTCAGGTACGATGTCGTGGCCATCACTGAATCATGGTTGAATGAAGGATGGTTGTAGTTGGGAGCTGAATGTCCAAGGTTACACGTTGTATCTGAAGGATAGGAAAGTAGGCAGAGGGGTTGCCATTGATTTGCTGGTAAAGAATGACATCAAACCAGGGGAAAGATGTGACATAGGATCAGAAGATGCTGAATCCTTGTGGGTTGAGTTAAGAAACTACAAGGGTAAAAGGACCCTGGTGGCAATTATATACAGGCCTCCCAACGGTAGCTGGGATGTGGACCACAGATTACAACAGGAAATAGAAAAGGCGAGTCAAAAGGGCAATGTTATGATAGTCATGGGAGATTTTAACATGCAGGACCATTGGGAAACTCAGGTTGGTAATGGATCTCAAGGGAGTGAGTTTGCTGAATGCCTACAAGATGGCTTTTTAGAGCAGTTTGTCATTGAGCCTACTAGCGGATCAACTATACTGGATTGGTTGTTATGTAATGAACCGGACGCAATTAGGAAGCTTAAAGTAAAAGTGCCCTTCGGAGCCTGTGAGCACAATATTATTCATTTTGAAATTTGATAGGTAGAAAATAAAGTCTGACATAGCAGTATTTCACTGGGGTCATGGAAATTACAGTGGTATGAGAGAGGAGTTGACCAAAGTAAATTGGAAGGATCTGCTGGCAGGGATGTCAGCAGAGCAGCAATGGTGAGAGTTTCTAGGAAAAATGAGGAAGGCGCAGGATAGATATATTCCAAAAATGAAGAAATACTCAAGTGGCAAAATAGTACAACCGTAGCTGACAAGAGAAGTCAAAGCTAATGTAAAAACAAAAGAGAGGGCATACAATAAAGCAAAAAGTAACAGGAAGATAGAGGGTTGGGAAGCTTTTAAAAATATACAGATAGCAACTAGAAGAATCATTAGAAGGAAAAAGATGAACTATGAAAGCAAGCTAGCAAACAATATCAAAATGGATAATGAAAGCTGTTTCAAGTATGTAAAAAATAAGAGAGATGAGAGTGGTTATAGGACCGCTAGAAAATGAGGCTGGAGAAATAATAACAGGGGACAAGGAGATGGCAGATGTACTAAATGAATATTTTGCATCAGTCTTCACTGTGGAAGAGACCAGCAGTATGCCAGACATAATGTGTGAAGGAAGGGAAGTGGGTGCAGTTACTATTACAAGAGAGAAGGTGTTCAAAAAGCTGAAAGACCTAAAGGTACACAAGTCACCTGGATCAGATGAACTGCACCCCAGAGTGCTGAAAAAGGTAGTGTAAGAGATTGTGGTGGCACTTGGAATGATCTTTCAAAATTTGTTGGACTCTGGCATGGTTCCAGAGGACTGGAAAATTGCAAATCTCACTCCACTCTTTAAGAAAGAAGGAAGGCAGCAAAAAGCAAACTATAGACCAGTTAGCCTGACTTCAGTGGTTGGGAAGATGTTGGAGTCAATTGTTAAGGATTGAGATTATGGAGACACAAAAAATAAAGGACAAAGTCAGTATGGTTTTCTTCAGGGAAAATCTTGCCTGACAAACCTGTTGGAATTCTTTAAGGAAATTACATATAGGATAGATAAAGGGATGTAGTGGATGTTGTATATTTGGACTTTCAGAAGGCCTTTGACAAGGTGCCACACATGAGGCTGCTTACCAAGTTAAATGCCAATGGTATTACAGGAAAGTTATTAATATGGTTAGAGCATTGGCTGATTGGTAGGAGGCAGTGAGTGGGAATAAGATGATCCTTGTCTGGTTGGCTGCCAGTGACTAGTGGTGTTCCGCAGGGGTCGGTATTGGGACCATTTTTTTTTATGATGTATATCAATGATACCATCTTCATCGTCATCAGGTGCCGTGCCCAGTTTGAGCTTTGACTGCCGTGGCCCACACACTCCTGTTTTGGGTCAAATGGATCAACTCATTGGTATTCATTTCCAGTTCTCTGGCTGCTGTCTCCATCATTGCTTGTCTTTGCCTTCCTTTTGCTTTCTTCCCTTCAATCTTTCCCATAATTACCGTGCATTCTAACTCCTCTTTCCTAATCACATGTCCAATGAAGTCACGTTGCATTTTCATGATCTCATACATTATTTCTCTTTTTGTGCTTGCTCTGTTCATGACATCATCAATAGATATTTATTTCATTCATGATATTCTTTGCATCCTTCTCAAAAACCACATCTCTGCTGCTTCAATTCGTTTCCTCATGTTACTAGATATTGTCCAATATTCTGATCCATATAATATAACTGGATAAACATAACATTTCAGTACTCTGAGGTGGGTTGTCATGCCTTGGTAGAATCAGCAAAGTCAGTGATTCCTAAAAAAGAAAAAAGCACAAAGAATAAATGGATGACAGATGAAATCAAAAATCTAATGGAAGAAAGGAGACTGAAGAAAGCAAATCCTATGCAATGTAAGTCCTTAGATAGAAAAATTTAATCAACGATATAGATGATGGAATAGTTGACTTTGTTGCCAAGTTTGCAGATGATATGAAGATTGGAGGGCGGGCAAACACGTAGGCTGCAGAGGACTTAGACAAGTTAGCAGAACGGGCAAGAAAGTGGCAAGTGAAATACAATGTTGGAAAATATATGATCATGCACTTTGGTAGTAGAAATAAATGAGTACACTACTTTCTAAATGAGGAGAACATCCAAAACTCTGAGATGCAAAGAGACTTGGGAGTCCTTGTACAGAACATGCTGAATGTTAACTTGCAGGTAGAGATGGTGGCGAGGAAGGCAAATGCCATGTTAGCATTCATTTCAAGAGGCCTAGAATACAAAAGCAAAGATGTGACGCTGAGGCTTTATAAGGCACTGGTGAGGCCTCACCTTGAGTATTGTGAACAGTTTTGGGCTCCTCATCTAAAAAAAGATGTGCTGACATTGGAGACGGTCCAGAGGAGGTTCACAAGGGTGATTCCAGGAATGAAAGGGTTATCATATGAGGAACATTTGATGGCTCTGGGTCTGTACTCGCTGGAATTTAGAAGGATGAGGGGGAATATCATTGAAATCTTTCGAACGTTGATAGGCCTTAACAGAATAGATGTGCAAAGGATGTTTCCCATGGTAGGGGAATCTAGGACAAGAACCTCAGGTTAGAGAGGTGTCCATTTAAAACAGAGATACAGAGTAATTTCATTAGCCAGAGTGTTGTGAATTTGCGGAATTTGTTACCACAGACAGTTGTGGAGGCCGTATCGTTGGGTGTATTTAAGGCAGAGATTGATAGGTTTTTGATTGGATACGGCATCAAAGGTTATGGGGCGAAGGCTGGGTAATGGGGTTGAGGAGGGGGGAAAAGAATCAGCCATGATTGAATGGTGGAGCAGATGGGCCAAATGGCTGAATTCTGCTCCTTTGTCTTACAGCTTTATGGTCTTATATCAACGACCTGGATGCTGATGTGCTAAGCTGAGTTAGCAAATTTCCAATGACACCAAGAGGGAGGAGAAGATGGCAGCACGATGCAGCTCACAGCGGCCACTCCGGTGATGATATCTGTTATTTGTCAAGTGGGGTGCTGTGCACAATCCTGATTTGATGGAGACAGACGTGAGAGCACGGAGGAACATCTGGTGAAACATCTGAAATGCCTGCTTCGCTGCTGCTGCTACTGTGTGGTCCAGAATCTCCGGAGGGGAAGGCCCCAGGTCCTCGGCTTTGCTTGTTGCTTGGCGGCCGGGGCGGGGTCAAAGTGCTCAGCCGAGGATGGCGCTCAATGCTCGGTGTTGGAGGGCTAGTCAGAGGCTCAAAGTTTTTGGATGGACTCAGAGTCCGCTGCAGTCGGGTGCTTCCAGTGGTGCTGCATCGGCAAGTTTGCGGCGCTTGGAGGTTCATGGCAGAGAGAGTTTCTGCCTTCTGCCACCTGCGTGAGATGATGGGCCTATCGGGACTTGAGACCTTTTTTGACTGTGCCCATGGTCTGCTCTTTATCAAATTATGGTATTGCTTTGCACTGTTGTAACTATATGTTATAATTATGTGATTTTGTCAGTTTTAGTCTTGGTTTGTCCTGTGTTTCTGTGATATCTCTCTGGAGGAACAGTGTATCAGTTTTTAATGCATGCATTTCTAAATGACAATAAACGAGCACTGAGTGTCCTCATAATCTAATCTAATCTAATTAGTGGTGTAGTGGACAGTGAGGAAGACAATCAACGGTTGCAGTGGGATCTGGACCAGCTGGAGAAAATGGGTTGAAGCATGGTAAATAGAATTTCATACAGACAAATGTGAGGTGTTGCACTTGGGAGGACTAACCAGGCTAGGACTTACATGGTGAGCAGTAGGACACTGAGGAGTGTGGTAGGACAGAGGGATCTGGGATACAAACCCATACTTCCTTGAAAGTGCTGTCATAGTTGGATAGGGTCGTAAAGGAAGCTTTTGGCATGTTGGCCTTCACAAATCAATGCATTGAGTACAGGAGTTATGATGGTATGTTGAAATTGTATAAGGTGCTGGTGAGGACAAACTTGGAGTATTTTACGTAGTTCCGATTACCAACTATAGAAAAGATATCAATAGATTGAAGGAGTGCAGAGAAAATTTACAAGATTGTAGCTGAAACTTAAGAACCTGAATTATATGGAAAGGCTGAACAGGTTAGAGTTTTATTCCCTGAAATGTAGACGACTGAGGGGAGATTTGATAGAGGTGTATAAAATTATGAGGGATATAGATAGGGCAAATGCAAGCAGGCTTTTTCCACTGGGGTTGGTGGAAACTAGAACTAATGGTCATCGGTTAAGGGCGAAAGGCAAAATGTTTAAGGGGAACCTCACTCAGAGGGTGCTGTGAGTGTGAAACAGGCTGCCAGATGAGGTGGTGGGTGCAGGTATTGACATTTAAGAGAAATTTGGTTAGGCCAATGGACGGGAGGGGTACGG
Organism: Mobula birostris; assembly: GCF_030028105.1. Taxonomy (NCBI): domain Eukaryota; kingdom Metazoa; phylum Chordata; class Chondrichthyes; order Myliobatiformes; family Myliobatidae; genus Mobula; species Mobula birostris. The sequence goes on along the minus strand of NC_092372.1, from coordinate 15,674,058 downwards.
AGGGCGATGGTCCAGGTGCAGCTCGATGGGACCAGGCAAAGTCCTTGAACTCATGAACACTTCTTTGCTATTCCAATTTTGTAAGTATAGTGATGCTTATGCCTTGCAGTGCACTGCTGCCCACAAAACAACACATTTTACAGCCCACGTCAGTGATAATAAAGCTGGTTCTGATTCTGTGTCTGAACGTCATTTTAAAAAGGAACAGAATTAAGAGCTCGGGGGCATCCCAACCACCGATAAAATAAACTTCTCATTTTTGACGCTGTTACATTTTGTATCTTTAATATTAAATCCGGTAACAATATTTTTATGGAAATGACAACCAGCAGCAATGCTACTAAATTCTCCCTGATGTCAGTGCTGAGCTGTTGGATGTTTCTGCTCCTGGCACTTGTGGTATATTATTAATACAATAGGCTGTCAGTACAACTTACGTCAACTAAATGAAAGGGTTAACATATGAGGAGTGTTTGATGGCTCTGCACCTCCAACTGGAGTTTAGAGGAATGAGGGGGGTTTTCATTGAAACCTGCCGAATATTGAAAGAGTGGACGTGGAGAGGATGTTTCCTATAGCTGGGGAGTCTAGGACCAGACAGCACAGCCTCAGACTAGAGGGACGTTTCTTTAGAGCAGAGATGTGGAGGAATTTCTTGAGCCAGTGGGTGGTGAATCTGTGGAACACATTGCTGCAGATAGCTTTGGGGGCCAAGTCATTGGGTTTATAAAAGTGGAGGTTGATAGGTTCTTGATTAGTAAGGGCACCAAAGGTTAAGGGGGGAAGATAGGAGAATGAGTTTGAGACGAATAATAAATCAGCCATGATGGAATGGCGGAGCAGACTCAATGGGCTCAGCAGCCTAATTCTGTCTTATGGTCTTATAAATATTACTTGTTATGCAAAGTAGAATCTGTAGACACACAATTTTCTGTGCTGTATTGATTTCTGATGGCGATATCAGGACTTGAATCAAGGCGGTACAGTAGTGTGGCACTTAGTGTGACCCATGTTGAATTCCTGCCTTTGTCTGCAAGGTGTTTGTTCTTCCTCCCGTGACTGCATAGATTTCCTCTGGGCACATCGTTCTTTTCCCACGTTCCATAGCTATACGTGTTCGGGTTAGTAAGTTGTGGTTAGGCTATGTCAGCGCCCAAACCTTGGCAATACTTGCAGGCTGCCCCAGCACATCTTCAGACTGTGTTGGTCATTGATACAAACGGCACACTTCACTGCATGATTTGAAGTTTCGATGTACATGTGACAAATAAAGCTAAACTTTAGTGAGATAACCGGCAAAAAAGGAATAGCTTACTTTGAGGAGAAAGGAACATGGAACAGAAAACATTGAGCAGTACAGGCCTTTCAGAATAGAGTAGAATAGAATAAGACCATAAGATCTAGGAGCAGAATTGGGCCATTTGGCCCATCGAGTCTGCTCTGCCATTACATCATGGCTGATCCAATTTCCTCTCAGCCCCAGTATCCTGCCTTCTCTCCATATCCCTTCATGCTCCGACTAATCAAGAATCTATCAACTTCTGCCTTAATTATACATAAAAACTTGGCCTACACAGCTGCCTGTGGCAAAGAATTCCACACATTTGCCACTCTCTGGCTAAAGAAGTTCCTCCAAAAAGGATGCACCTCTATTCTGAGGCTGCGTCCTCTTGTCTTAGACTCTCCCACCATAGGAAACATCCTCTCCACATCCTCTCTATCAAGGCTTTTCACCATTTGATAGGTTGTAATGAGGTCACCTCTCATTCTTCTGAATTCTAATGAATACATGCCAGAGCCATCAAATACTCTTCATATGACAAGCCATTCAATCCTGGAATCATTTTAATGAACTTCCTTTGAACCCTCTCCAGTTTCAGCACATCCTTTCTAAGATAAGGGGCCCAAAACTGCTCACAATACTCCGAGTGAGGCCTCACCAGTGCTTATGAAGTCTCCACATTACATCCTTGTTTTTATATTCCAGTTCTCTTGAAATGAATGCATTTGCCTTCCTTGCCACAGACTCAACCTGAAAATTAACCTTTAGGGAATCCTGCACAAGGACTTCCAAGTCCCTTTATTGTCATTGCTTAAGAGAGATGGTGGTGCTACTCCAGTCTGTGCAAAACAGATATTTACAATGCATGTGGTACGGCTTAATCAAAAAAATTCCCATATATACCTGTAACAAGTGACTTTGATAGACAAGTCACTCAAAGGCCATTGGCAAGCTGTGGTCCAGCACTATCGAGCTGCACAACAGCCCTCAGGAAGAAGCTGTTTTTTAGTCTTACTGTCTTGGCTATGTGTGGTGGGGTGTAGATCCATCTCTACCAAAGGAAGTGTGAGACACTCCTTCGCTCTGCTAGCCTGCAGGCCACTCTGGGACAAGGTATGGCACCTGTTTAGACCCCCCCGATCAAGGTCACATGAAGCCACAGCAGCAAGTAGTGTATCATCCTATGAGCAGCTGGTGCATATCACAAGTCCTGGTTATGCAACCACTGACACCAGGCAGACAATCTCTGAAGAGTATTGATAATGGCTGAGGTCACCCATCTTGTAAAGACACTGCCCAGAAGAAGGCAATGGCAAACCACTTCTGCAGAAAAATTTGCCAAGATCAATCTTGGTCACGGAGACCATAATCACCCATGTCATGTGCCACAGCATGTAAGGATGATGATGTGTTGGCTAAGATGTTTCTGAATCTCCTATCAGATGGAATGAGGTTGAACAGACAGTGTCCGGGATGGGATGGGTCTTCAATGATGTTACGAGCATGCTATAGACATCGAGAGTTGTAGATTGTCTCCAGGTCTGGTAGTCAAGTCCCAATGATCTGCTGAGCCATGCTAATCACCCACTGGAGTGCTTTGTGATCTGTTTTGCTGCAGCCAGAGTACCACACTGTCCATCCGTATGTCAGTATGCTCTCTATCACACACCAATAAAAGTCGGCCAGCATTTTTTGGGACAGATTAGCTCTCCTTAAGCACCTCAGGTAGTATAGTCACTGTTACGCCTTCCCTGCTATTGAAGTTGTATTGATGGACCAAGAGAACTCCTTGGTGATGTTCATCCCCAAAAACTCGAAACTACGACTTCAGTCTTCAGTCTATGATTTTGCCGACCTGATAAACTACACCAAGATCAATCTAGCGTTACCTGCCCACATAGCCTTCCATTTTTCTTTCATCGTCCATGTGCCTATCTGTCTCTTAAATGTCCCTAATGTATCTGCCTCAACAGAATCAAGCTCCTGCCATTCCCAACATGCTTTGCTCCTGCCGAATATACAAACTCTCTCTACTCCACTTTGACAAATACAGTACTGTGCAAAAGTCTTAGGCACCCTAACTACATATATCTGTGGCTGAGACTTTTGCACAGTAGTATACATCGAGCTCAAATGCATGGAAAGCAGTATAACTTCTACAAAGTAATGCAGCAAGTTTAATGTATAATTTTATAAGAGCACATGTAAGTAGTCAATTGTTGATGTCTAACTAATTTAATTCTCACCATGATTATATTTCATCATACTATATGAAATAGATTTCTAAAAAAATTTTACTCACTTAAAGTACTTCTCAGCCAATGTCTGATCATAGGAGTTCCATATTCATTCCACTGTTAATAAAGCACTGTAATATGAAAAATGTTTTCTCCACTACACTTTTCAGCTTGAGGATGCATCTTCATGAAGTTCTCCACTTTCCAAATAGCTTGTTTCTCTCAAAACCAAAGTATGTGCAATAAATTGTCACCACAATCCTCATCAGGGGTCACCATTTTTCACAATACCTGAAGTACCAAATCACAAGTTTCAATTCAATTTATTTATGCAGGGGTTGGGGCTGGTCACTTGTGTCAGTGCTGCCCTCCTGTGTTTAATCGGTGCAATGACAAGCTGGATTGTGTGCGTTCATGCATGCTGGGAAGTGCTTGCTCTTGCTGATAGCATCATGCACTATCAATTTACGGGCCATGACACTCAGGGATTTGGGCTATATTATATATTTTTGTGTGACTGTGTGTTACTGCTATCTTATATATGCTATATGTGCCTTGTACTGTGTGTGACTGTTGGTACAGTGTTTTGTACCTTGGCCCAGGAGTAACACTGTTTTGTTTGGCTGTATTCATGGACATTCATGTCTGGTTGAATGACAATTAAACTTGAACATGATATATGTTTTCAGGACTGTTTTATTGATAGATTTCCAATCCTTGAACTTTTATCTTCTAAAACCAGCCGCTGGTCTCCCAAATGCTCCTCCATATGTGCAGGCTCATTGAGTGTTTAGACATAAATCAGATGCTTGTAACCTGGGCAGAACCTGTTTAGCACATCAATTAAAAATGGCATCTGATTACCTGAGGATTGCCCCTTCTTTAAGAAAATTATCAATTAGTTAACTGCAGGTAAGTTGATTCTGGTTTAAGATGATGTTGCTGAAACATGGCAACGCCTTACTGACAGGAAACAAAACTACTAACTACTCTGTTAATCACAATTTTTCTGGGCAATGATCACTGCAATCAATAGCTCGTAACTTGTTTTCCAGAACTCAGCTTTTGAACCAACTGTACTACCTGGCATTTTTGCGGTGTGAACTGAGGTCTTGAGGTGCAGAACTGTTGCAGCACGGCATGGGTGGGCCACATCGAGGCCTGAGGCCAGGGCCCAAGAGTGAGGAATGAGCCAATGTTTGGCCAGCGCTGGAGCAGATTTGGAGACAATTCAAAGCAGCAGGTCTGAGGCGAGGCAGAGTCGAGGCAGTGGAGCCCGGGCTTGAGATCGAGGAACAAGCTGATGTTTGACCTATTTAAGCACCAGGCCAGATATGGGCACAATCGACGTGCCAGGGTCTGGGTCTGAGAGTTTCTCTAAGCAGCGGGACCCATATCTGACTGTGGGGAATGAGCCGATGTTTGGCTGAAATAAGCGCCGGGCCAGATTGAAAAGGTCATGGTGTTGGGACTGGGCCAGTGCCCAGCTCACTGCTCCATGAGGTTCTCTGTGTTGAGCTGAAGCTGTGGCCTGCAACTGATGGGCTCCTCATCCAGTTGCAGCCATGACTGGCTTCGTGGCTGTGATCTCACTTTCGTGAACTATAGTGATGAATGTTATTTGCTTGCAAGATTTGTTCTTTATTTTTGCACATTGGGTGTATGACGGTCTTCTTAATGGATTTCTTTGTTTTGTAACTGCCTGTAAGAAAACAAATCTCAAGGTTGTCTGTAGAATATATACTTTGATAATAAACATCCTTCAAACTTTGAACTTAAAACCCTTAGCATAATCATACCTTAATAATAAATATGATCAAAGTACTCATACTTTGATAATAAATCTACTTTGAACTTGCTTTTGTCTAACTTGTGACTGTTTGTAGAGCCAGGAGAAGCCATTGGAATATACAGTCATATTCATTGGATTTCCTTTGTCCATGAGACCACAGGACCTAGGAGCGGAATAAGGCCTTTTGGCCCATTGACTCTGCTCAGCCATTTCATCATGGCCGATATATTATCCCTCTCAACCCCAATCTTTTGCCTTCTCCCCATAAGCTTTGACACCCCTACTGATCAAGAATTTATCAGCCTCTACTTTAAATATAACAAATGACTTGGCCTCCACAGCTACTTTGGCAATGAATTCCACAGATTCATCACCCTCTGGCTAAAGAAATTCCTCCTCATCTCTGTTCTAAAGGGACACCCTTCTATTCTGAGGTTGTGATCCTCGAGTCCCCCACTGTAGGAAACACCCTTTCCGTGTCCACTCTATCTAGACCTTTCAATATTCAATAGGTTACAATGAGATCCCCCAATTCTTCTAAACTCCAGCAAATACAGGCACAGAGTCATCAAACGCTGCTCACGTTACCCCCTTTTGTTCCCAGGAGTCAATACTAAAGATAGAACTGCTACAGTAATCGTATTAGCTAAGAGCATCTATTTATCCTGAACATTTTTCCATTCAAAGATCAGTGCAATGTTTTGACAGTTGTGGATTTAAGTTTATTTGTAAAACTGAGAAATGGAGACAATATAACGAAGTGTGGGTTAAGGGTTTGGGAGTGTGGTGTTCCACCATATTGTCTATTTACTTCAGTGTTGATTTCAAAAATAGCCCAGGATAGACACCCTCTGCTGACACAGGGGTAGTTACGTGAAACATAGATACACAACTTTGAGCCAGTTCTTTGATGTTATTTATTTATTTATATTTGGAGATACAGTGTTTAACAGGCCCTTCCGGCCCAATGAGCCATACTGACCAACAACTTGCTCATTTAATACTAGCCTAATCACAGGATTGGAGATACATCTCTACCAAAGGAGGTGTAAGCCGCTCCTTCCCTCTGCTAGCCTGCAGGTCACCCTTGGGCAAGGTGTAGCACCTGCTTAGCACCCCCCCACCCCGATCACGGTCACGTAAACTCATGGGAGCCGCTGGTGCATATCACAAGTTCTGGTTATGTGACCACTGACGCCAGGCAGACAATCCCTGAAGAGTATTGATAATAGCCAGGGTCACTATTATAAAGACACTGCCCAGAAGAAGGCAATGGCAGGATTCTTCTGCAGAAAAATTTGCCAAGAATAATCATGATCGTGGAAAGTCCATAATTGCCTATGTTATACATTGCAGCACATAACAGACGAATAAATTTATAATAACCGGTTCAACACTCACAACACGCTGGAGGAACTCTGCAGGTCCGGCAGCATCCGTGGAAACGATCAGTCACCGTTTCGGGTTCTGACCTGAAACGTTGACTGATCGTTTCCACGGATGCTGCCGGACCTGCTGAGTTCCTCCAGCGTGTTGTGAGTGTTGCTTTGACTCCAGCATCTGAAGAGTATTTTGTATTTACAATGACCGGTTAATCTACTAACCAGTACGCCTTTGGACAGTGGGAGGAAACCAGAGCACCCGGAGGAAACACACACAGTCACACAGGGGATGTACAAACTCCTTACAGGCGGTGCCAGAATTGAACTCTAAACTCCAGAACGCGCCGAGCTGTAGTAGCGTTGTGCTAACCGTTTTGCTACCATGTTACTTCGCTTTAATTGGTCACACGAATAAGTGATGTTGGAAATGGAAAAGCATAAGAATGAAAAATTGCAAAATATTCTGTGAAAATGTTAAGGAATATTGCTGAATTAAAATAAAGGAAACAATTTAATGCTGTTTGCTAAACGTACGAAACTTAAATTTTGATGCCGTTGTGTGATTCAGTGCTCCAGTCTGTTTCGATCAGTACAAGCCTGTTGCATTATTTTAAGTCAACCCTTTGTCTTTTAAAAGCTCTGCTTTGTGATTCAGGCAACTTCAGGTGCTTGCCCTTCTTTGTAGCCAACGCTAGTGGAATGGATCTGTTGGGAATTCTCTATTGTCTTCAGCATCAGGATCCTGAACTGACGTGAATAACTTCACTCATCTCGACTCTGAACTGATTCCACAACCGTTCAGGAACTCTGCAGCACATATTCTCAGACCTTTGAAGTCATTTGCATAATTGGTCAATTTTTGCATATTGGTTGTATGTCTAGGCGAGCAAGGCTCCACCATCACCCACACTGCCCATTCTAACCAATTTTTACAGGAGCGTCATAGAGAGTGCCCTGACCAGCTGCAGCATTGTCTGGTGTGGGATTTGCAAGTCATCCAAAAGCAAAACCCTACAAAGGATTGCGAGGACTAGAAGTTCGGCATGGACTAGAAGGGCCGAGATGGCCTGTTTCCATGCTGTAATTGTTATATGGTTATATGACTGTTGACAGGATCGCTGGGGTCTCTCTCCCACCTTTCTGAGATATTTATCAGGAGCGCTGCATACACAGAGCCATTAGCATTGCCAAGGATCCCACCCATTCAGCCCTTAATCTTTTTGACCCCCTACCATCAGGCGGGATCAGACAAGGACTGTTAGGTTGGGAGACATCTTTCTCCCCCAGGCTGTGAGACTTCTGAACTCCCTGCCACCACCCAGTTCTCATCACATATGAAGTGCCAGTAGCGTTATACTGCTTACCTTTTAACTTGTGCTATAAATGAACATTATGCTGAATATCAGTCTTATGGAATATATTTTATTATTTGGTAATGTTACTTTCTATGTTGTGTGTGAGTTATATGTACTGCGTTGTGCAGCCTGCTCTGGAGGAATGTTGTTCTGCTTGGCAATATAAATTTGAACTAGAATGTGAACTTGATAAATTCTACTGTATTTCTTTATTTTCTCGTAAAGGCCTGCAAGAAAATGAATCTCAGGGTAGTCAGGGTGACTTTGATAACGTATTTACTTGGAAATCTATAATAAATTTACTATGAACTTTGGTGTATGTATTCTACATCTTCTTTTTCCTAGAAGGGTTCCAACCTTGGACACTTGTTAAATCCTCTACAGGGAATTCAGAGGAATTTGTGCATTTCAAATCAGTGAACTGAAGATAGTTGGAGAATTCAGAAGGCAAATCACTGATATCATTCTCGACAGGGACGTTGATTTTTCTTACGTGGCTACCGCAACACTGACCCCCTCCTGTCATGTATGCATAGGAGGCATGTGTAGAGCCACTGGGAAGGGCAGTGCATCCCATGGCACCCATCATGGCTGGATTTGGGTTGTAAACCCCGAGGTGTGAGTTATTTTGGAAACGCTGGCTGTGGTGGTGGTAATGATCGAATTCCGAACAAGCCGGGCTTCGGACCGGACTGTGCGAGGGGCTGTGCGCCGGGCTGTGCGATGGGCTGTGAGGCATGGGACAGGTCACGAGGCAGCTATTCCTCCTGACAACGCGGTGGATGTCCAGCTTTGCAATGAGGGGTTTCCCCACGTCCACCTCCTTGGCTTCTTCCACAGGCTCATCAAGTCCCTGGTACTGGTAGCGAAGGCACACCGTGAACACCAGCCGCTCCTGCAGCAGAAGAAAATGGAATGAAATTTTCACTTCCTATCCCATTTCACTTCAGAGTACTGTACCTAAAAACATCTTACAATTGGGCAGCATTCAAAAGTTGATAGCCCAAGAAAAAAAAGGAAATATAAAATAAAAAATCTGTACACTGGTTTTCAGATGGGTGTTCATTCTGAGCACAGTATTGATAAGATGGTGACACGTACAAATTGCTAGAAGAACTCAGCGGGTCTGACAGTATCTCTGGAAAGGAATGAGCAGTCAACATTTCAGACCGAGATCCTTCATCAGAGTATCTTTTATAAAAGTCTCTAACTTTTAAAAATACTGACTGAAATATCATATACCTTGGTTTTGTAACCTGCTAGTGTAATAATACAAGCTCTCTAATAACACCACAGTGTGAATAGGTATACAGAACATAGAACTATTCAGCATGGTACAGGCCATTCAGCCAATGATATTGTACTGACCTTTTAACCTACACAGAGTTCAATGTAACACTCCCTTGCACGTTGCCCTCCATTTTTCTCTCATTCTTAAATGTTTCTCTGTTTCTTAAATGTCCCTAACGTATCTGCTTCTACCACCACTCTTGGCAGTGTGTTCCACACATTTAACGTTCTTTAATAAAAATACTTACCTCCAAGTACCTTAAAGTTATGCTCCCTTGCATTAGCCATTTACGCCTTGGGAACAGTCTCTGGCTATCCACTTGATCTATGCCTTCTGCCATCTTGAACACCTCTATCAAATCACCTCTCAAACTCCTTCTCTCTGTTCCCAAAGGAGGTTAAACCATATTGCAAAATAGAAGATTGATCAATTGTTGGTGATGTGCCACCTTTTTCAGCCTGGTAAGGGTGACACTGGACTCGATTTGTAACTGCCCAGTTGCTGACTTTGCTGACAGGAGAACAGATGTTTGTAATAGATCACAAACAAGAGAAAATCTGCAGATGCTGGAAATCCAAGCAACACACACAATATGCTGGAGGAACTCAGCAGGCCAGGCAGCATCTATGTGTGTCCAGAGACCTGAGCCTTCCCAGGGCTGATTCTCTGGGCCAGAGCTTGGAAAAAGCAATGCAACAGACTTTTAACATCATAAATCAGCGAGTTGTTTGTTATGTCTCCTTTCTCACTGTGAAACACTTCTGTTTCCCTTATTAGTGAGAGAGAGAGAGCCTGTGGTCTGTCACCAGATGAAGTCTGTGTCTTTATTGATGCTTTGCTGCATGCTTTGGTGGTCGGCGGAGAGCACTGATGCTTTTTTGCTGGTGGGGGAGAGGGAGTCTTTGCCTTGCTGCTGTTTATGTGTGGGAGGGGGGAGCTGGGGGGGGACTTTGGGGTTCTAACGTTTAATTGTCATTCATGCTTTGGGGCACTCGTCTGTTTTCATGGATGTTTGCAAAGAAAAAGAATTTCAGGATGTATATTGTATACATTTCTCTGACACTAAATGTACCTATTGAACCTATTGAATCTATGGACAAAAAGTACAGTAAACGTTTTGGGCCGAGACCGTTCATTAGGACTTCCTGGCGTGGCCTGCTGAGTTCCTTCAGCATTTTGTGTGTTTTGTTTGTAATAGATGTCTGTGTGCTATGGAAACAGCACTCCAGTGGACAACGAGTAGTTAAAGCTGCCCAAAGCATCACACTACCCGCCATATACAGAAAGGCGTCAGAAAAAGGTCAGCTATATCTACTTTATTACAACTTCACTGATGCTCTTTGAATGTGAGTTCAGGTTAAGTTTCTGCTATTTTTAAACTCTCCTGTGAGGGAAGTTCCACTGGGAAATCACCCTGAGAATAAAGGCACAGAGGGAAATCAACACTGGATGTTTTAATACTTTACCGAATGTGAGAAGTTGTTAAGTTTCTGCTATTTTTAAATTTTCCTGTGAGGGGAATTCCATTGGGAAGTCAGATTGAAGAGAATGGCGTTGAGGAGAAAAGAATTACAATAGATGGCTGTGGGACAGGAAAACAAGGCAAAGATACATTGGGGGGTGGCACTGCAGCGGAGCAAGTGAAATGACTGTCATTAAGCTCCAGTGACACAGGTTCAGTGCTGACCTCTAGCTCTGACTCACTGTAGTTTGCACATTCTCCCTGTGACCCCACGCATAGGCTTACAGGCTGCGGACCACACTAAATCGCTCTTCAGAGACACAGACTCTGTAGATGCTGGCAATCGTGGGCAACACTTGCAGAATGCTGGGGAGCTCGGGAGCTCGGGAGCTCAGGAGCTCAGGCAGCATCTATGGAGGAAAATAAACAGTCAACATTTCCAGGTGTCTCGGCCCAAAACATTGGCTGATTATTTCCCTCCATGGATGCTGCCTGACTTGCTGAGTTCCTCTGGAATTTTGTGTGTGTTACTGTCAATTGCTCTTGGTGTGGTATTTGGAGTGGCATTATAGTGTAGCAGTTGGCATAATGCTATTACAGCACCAGCAACCTCAGTTCAATCCTCGCTAGAGCCTGTACGGAGTCTGTACGTTCTCGACTGGCTGCTCCAGCTTCCTCCTACATTCCAAACATGTACAGGTTAGCAGGTTAACTGGACAACGGGCTGACCCATTGGAGCACCCTTTGAGAGAAGGGTAGTGCAATCTGATGTGATCAGAATGAACATTAAATTTTCTTGAATGCTATTGGTATCGCTTTGCTTTGGAAACTGAAGTAGTAAACCTCAGCTTATTAAAGAAGAACGACACGTAGCAAAGCAAATACAGCTCCTCCTCATTTAACGAAGGACACTTTTGATGGCATCATTTCTGGCTTATCCGCCATCCAGGACATCTCAAATGTCCTCTTTCTTTAAGGATCATGGTTTCCCTTCTACTGTCATCAATGATGCCCTCACCCGCATCTCCTCCATTTCCCGCACTTCGGCCCTCACCCCATCCTCCCGCCACCACAACAGGAACAGAGTTCCCCTTGTCCTCACCTATGACTCCCCACCAGCTTCCGGATCCAGCACATTATCCTCCGCAACTTCTGCCACCTTCAACAGGACCCCACCACTAAGCACATCTTTCCCTCTCCACCCCCCTCTGCTTTGCACAGGGATTGTTCCCTCCACGACTCCCTGGTCCACACGTCCGTCCCCACGGATCTCCCACCCAGCACTTATCCCTGTAAGCGTAAGTGCTACACCTGTCCCTACACCTCCTCTCTTGCCACCATTCAGGGCCCCAAACAGTCTTTCCAGGTGAGGCAGCACTTCATTTTTGAGTCTGTTGGGATCATCTATTGCATCCGGTGCTCCCAGTGTGGCCTCCTCTACATCGGTGAAACCTAACGCAGACTGGGGGACCGCTTCGTCCACCAAAACAGACAGGATCTCCCGGTAGCCACCCACTTCAACTCTGCTTCCCACTCCCATTCAGATATGTCCATATATGGCCTCCTCTACTGCCATGATGAGGCCAAACTCAGGTTGGAGGAGCAACACCTAATATACCGTCTGGGTAGTCTCCAGCCCCTTGGTATGAACATTGAATTCTCCAACTTCCAGTAATTCCCTCCCCCTCCCTTTCCCTATCCCTATTTCACTCTGCCCCCTCCCCCAACTGCCTATCACCTCCCTCATGGTTCCGCCTCCTTCTACTATCCATTGTGCTTTCCCGTATCCCTTCTTCACCTTTCCTGCCTATCACTTCCCTGCTTCCCTTCCCCCACCCCTTTATCTTTCCCCTTACTGGTTTTTCACCTGGCACCTACCAGCCTTCTCCTTCCCACCCTCCCCCCTCTACAGTCCTGACGAAGGGTTCCGGCCCGAAACGTTGACTGATAATTTCCACTGATGCTGCCCAACCTGCTGAGATCCTCCAGCGTGTTGTGAGTGTTGCTCTGCCACCCTTGTGCCTCTTGTTGTCATTCAGGAGACGGGTAGCCCTTTCATCCCCCATCACTTCATCTTTTCTGCTGTTTGTTGTTTGTCTCTGATCCTGGAGACATGCATGCCTCTCCTCCTCTGTCTCTTCTTCTCTCATCTTTTTTTGTCATGACTCTTTGATCCTGGAGTCATGCGGCCCTGGCCTCATCCGATTCTTGTTCTCTCCCTCTCCTTGCCGCTTTCCAATGACGTTTGGCATCATCTCTTGACCATAATGTCTCCCTTCCCTTTCCACGCAGCATAATTAGGCTGACCATTTTTTTTTTACCCCAATGCTGAATAGAAGATACGAAGCACTAACACCAAAGGATGCTGATTATTCTTGATGATGTGGCTGGCGCTCTCCTAAATGGATGTAATATAGTCACCGCTGTCTTTTGACTGCAGCAAAGGGTTTTATGGGTGTCTCGGAGTACGTCATTACAATAAGATTTAATTATCTCTTATTGATGGGTAGCAGTTAGATCTGTCCCAATCCTGCACATGCTGATGGTGATTAGCAGAATGTGAACCCTCGAAATAAAGCTGCCCTGCCCTTTTGTTCCAGTAGGTGTCGCTGCTGAGGCTGGCTGTGCATATGCGTCGGGCTGTCTCGTCCCGATTTCCATGATGGCCGATCGGGTCTCGGGTGAAAGCCAGCCTGTTGATTTTTGGCGAATGAGCAATTTCATACGAATATATAACCCTGAACTTTGCCTGCATTCTGTAAGTTAGCTCATTTTAATTCGATTTAGCCAAAAAAAAGTGCCGCCGTAATGCACCGTTTGCGCTAATTGGAGGTCACAAACAAACAGACAGACAGAGCATGAGAGTTTTAGTAGTATATAGATTGGTCACATGTACAGGTTAGCAGGTTAATCGGTCACACGGGTGTAACTGGGTGGTGTGGGCTCACTAGGCCGGAAGGGCCTGTTACCGAGCTGTATTTCTAAATAAATAAAATAAAATGAATCTAAGAATCTGGGGTTGAGAGCGGGTATTTGATGGGAATAATGGGGAGAATAATTCTGGTTGGCTGCCGGTTACCAGTGGTGTTCCACAGGGATCAGTGTTGGGGCTGCTTCTTTTTACATTGTACATCAACGATTTGGATTATGGAATAGATGGCTTTGTGGCTAAATTTGCTGACGATACGAAGATAGGTGGAGGGGCCGGTAGTGCTGAGGAAATGGAGAGTCTGCAGAGAGACTTGGATAGATTGGAAGAATGGGCAGAGAAGTGGCAAATGAAGTACAATGTTGGAAAGTGTATGGCTATGCACTTTGGCAGAAAAAATAAACGGGCAGACTATTATTTAAATGGGGAAAGAATTCAAAGTTCAGAGATGCAACGGGACTTGGGAGTTCTCGTACAGGATACCCTTAAAGTTAACCTCCAGGTTGAGTCAGTAGTGATGTTGGCATTCATTTCTAGGGGAATAGAGTATAGGAGCAGGGATGTGATGTTGAGGCTCTATAAGGCGCTGGTGAGACCTCACTTGGAGTACTGTGGGCAGTTTTGGTCTCCTTATTTAAGAAAGGATGTGCTGACGTTGGAGAAGGTACAGAGAAGATTCATTAGAATGATTCCGGGAATGAGAGGGTTAACATATGAGGAACGTTTGTCCGCTCTTGGACTGTATTCCTTGGAGTTTAGAAGAATGAGGGGAGACCTCATAGAAACATTTCGAATGTTAAAAGGCATGGACAGAGTGGATGTGGCAAAGTTGTTTCCCAGGATGGGGGAGTCTAGTACGAGAGGGCATGACTTAAGGATTGAAGGGCGCCCACTCAGAACAGAAATGCGAAGAAATTTTTTTCGTCAGAGGGTGGTGAATCTATGGAATTTGTTGCCACAGGCAGCAGTGGAGGCCAAATCATTGGGTGTATTTAAGGCAGAGATTGATAGGTATCTGAGTAGCCAGGGCATCAAAGGTTATGGTGAGAAGGCGGCGGAATGGGACTAAATAGCAGAATGGATCAGCTCATGATAAAATGGCGGAGCAGACTCGATGGGCCAAATGGCCTACTTTTGCTCCTTTGTCTTATGGTCTTATGGTCTAATAACATAGAGTAGGATTAATGAATGCGATTATTGTAAACACAAGAGATTCGGCAGATGCTGGAAATCCAGAGCAATACGCACACACACAAAATGATGGAGGAACTCAGCAGGTCAGGCAGCATCGAAGGAAGGGCATGAACAGTCGATGCTTTGTGCTCAGACCCTTCATCAGGACTGGAAAGAAAGTGGGTAGAAGCCAGAATAAGAAGATCGGGGAAGAGTGAGGAGCATAGGCTGGCAAGTGATCAGTCTAAGATCAGATACTTGGTGTTCAGCAGGGTCTTGGTGACCCAACTGGTCAGTTTCAATCAATGCTGCATCTCCTTGCAACTCTATAAACAACACTCCTCCCCCCCCACCTAAACTATTGCTTGACAATGCACTCTGACCAACACTGATCGCCTACAAGTAATACGTGGAAATCATTAACTGCAGGACAGAGGAATGAAGATACGAGGTAGTGCTTCCTATTTCAATGGTTCATTCCTAATACCATGATCTACTGACTTGATCTGAGTTGTGAGTATTCTTCTGAATTGAATCAGCATTTGGAGTCTCTGAACACAGTTTCAAGGAGCACTGCCACAAGAGAGCAGCATCTTCATCAAGGACCCCATCATCCAAGACATGCTCTCTTTTCATTACTACCAGCGGATAGGGGTTACAGGAGCCTTAGGTCCCATATCACCAGGTTCAGCACTAGTTATTTATGGTTCAGCACCAGTTATTTACCCTAGAACTATCAGACTCCTGAACCAGCATGGGTAACTTCACCCACCTCAACACTGAACTGACTCCACCACCTATAGACACAGTTTCAAAGATTCTAGTACTCAGTAACATTAATTTTTTTATTATTTGCATGATTTGTCTTCTTTTGCACATTGGTTGTTTGTCAGTGTTTATCATTTATAGCTTTTTATAAATTCCTTATTTTCCTGTAAATGCCTGCAAGAAAATCTCAAGGTAGTATATGGTGAACAGATACACCCAGTAGCCACTTTATAAGGTACACCTATGCATTTGCGCGTTGGTGCAAATATCTAATCAGCCAAATGTATGATAGCAACTCAATGCATAAAAGCATGCAGACAAGGTCAAGAGGTTCAGTTGTTGTTCAGACCAAACATCAGAATGGGGAAGAAATGCGATTCAGTGACTTTGACCATGGAATGATTGTTGGTGATAGGTGGGGTAGTTTGAGTATCTCAGAAACTGCTGACCATAAGACATAGGACAAGAATTAGGCCATTTGGCCCATCGAATCTGCTCTGCAATTTCATCATGGCTGATCCATTTTTCCTCTCAAACCAAACTTCCCCCCGTATCCTTTCACGCCCTAACCAATCAAGAATCTATCAACCTCCGCCCTAAATATACATAAAGACTTTGTGTCCCCAGCTGCCTGTGGCAACGAATTCCACTGATTCACCACTCTCTGGCTAAAGAAATTCCTCCTCATCTCTGTTCTAAAAGGATATCCTCTATTCTGAGGCTGTGTCCTCTGGTCTTAAACACTTCTACCATAGAAAACATCCTTTCCTCATCCACTTTATCAAGGCCTTTCACTATTCGATAGGTTTCAATTAGGTCACCCCTCGTTCTTATAAATTTCGGTGAACCCCCTCCAGTTTCAGCACATCCTTTCTAAGATAAGGGGCCCAAAACTGCTCACAATACTCCAAGTGTGGCCTCAGCTGTGCTTTAAAAAGTCTACTTATTACATCCTTGTTTTTATATTCTTGTCCTCTTGAAATGAATGCTAACATCGCATTTGCCTTCCAAACCACTGAGTCAACCTGCAAATGAACCTTTAAGGAATCCTGCACAAGAACTCCCTAATCCCTTTGTGCCTCAGTTTTTTTATCTTTTGTCTTCATTTAGAAAATAATCAATCCTTTCATTTCTTCTACTAGATGGCATGACCATAGACTTCCGGGACACTGTATTCCACCTGCCATTTCTTTGCCCATTCTCCTAATCTAAATTCATCTATAGCCTCTCTACTTCCTCAAAACTACCAGCCCCTCCACCTATCTTCATAACATCTGCAAACTTTGCAATAAAGCTATCAATTCTGTCATCCAAATCATTGACATATAATGTAAAAAGAATCAGTCCCAACACAGACATCTATGGAACACTACTAGTCACTGGCAGCCAACCAGAAAAAGTTCCCTTTATTCCCACACTTTGCTTCCTGCCAACCAGCCACTGCTTTATCCATGTTAGAATCTTTCCTGTGATACCATGGTCTTGTAGCTTGTTAAGCAGCCTCATGTGTGACACCTTGTCAAAGGCCTTCTGAAAATCCAAGTACACAACATCAACTGATTCTCCTTTGTCTATCCTGCTTGTTATTTCTTCAAAGAATTACAACAAGGCAAGATCTCCCTCGAGGAAACTATGTTGACTACGGCCTGTTGTATCATGTGCCTATAAGTACCCTGAAACCACTTCCTCAACAATCAACTCCAACAGCTGACTAACTGGGCTATAATTTCATTTCTTCCGTATCTCTTCCTTCTTGAAGAGTGGAGCGATATTTGCAATTTTCCAGTCTTCCAGAACCATTCCAGAATCTAGTGATTCTTGAAAGATCATAACTAATGTCTCCACATTCTCTTCTGCCACCTCTTTCAGAACTCTGGGGTGTATACCATCTAGTCCAGGTGACTTATCCAACTTCGGCCCTTTCAGTTTCCCAAGGACCTTCTCTTTAGTAATGGTAACTCCACACACTTCATGATCCCTGACACCTGGAACTTCCACCGTACCACTAGTGTCTTCCACAGTGAAGACTGATGCAAAATACTTATTCAGTTCATCTACCATTTCCTTGTCCCCCGTTACTACTTCTTCAGCTCATTTTTCAGTGGTCCGATATCCACACTTGCTTCTCTTTTACACTTTATGTAGCTGAAGAAACTCTTGATATCCTCTTTCATACTATTGGCCAGTTTACTTTTGTATTCCATCTTCACCTTCTTATTAACTTTTTCAGTTGCCTTCTGTTGGTTTTTAAAGATTCCCAATCCTTTAACTTCCCATTAGTTTTTGCTCTATTATAAGCCCTCTCTTTGGCTTTTATGTTGGCTTTGACTTCTCCTGTTAGCCACGGTTGTGTCATCTTTCTTTTAGAATATTTTTTCCTCTTTGGGATGTATATTTCCGAATTCCACCCATTGCTGCTCTGCCATCATCCCTGCCAGTGTTATTTTCCAATCAATTCTGGCCAACTCCTCTCTCATGCCTCTGTAATTTCCTCTACTCCACTGTAATACTGATACATCTGACTTTGCCTCCCTTCTCAAATTTCAGGGTGTATTCGAACATAACACGAGCACTTGACCCTAAGGGTTATTTTACTTTAAACTCGCTAATCAATTCTGGTTCATTGCACAACACCCAATCCAGAATAGCTGATCCCCAAGTGGGCTCAACCACGAGCTGCTCTAAAATATCATCTTGTAGGCGTACTAGAAATTCTCCCTCTTGGAATCCTGCACCAACCTACTTTTCCCAGTCTACCTGCATATTGAAATCCCCCATGACTATTGTAACATTGCACTTTTGGTCTTCATTTTCTGTCTCCTATTGTAACTTGTAGACCATATCCTTACTACTGTTTGGGGTTCTGTATACAGTATAACATCCACAATGATTCAAAGTCTTCCGACTCTATGACATCTCTTTCTAATGATTTAATTTCATTTTTTACTGACAGTGCCGTGCCACCCCATCTGCCTTCCTGCCTGTCCTTTTGATACAATGTGTATCCTTGGACATTACGCTCCCAGCTATAATCTTCTTTCAGCCATGATTCAGAGATGCCTACAGCACCATACTTGCCAATCTGTAACTGAGCTACAAGTTCATCAACCTTATTCCGTATACTGCACGCATCCAAATAGAACACCTTTAGTCCTGTATTCACTTTTGTTTCATTTTATTCTCCTTTTATATTGCAACTCATCCTTTTGACTGCAATTTTGCCCTATCACCAGCCTCTCCTTGCTCAGAGTCTTACTACACATTGCCACTGTTAGTAAACCAACCATCTTATCTTCAACACTATCTTTCCAGTTCCCATCCCACTGCCAAATTAGTTTAAACCCACCTGAATAACTCTAGCCAACCTGCCCGCAAGGATATTGGAACCCCCTTGGATTCAGGTGTAACCCATCCCTCTTGTACAGGTCATACCTTCCCCAGAAGAGATCGCAATGATCCATCAATCTGAAACCCTGCCTCCTGCACCAGTCCCTTAGCCATGCATTCACCTGCCACATTATCTTATTCTTACCCTCACTGGCACTTGGCACAGGCAGCAATCCAGAGATTACTGCCCTGGAGGTCCTGTTTTTCAGTTCCCTAAAATCTTTCTTCGGGACCTCCTCACCTTGTCTACCTATGTCATTGGTGCCAACATGTACCTAGACTTCTGGCTGCTCACCTTCCCCTTTGAAAATCCCATGGAGATGATCCGAGACATCCTTGATCCTTTCACCAGGGAGGCAACATACCATCCAGGTGTCTCTATCGCGCCCACAGAACCTCGTCTCTGCTCCTCTGACTAAGTCACTGCAATCCTCTTCACCCCTCTGCTCTCCTAAGCTACAGCACCAGACTCAGTACTAGCAACCTTGTCACTGTGGCTCCCCCCGGTAAGTCGTCCCCCTCAATAGTATCTAAAGCTGTATACTTATTATTGAGGGGAACGGCCACAACGGACTCTGCACTGGCTGTGCATTTCCCCTCCTTCCTGACAGTCACCCAGTTACATATCTCCTGCAACCTAGGGGCGACTATCTCCCTGTAGCTCCTATCTATTACCTCCTCATTCTCCCGAACGAGTCGAAGGTCATCGAGCTGCAGCTCCAGTTCTTTAATATGCTCTCTCAGGAGCTGCAGCTCAGGGCCCCTGGGGCAGATTTGTTTATCTGGGAGACTGGAGGTCTCCCAGACTTCCCACATCCCACACACGGTGCAAAACACTGCCACTGGAGCCATTCTCACTGCACTATGTACTAATAAGTGAGGAGTGAACAAATAAGAACAGAGAGAGTAACTTACCAGACAATTTACCTCACCCAAGCCCCATGAGCCAAAACCTGGCACACCCACAAGAATGGTTGCTCCACTTGCACTTGAATTATTCTCATCGGCCCTTTCTAATGATTCCCTCTTGCTGATTTGGTCACTCCTCAACTCTGAGAAACTGTCGTGAAACTCTGCCTTCAAAATCTCCATCACCATCCTGATGAAAGGTAGCTCTTTTTACGCAGCCCTGGTGTGAATTGTCCAATTTCCTGGGATTTTCATGCACAACAGTCTCCAGAGCAGGAGCTCCCGGTCTTTTTTATGCCACAGACCCTTACCATTAAGCAAGAAGTCTGTGGACCCCAGGCTGGGAACACCCGCTCTAGAGTTGACAGAGAATGGTGCGAGAAACAAAACAATATCTACTGAGAGATCAGAGGAGAACAGCCAGACCAGTTTAAGCTGACAGGAAGGTGACAGTAACTCAAATAACCACACGTTACAATCGTGGTGTGCAGAACAGCATCTCTGAATGCACAACATGCCGAGCCTTGAAGTGGTGGGCTACAGCAGCAGAAGACCATGAACCTAATAAAGCAGCCTCCGAGTTTACATACATTGATAATTTTATTTATTTATTTATTGAGCCACAGCACAGAATAGGCCACGCCACCCTGCAAACCTTCACATAACGCTAGCCTAATCACGGGACAATTTACAATGACCAATTAATCTACCAACTGGTACATCTTTAGACTGTGGGAGGAAACCGGAGCACCCGGAGGAAACCCATGCCGCCACGGGGAGAACGTACAAACTCCTTAAAGGACAGCAGCAGGGATTGTGCCCAGGTCGCTGGTACTGTAAAGTGTTGTGAGAACCACGATGCCCAAATTTACTTTGAACTTTGAATGTTTACCTTTAGCTTCTGCAGGGCACTCAGTCTAGTGTATAGACACTGCTCTGGTAAATCCTTAGAGAGTAGGTAGCTGCCCGTTTCTTCTGGTGTTCCTTTGTTTGTCTTCTTGGGATCTATGTCCAGGTCCTATTCACACAACAAAAATAGCATATTGTAAAAGTGAAGGTTTCTTGGCTCAACCCACAGAAGTTTAATGTTAATTATCATCTATATAACCTCAAATAGTTTCATGTCCGCTTTTAATTACAAAGATGATTGGGGACATTTATAAAACAGTTAATACTTGCTAGTACTCTATCTGCCTGGTCTAATTGTGGCCATTCTGCGATTAGATATAAAGAGTAAGATTATATTCCCTCGAGCTTTGTGGGTTTACAAACACATATAGAAAGAGGAAAATGAGTTAAGGTCTTTTTCTTAGAAGTAAAACGTGAGAACGGTGAACTAAATTGCACTTTACCTAAAAAAACAAAATTCTATGGTTGTTGGATATCTGAGATATAAACAGAAACGCTAGAAGCAGCAAGTGGAAACTGTGTGCAAGAAGGGCCAGAGGCACCTCTACTTCCTGAGGAGACTGAGGGGCTTTGGAGTATGCAGGCCTCTCCTTCACAGATTCTACCAGTCTGTTGTCACCAGTACAATCTTCTACACGGTGGTGTGCTGGGGCAATGGCACTGACACAGATGATGCCAACAGGCTCAATAAACTGATTATAGGAGTCAAATTGGACACACTGGAGGCTGTGGTAGAACAAAGTATGCTCTGGAAAATCATAGCAATTCTGGACATTGTTTCTCAACTTCTGCCTGTCACCCTGGGTGAACAGAGGAGCACTTTTAGTAATAGACTAAGACACATCGCTGCTCCAAAGAGTGCTATATGAGGTCATCTGTACACTTGTAATGCTACTGTGACACTGTACTTTACTTTGGGGTCAATAAAGTATCTATCTATCTATATGCAGAGTAAAACAAAAGTTGTAATTCAAAATCAAGCTTATTGTCAACTGCATACATGTATACAGCGAAATGAAACATCATTCCCCTGGGGCCAAGGTGCCAAACACAGTACATTTAGTCACAGACAGCTCATATACTGTGCAAAAGTTGTAGGCACATACATATAGCTAGGGGGCCTATAATTTTTGCATAGTACTGCAGTTGTCAATGTGGAGCAGAGAGCGAGTTGCAAATCTGGTGCGAGGAAATAATGTTAGGAATGGCAAGGGTGGAGCGCTGCAGGGGGAATGTGGAACAGGTGGCAGAGAATAAGTGCCAGGGATGGGGGCTGGTGCGGCTGTAGACACACCCAGCCCTGAGACACCAGGCAAGGTTGTTTGATTCCAAACAATTGGTTTATTGATCATTACAGAATGTCTAACTGTGCTTTCCACTCCCTCCCCTCTCCTTTCCCCTTTTCCCAACTATAATTCCCCTCTCCCTGCCCCCTTCCCACCCTTAGTCCTCAATATAGACCCATCATCACTGATATATGTAATGAAGTTTTTTTTTGCAGCAGTATAGCACAATACATAATATAGTACAATTGTATAATAGTATAGTATAATACAATACAGTATAGTAGGCGGGGGGAGAAGATGGCAGCGCGCTGCGCGTGCGCAGCTCTCCGGTGAAAATGATATTGTATGCGTTAAATAGGGGCCGTGGACAATTCTGATTTGATGGAGAATGGACGTGAAAGCACAGAGGAACATCTGGAGAAATTTCTGAAACGCCCGTTTGCTGCTGTCTTTACTGTGTGGTCGTGAATCTTTCGGAGGGTAGGCCTCAAAATCCCCGGCCTTGCCTGCTTTTGGCGACTGAGAAGGAGGTCGAATCGTTCGAACAGAGATGGCGCTCAGTACTCAG
The DNA here is from genome assembly GCF_030028105.1 of Mobula birostris. Taxonomy (NCBI): domain Eukaryota; kingdom Metazoa; phylum Chordata; class Chondrichthyes; order Myliobatiformes; family Myliobatidae; genus Mobula; species Mobula birostris. The sequence continues at coordinate 15,651,328 of NC_092372.1, read as the reverse complement.
TGTCGGAGAGCTGATCAGAGCTCGAAGTTTTCGGATGACTCAGAGTCAGATTGTGGTCGGCATGGCAGGGAGAGTTTTTCTTCCTTCTCCTGTCTGCGTGAGATGTGGGACATTTGAGAAACTTTGAACTTTACTGTGCTCATAGACTTCTTCATCAAGTTATGGTATTGTTGCACTGTTGTAACTATATGTTATAATTATGTGGTTTTGTCAGTTTTTTCTGTCTTGGTTTGTCCTATGTTTTGTGATATCACACCGGAGGAAATAATGTATCATTTCTTAATGCATGCATTACCAGACATCCCACCCTGCAAAAACTCATTTCAGGGAGGTAGCACCATCAATTTGTGGGAGACTTCTGGGAGAGGTGGGATGTCTGCAATAGAGTAGCTCCTTAGCAGCTGGCCAGCTAGTTCAAATAACGTTAGCTATGCTAATGAATAAATGACACCTGTTAAACTCACCTCAACATGTTTTTTTCAGTCTTAACCCACCATGGGCAATAGAAAAGTCACTGTTGCAAACAGTGCAGCGAGCAACACTGTCATTATTTTGACCCCTATTAGGCAGGGGTACACTTTAGTGTAGTCTGGGGTGACGTACATTTTATATATTTTTTTGGAACACTCTGCAATGGCCCGGTCTCGCTCGCTCTCTCTCTCTCTCTCATGGTCGCTCGCACGCTCTCACTTGCTTTCTCTCTCTCTCCCTCTCTCTCCCTGTCTAGCTTGCTTTCTCGCTCGCATGCTCGCTTGCCTTCGCTCTCTCTCTCGTGCTCTCTCTTGCTTTTCTCTCGCTCGCTCTCAAAAAAATGGATTTCCGTGATATTGTATATAATTTGCGGGCATCAGGGAGCCACAATTAATATGCGGGAGACTCCCGGAAGTTCCGGGAGAGGTGGGATGTCTACATTACTAAATGACAATAAAAGAGGACTACGTGTCTTCATAATCATAAAATTACCACAGTCCTCTGTAAACGTCTTAGGCATCCTACCTATGTATATATATGCCTCAGACTTTTGCACAGTACTATAATTATGATCCAGAATAAACAGTCAGCACTTAAGGTTTATATCCTTATACCTCAGAATCAGAATCAGGTTTAATATCACTGGTATACTGTATGTCGTGAAATTTGTTAACTTTATAGCAGCAGTACAATGCAATACATGATAAATAAATACGGAGAAAAAATGGAATTACAGTAAGTATTTACATGTCTATTAAATAGTTAAGTTAAGTAGTGTAAAAACAACAAAAATTAAAAAGTAATGAGGTAGTGTTCATGGGTTCAATGTCCATTCAGAAATTGGATGTCAGAGGGGAAGAAGCTGTTCCTCAATTGCTGAGTGTGTATATCAGGCTTCTGTATCTCCTTCCCAATGGTAACAATGAGAAGAGAGCATGTCCTGGGTGGTGGGGTCCTTAATGATGAAGGCATTACTCCTTGAAGATGTCTTGGATACTACGGAGGCCAGTACTCATGATGGAGCTGACTAACTTTACAAATTTCTGCAATTTACTTTGCTCTTGTGCAGAAGCCCCCCCCCCATACCAAATGGTGATGCAGCCAGTCAGAATACCCTCCATGGTACATTTGTAGAAGTTTTCGAGTGTTTTAGTTGACAAACCAGAAACTCCTAATGAAATATAGCTGCTGTCTTGCCTTATTTATAGTTGCAACAATATGTCACGTCCAATCCTCAGAGAGGTTGACACCCAGGAACTTGAAACTGCTCACTCTCTCCACTTCTAATCCCTCTATGAGGATTGGTTTGTGTTCCCTCGTCTTACTCTTTCTGAAGTCCGTAATCAGCTCTTTGGTTTTCCTGATGGTGAGTGCCAGGTTGTTGTTGCAACACCACCCAAACAGCTGGTATATCTCACTCCTGCACGCCCTTTCATCACCATCTTACATCAGAACTGGGATAGTCAGATACAGGCATTAAGATTCAGAGAACGAGATCTAGGGGAGCTGGAATGTAAGTTAAGATGTGTGATGGGGTTGAAGAAAGGGAAGATCAAATAACAAGAGGCCAAATACTGTGAGGTAACAGAGTCGAGAGGAGAAGATAATACAGGTACTGCTGCATTAGGTTATGCATTCTATATTTTTTTATTTTTATGTTCTTTAACTTATTGTGTTTTTTTTGTGCTGCATCAGATCCAAAGTAACAATTATTTCATTCCCCTTTACACTTGTGAAGGGAAGTACATAACACAATCTTAATTTTCGAATGGAGCTATTAAACCATAAGACACAGGAGTGGAGCAGAATTAGGCATTCAGACCATCAAGTCCGCTCTGCCATTCCTGTCATGGCTGATCCCAGATCCCACTCAACCCCACACACCTGCCTTCTCGCCATAACCTTTGATGCCCTGACCAAACAGGAAGCTATCAATTTTCACTTTAAATATACCCACGGTCTTGACCTTCACAGCTGCCTTTGGCAGAGCATTCCACAGATTCACTAATCTCTGGGTAAAAAAATTCCTGCTTTCCTCTGTTCTAAAGGGTCACCCCCCCTCCCCCTATTTTGAGGTAGTGCCCTCTAGTTCAGGGTCAGTCAACAATGACACAATAGCCACAGCTCTACACACCATCCTTACACATCTGGAGAAGAGGGATGTTTATGTGAGAATGCTGTTCTTGGACGACAATTCAGCATTCAACACCATAATTCAACACCAAGAATCTCAGAGAACTCGGCCTTCATCCTGCCTTGCGTAGCTGGATCCTGGATTTCCTGTCAGATTGCCGGCAGGTGGTAAGGGTGGGCCCCCTCAACTCTGCCCCTCTGACCCTCAACATAGGTGCCCCTCAGGGCTGTGTACTAAGCCCCCTCCTTTACTCTCTGAAAAGCCATGACTATGTCACCACCCACAGCTCCAATCTGCTAATTAAATTTGCTGACGACACTACACTGATTGGCCTAATCTCAAATAATAATGAGGCAGCCTACAGAGAAGAAGTCATCACCGTGACACAGTGGTGTCAAGAAAACAACCTCTCCCTCAATGTTGCAAAAACAAAGGAGCTGGTTGTGGACGACAGGAGGAATGGAGACAGGCTCACCCCTATTGACATCAATGGATCTGGGGTTGAGAGGGTGAACAGGTTTAAGTTCCTCAGCATAAACATCACCGAGGATCTCACGTGGTCTGTACATACTGGCTGTGTGGTGAAAAAGACACAACAGTGTCTCTTTCACGTCAGACGGTTGAACAAGTTTGGTATGGCCCCCCAAATTCTAAGAACTTTCTACAGGGACACATTTGAGAGCATCTTGACTGGCTGCATCACTGCCTGGAATAGGAACAGTACTTCCCTCAATTGCAGGTCTCTGCAGAGAGTGGTGCGGACAGCCCAGCGAACTTCCCACTATTCAGGCCATTTACAAAGACAAGTGTGTAAAAAGGGCCCAAAGGATCATTGGAGACCCGAGTCACCCAACCACAAACTGTTCCAGCTGCTACCATCTGGGAAACAGTACCGCAGCATAAAAGTCAGGAGCAACAGGCTCCGGGACAACTTCTTCCACCAAGCCATCAGACTGATTAATTCATGCTGACACAACTGTATTTCTTTGTTGTATTGACTATCCTGTTGTATGTAATATTTATTATAAATTACGATAATACACTTTGCACATTTAGACAGAGATATAATGTAAAGATTTTTACTACTCATATATATGAAGGATGTAACTAATAAAGTCAATTCAAATTCAATTCAATTCAGGACACCCTCACCATAGGAAACATCCTCTCCATATCCACCTTATCTAGTCCTTTCAACATTTGGTAGGTTTCAATGAAATACCCCCCCCCCCCCGCATTCTTCTAAATTCCAGTGAGTACAGGCCCAAAGCTGCCAAACACTCCTCAAAGATTAACCCCTCCATTCCCAGAATCATACTTGTGAACCTCCTCTGGACTCTCTCCAATGACAACACATCCTTTCTCAGCTATTGGTCCCAAAACTGTTAATAACACTCCTGACTGGTGTCTTATAAAGCCTCAGTATTATCTCCTTGTTTTTATATTCTATTCCCCTTGAAATGAATACCAACATTGCATTTGCCTTCCTTACCACAGTCTCAGCCTGTAAAATAACCTTCTGGGAGTCTTGCACAAGGACCCCAAAGTCCCTTTGCGCCTCTGAAGTTTGAATTTTCTCCCCATTTAGATACCAGTCTGTACTTTTATTCCTTTTACCAAAATGCATTATCGTACATCTCCCCACATTGTATTCTATCTGCCACTTTTTTGCCTATTCTTCCAATTTGTCTGCAATCACATTGCTTCCTCAGCACTACCTACCCCTCTACCTATCTTCATATCATCTGCAAACTTTGCCACAAAGCCATCAATTCCATTATCTAAATCATTGACAAACAATCTGAAAAGTAGTGGTCCCAATACTGACCACTGAGGAACACGACTAGTCACTGGGAGCCAATCAGAAAAGGCCCCTTTTATTCCCACTCGCTGCCTCCTGCCTGTCAGCCATTCCTCCATCCATGTCGTTACCTTTCCTTTAATGCCATGGGATTTTATCTTGTTAAGCAGCCTCAAGTGAGGCACCTTATCAAACAACTTCTGAAAATCCAAGTAAATGACATCCACTACCTCTCCTTTGTCCTCCCTGTTTGTTACTTCCTCAAAGAAGTCTAACAGATTTGTCAGGCAAGATTTCCCTCTGCCGTCATCCCCACCAGTATCCCCTCCATTCCACCTGGGCAAGCTCCTCTCTCACACCTCTATAACTCCCTTTATTCCATTGTGATACTGTACATTTGACTTCTGCTTCTCCCTCTCAAACTGCAGTATGAATTCCATCATATTATAGATTCCTTTACCTGAAGCTCCCTAATAAAATCTGGATTATCGCACAACACCCAATCTAAGATAGCCTTGCGCTGAGTGGGCTCAATCACAAGCTGCTTTAAAAAGCCATCTCATAGGCATTCATAAATTCCCTCTCTTGCGCTCCAACACCAACCTGATTTTCCCAATACCCTTGCATATTGAAGTGCCCCATTACAATTGTGACATTACCCTTATTACATGCCTTTTCTAGCTCCCTTTGTGATCTCAACGCCACATCTTGGCTACTGTTTAGAGGCCTATATATGATTTCCATAATGGTTTTTTGACCCTTGCAGTTTCTTAACTCCACCCACAAGGATTTGACATTTTCAGACCCTATGTCACCTCTTTCTAAAGAGTAATTCCACCTCTTCCCAATAGAGCCACGCCACCGCCTATGTCTTCCTGCCTGTCCTTCCAATACAAAGTATGTCCTTTGGTGTTAAGCTCTCAACTATGAGTTTCTTTCAGCCACGACTCTGTGATGCCCACAACGTCATACTGACCAATCTCTAATTGCGCCATGAGTTCATCCACCTTATTCCGAATGCTATGCACGTTTAAATGCAGCACCTTCAGTCCTGCATACTTCGCCCTTTTGAATTTTGCCTCTGTGGTACAAATTAACTCTTTGCTCTTTCTGCATTTTTACCCAAACATTGCCTTGTCCTTCTTTACATTCATGTAACACCCATAATCTACTCGTAAACCTGCTGGCTTATCCTCAGTTCTATCATACTGGTACCCACCCCCTTCCATATTATTTTAAGCAACTCCCAACAGATCTAGCAAACCTGCTGGCAAGGATATTGGTCCCCCTCGGATTCAAGTGCAGCATATCCCTTTCGTACAGGTCACACCAGCCACCAGAAGAGATCCCAATTATCCAGAAATATGAATCCCTGGCCTCGGCTCCAGTTCTTCAGCCATGAGTTTATCTGCCACCTCATTCTATTCCTATCCTCACTATCGCGTGGCACAGCCAGCAATCCTGAGATTACTACCCTTGAGGTCGTGCTGCTCAACTTCCTTCCTAGCTCCCTGTATTCTGTTTTCAGTTTGTTCTCCAAGTTAACAGCCCAATCTGCATTTTGTCTTCCCAGTGTACAGCAAACTACATCCTTAGCAAACAAAACCATAGTCTAAGTTAGAGGAGGTACAAGTAAATCACAGTTTCAAATGGAGACAATAGCTGTGGATTTTGGCAGTGGGAAAAAGCAAGACAAAAGAGTAGGCAGTGCATCTCTTGAATAGAATTTTTATTTCAATTTTATTTCTTTCTTTCGTGACACAGCATGGTAACTGGTCCTTTCAGCCTGCATCCAGATGACCAATTAACCTACTAACCAGTGTACCTTTGGACCGTGGGAAAAAACAGGAGCACTCAGAGGAAACCCATGCAGTCAGGAGGAGAACGTACAAACTCCTCATTGGCAGGGTGGGGGGAAATTGAACCCTGGTTGCTGGCACTGTAATATTATTAAGCTAACTGGGCTGCTCTGGTATATTTTATATATATTTCTTCTGCACTCTATATTGGCTCAGTAGGTGGGTGGGGTGAGGGAGCTGCTGAGTACTTTATGCTTTATACTTTATGGTCGCCAAACAATTGATACTAGAACGTACAATCATCGAATACATCGAGATAGAGTGGAAGATCTGAGTTCCAGCGGCTTACTGCCAAACCCCTCTACAACAGGACATTTAGCTCAGGGACCCAGCTGATATTCTTAACTCTACATCTTGGGGGACTCAAAAGGTAGACAAGACCCAAAATTTTGACAATACAGATTCAGAACATAGAACAGCACAGCACAATACATACCCTTTGGTCCACAATGTTGTGCCAACCTTTCAATCTACTCAAGATCAATCTAACCATTCCTTCACACAAAACCCTCCATTTTCCTTTCACCCATGTGCCCATCTAGGCGTCTCTGAAAAGTTGTTAATATATCTGCCTTGTACCTCCACCCTGGTAGGGTGTTTTATGCACCCACCATTCTCTGTGCAAATAACATACATACCTCTGACATTTCCCCTACACCAGGGGTCCCCAACCTTTTTTGCACTGCGGACCAGTTTAATATTGACAATATTCTTGCGGACTGGCCGACCGGGGCGGGGGATGTTCAAGTAGGGTTAAACTCACCTCAACATGTCTTTTACAGTTAGGGTTGCCAACTTTCTCACTCCCAAATAAGGGACAAAAGTAGCAGTCAAGTATGGGACACTTTACCCCAGGAAAGACTACCATGACCATGAAGCCTTGCGCGGGCACCTGTGTGCGCATGCGTGTACGTACCGATTTTTTTCCCCACAAATCGGTTTTATCTTCATTTTCCCAACTATACTGTACATACATTATTTCTATTTTATGTAGGCTGTGTACTTATCATATCATTCCTGCTTTTACTATACGTTCATGTTATTTATTTTCAGTTTTATGTGTTATTTGGTATGATTTGTTAGGTTATTTTTTGGGTCTGGGAACGCTCAAAAATTTTTCCCATATAAATTAATGGCAGTTGCTTCTTTGCTTCACACCACTTTGGCACAAAAAGTTTCATAGGAACGCTCTACCTTAGCGGGGGAAATACGGGACAAGGGCGGTCCCGTATGGGACAAACCAATTTAGCCCAGTATACGGGATGTCCCAGCAAATACGGGACAGTTGGCAGCCCTATGTTCAAGTTCAACAGTGCGTGACAGAGAATGAGGAAAGGTGCAGCTGACTCATATCGTTTCCTCACGGTCCGGTACCAGTCTGCGGCCTGGTGGTTGGGGACTGCTGCCCTACACTTTCCTCCAATCACCCTTCATATCAGCAATTTCCGCCCTGGGAAAACGTCTCTGGTTATCCACCTGATCTGTGCCTCTTATCATCCTGCACACATCAATCAAGTCACCTCTCTCCCTCTCCTTCCTTCCAAAGAGAAAAGGCCCAGCTCACTTAACCTATTCTCATAAGGCACACGCTCTAATCCAGACAGCATTCTGCTAAATCATCCTTCCTATCACGGGCTGACCAAAACCCAACACAGTACTTCAAGTGTGGCCTAACCAGAGTTTTATTTATTTATTTTAGCGATACAGTGCGGAGTAGGCCCTTCTGGCCCTTTGAGCCGTGCTGCCCAGCAACACCCGACAAACCCAGTTAACCCCAACTAAATCACGGGACAATTAACATGACCAATTAATCTACCCAGTACATCTTTTGATCATGTGAGGAAACCGGAGAACCCGGAGAAAACCTATGCAGTCACGGGGAGGACGTACAGAGACTCCTTACAGAACCGTGCCAGGATTGAACTGGGAACTTCAGAATACCCCGAGCCACACTAGCATCACGCTAACTGCTATGTTACCATGGCGCCCAGAATATAGAGTTACGATATTACTTTGCGGCTCCTGGACTGAATCCCCCAACTGATGAAGGCCAACTCACCCTATGCCATCTTCAGCACCCTATTAACCTGTGCGGCAACTTTAAAAGACCTATGACATGAACCTCTCTTCCTCCACACTGCTAAGTATCCTGCCACTAACACTGTACTCTGCCTTCAAGTTCAACCTTCCAAAGTGAATCACTTCACACTTTTCTGAATTGAACTCCATCTGCCAGTTATCAGACCAGGTCTGCATCCCATCAATGTCCTGTTTTAAGTAGTTTTAAAAACCACTTTTTCTATTTTAAGATACATAAGGTACAAAAACAACTGTGAGTGATTTGGTTCCTTAAGGTTGTTATATAAGGGATGGTAATGGGGATCAGCTCCCACTACCTATTAAAAACTCCCAGTGGCATGTGTCTTAAAAAGCCTCTGACGATGAAGTCCATCTCCAGCCCTTCACATGTGGCTCAGCTACTAAGCCCATGGCAACTGGTTTTACTGACAGGAGAAGGGGCAAAGGTGTTTACTTGTGCCTTAAAGCTCGTTTCAGGAGCTGGACTTGTCAGTCAGGGTTAGCAGCTATTCTAGGAGATGGAAAACTCTGATCTCAAGCCTCCGCTGTCTTGCAGCTGTACCCACTCATGGGGAAGGCTTCGGGAGTAAACCCTGAGGGAAAATTCCAGAGCTGAAATCCCTAAGACAGTTCTATGTTGAGCTTAACATTGACTGACAACTTCTGCAACACTGCTGGTGCCAAACTGTATCGGTCTCTGCCGTTCCTTTGGGTTCATCAAATGCGTAGAGAGAGGGACAATGTAGGAAAAATGGTCCTCATTAGAAAGTCCAAGTCTAAGTGATTTTTCAAGGACAACATTGCAGTATGATAGCAGAGAATTTAACACGACTACACCTCATGAATGAAATCATTCACTGTGAGTGAGGCCTTATCAGTCAGGGTCGACCACGGAGGTTGCACCCCAGCTGTCTAGAAAGGCAAGCCAGGGTAGTATGATATGGAGAGCAAGCTGTTGCCCAAGTAGCCAGCTCCCCCTCTCCATGCATCTGATGAACCCAAAGGAATGGCAGATTATTCATTAACACACTAAGATGCCATGTACCTTGGTGTGTTAATGAATAATCTGACAGATGCAACGAAAACAAAAATACATTAAAAAATACATTAAAAAATAAGCAAATTTCTCAATCCAGGCTATCAGCAGGAGTGTTTGAAGCCTAGTCCTGTATAATAGAAAACACAGAAGAGCCCACAACTGACTTATCAAACATAAACTCTTGCCAACCTCCACTTGATTTTCTCAAATGCACATGTTGAGGCAGGAGGAGAAGATGCCAGCGCGACGCAGCGCGCGCAGCTCTCCGGTGAAATGATATTGTATTTGTAAGTAGGACACCGTACACGATTCTGATTTGATGGAGACAGACATGAGAAGCAGAGGAACATCTGGAGAAATTTCTGAAATGCCCGGTTCACTGCCGCTGCTACTGTGCGATCGAGAATCTCTGGAGGGAAGGCCCAAAAAACCCCGGCTTTGCCTGCTGCTGGCGACTGAGGCTGAGGTCGAAGCGTTCAGCAGAAATGGTGCTCGGTACTCAGTGTCGGAGGGCTGATCAGAGCTCGAAGTTTTCGGACGACTCAGAGTCGAACTGTGGTCGGGCATGACAGGGAGAGTTTTCTTCCTTCTCCCGTCTGCGTGAGATGTGGGACTTTCGAGAGACTTTGAACTTTTCTACTGTGCCATGGCCTGTTCTTCATCAAGTTATGGTATTGTTGCACTGTTGTAACTGTATGTTATAATTATGTGGCTTTTGTTAGCTTTTCAGTCTTGGTCTGTCCTGTGTTTCTGTGATATTACGCCAGAGGAATATTGTATCATTTCTTAATGCGTGCATTACTAAATGACAATAAAAGAGGACTGTGTGTCCTCATAATCTAATCTAATGCCCTGACTACGATTTTACTGCTAAGCACTTAGTGCTAATGCTGCAGGATATTTCACTTAATAGTTTCCCATAGAAGCAGTGTGTTCTGCTGGTAGTGTTTGGGTTACCACTAACGATAAGGGGTTGTGATGTTCAGCTTTGAATGCAAGTTAGCCAGTCAGGATGGTGCAATTGGGAGAAGGTCCTAGAGAAAGCTGGGTGGAGAGGTTTCGTGATGGACGCTAAAGAGACAGGAGATGGAGAGAGAAGATCGAGAGAACCGGTGGTAGAATTTGATCCAACCAGAATGTGTGATTCATTGGAACCTAAGATGGAAATTTCTATTGGTGGTCAGTGAAGAGAAGTTGGTGCCTTGAGTACCTGGACACCTCCAGTTTTTGTGGAAGATCTGAGCTCCAACTTCGTGCACATTTGACTGTATTAATTATAATGGGCCCTTTTCTTTTTTCTTCATTCTTTACTGTTTGATTAAGTGACATTTATAAATATACCTTTCTTATAATTGTATGCCATGTACGATCTGTTTGCCGATGGGTAATTGCACAAGGGTGGCATTTACACAGTACTCGCTCAGATTGGGGTGTGGGTTATCAAAACATTCCAGCTCTCCCGGTCTGGTGGGACCCAAGTCACGTCGATCCGAGACGTACGAAGTTGAGTCTACTGACTTGTTAACGAGGGGCTAACCAGCTGTGTTTCTAGAGATGCAAGGGGTTTCACACAAAAGGTGACTCAGCAAGGCTTCTCTAACTTTTGAATTTCAAGGCTCTAGCTAGCATTAAGAGTTATTTGCTCTCCTGATTAATTGTTCTATCTGTCCAATGGCTTTTAATGATGTATACACGTGGTCATCCGAAGCTTTTGCTATTATGCAACGAATGGTTTCTTGCCATTGTGAAAATAGTCCGAGTTACTGTACCTTTCTTCGATCCAAAGTAGGTGAAGACTCTTTCCTCATTTCACCAGTTTTAATCATAACACCATAAGATGTAGGAGCAGAATTAGGCGATTCAGCCCATCTACTGTACTCTGTTATTCTATCATGGCTAATTCATTATCACTCTCAATCCTATTCTTTTGTCTTAACGTTGACACCCTACCTAATCAAGAACCAATTAACCTCTGCTTTAAATATAGCCAGTGATTTGGCTTCCACAGGCAATTTCACGGATTCAGCACTGTTTGGCTAAAGAAATTCCTCCTTATCTTTGTTCTAAAGGGAAGTCCTTGTTTTCTGAGGATGTGCCCTATGGTCCTAGACTCATCCACTACAGGACTCCCCCATCATCCTCTCCACATCCACTCTATCAAGGCCTTTCAGTATCTGGTAAGTCTCAATGAGTTCACCCCTCACTCTTGTAAACTACAGCGAATATAAATCCAGAGCTATTAAACACTGCTCATATGTTAACTCTTTCATTGCTGGGATAATACATGTGAACCTCTTCTGGACCTTCTCCAATGCCAGCATATCCTTTCTTAGATAAGAGGCCCAAAACTCACAATCATGTTACTATCATACTTGACTCAGGAGTAAATTGTTTGTTAGAACATAGAAACATAGAAAACCTACAGCACAATACAGGTCCTTTGGCCCACAAAGCTGTGCCAAACATGTACTTACTTTAGAAATTACCTAAGGTTACCCATAGCCCTCTGTTTTTCTGAGCTCCATGTACCTATCCAGGAGTCTCTTAAAAGATCCTATCGTATCTGCCTCCACCACCATTGCCGGCAGCGCATTCCACGCACTCACCACACTCTGCGTAAAAAACTTACCCCTGACATCTCCTCTGTACCTACTTCCAAGCACGTTAAAACCGTGCCCTCTCGCGTACTTTGCATAATTCAGGCCTTTTCTGTTCAGGTTGGGTGAGACTAGAATGAGCGATTGCAGGTTAAGGTGAGAGATGAAATAATCAAGCAAACGTCTGTGGGGAAACTTCTTCACTCAGAGGATGGTGTGAATGTGGAACAAGCTGCCAGCAGATGTGGCGGACATGGGTTCAAATGTAAAATTAAGGATAAGTATGGTTGTAGATAGATGGCAGAAGATCAGGTTGGCATCGACTAGATGGGTTATTTATTTAACGATACACCACAGAGTAGGCTCTTCATGCCACACCGCCCCAGCAACCTCTGAGGACCTTGATTAACCCTAACCTTATTATGGGACAATTTACAATGACCAGTTAACCTACCCAGTATGTCTTTGGACTGTGGGAGGAAATCAGAGCACCTGGGGAAAATCCGCATATTCCACAGGGAGGATGTACAGTACAGCATCAGATTTGAACTCCAGACTCTGGAAGGCCGTGTTGTAATAGTGCTGCGTTACTGTCCTGTGGTACTGTGGGTTAAAGGGCTTTTACTGTGCTCTACTGCTCTATGGCTCCATCTAAAATTAAGCAGCATTGTGCTGTTGAAGGCAACACACACAGTGTGCTGGAGGTACTCAGCAGGCCAGGCAGCATCTATGGAAAAGAGTAAACAGTCGACGTTTCGAGATCTTTCCTCAGGACTAGAAGGGAAGAGGGAAGAAATAATAAGAAGGTGGGGGGAGGGGAGGGAGAAGTACAAGGTGGCTGGTGATAGGTGAAACCGGGAGAGGGGGAGGGGTGAAGTAAAGAGCTGGGAAGTTAATTGGTGGAAGAGATAACGGGCTGGAGAAGGGAGAATTTGACAGGAGAGGACAGAAGACCATGGAAATAAGGGAAGGGGAGAAGCACCAGAGGGAGGTGATGGGCAGATGAGAAGAGAAGGTATGAGAGGGAAACTGGAATGGGGAATAGTGGAGTGGGGGAGGGGGTCAATGACCGGAAGTCCATGCCATCCGGTTGGAGGCTACCCAGACGGAATATAAGGTGTTGCTCCTCCAACCTAGGTGTGGCCTCATCGTGGCAGTAGAGGAGGCCATGGACTGACATGTTCAAATGGGAATGGGAAGTGGAATTGAAATGGATCATTGAATTTCTTGGCATTTGTAAATAAAACAATGTTGGTGAAATTCAGCAATTGCTTTAAAAAAAGGAGGAAAGTCTTACCGGCGGGAAGTCCGTTGCGTAAGCTTCACACTTCATAATTTCCTTCGGCTTCTTCACAATCCGCGTGTAAATTATCATCACGTTGGAGAACTCAGCAGCAAATCCAAGCTGAATTTGGACACCACATTCAAACTCAAGCCACATACTTTCAGGCAATTCTGAGAAGACATAAATAACAGATGGTTCTGAGACAGTGCACCTGCATGATTATACTACATTTACTGTAGCTATGTAACTATGCAAACGTGTGAAAATAAAACAGGTTAAGAAGATGAACCGGCTCCAGAAGTCTGTTGTATTCCAACTGCAGTTGAACGAAATTTGCCAGCCCTGTACCCACGTTATTTTGGAATTGGAATTGGTGTATTATTGTCACATGTACCGAGACACAGTAAAAGCTTGTCTTGCATATTGTTGAGTGGTTTCAGAGCAACAACCTTGTAGTCAATGTCAGTAAGACCAAAGAATTGATTGTGGACTTCAGAAAGGGTAAGACAAGGGAACACACTACAGTCCTCATTGAGAGATAAGAAGTGGAAAGTGTGAGCAGTTTCAAGTTCCTAGGTGTCAACTTCCATGAGGATCTACCCTGGGCCCTTTCTGTCAAAGCAGTTACAAAGAAGACATGACAGCGGCTATACTTCATTAGGAGTTTGAGGAGATTTGGTATGTCACCAAAAAACCTCACGAATTTCTACATATGTATCATGCAGAGCTAACTAACTGGCTGGATCACCATCCGATATTGGGCGGGGTGGGGGGAGGAGGGTGTACTGCACAGGATCAAAATAAGCTGCGGCAAGTTGTGAACTCACTCAGCTCCATCGTGGCCTCTAGCCTCCCCAGCATCCAGGACATCTTCAAGGAGTGATGCCTCAAACAAGTGGCACCAATCTTTAAGGACCCCATCACTTAGGTCATGCCCTCCTCTCATTGCTATCATCAGGGAGGAGGTACAGAAGCCTGAAGGCACACACTCAATGATTCAGGAACAGCTTCTTCCCCTCTGCCATCCAATTTCTGAATGGACATTGAACTCATGAACACTACCACACAGCTTTTTTGCATTTCTTAATTCATTTAACTTTTTAAATACATATACTTCTTACTGTAAATTACAGTTTTTATTACTGCATTGTACTGCTTCCACTTAAGAACAAAAGCAACGTTTTTTTTATGCTAGTGATATTAAACCTGACTCTAATTCTGCATCTGATTCTGTTCATATAAATCAGATCATTACATAGTGTCTTGAGGTAGAACAAGATAAAAACAATAGTAATGTAGAATAAAGTGTAACAACTACAGAAAAAGTGTAAACAATAAGGCGCAAGATTACAATGAGGTCAATTGAGAGATCGGAGAGACCATGTTATGGTACTAGAGAGTGGGTTAGAAGCTGCACTCGAGCCTAATGGTATGTGCTTTCAGTTTGTGGGTGGGTCTTTGATGATGCTGGCTGCATTACTGAAGTATACCCAGAGTCCATAGAGAAGTCTGGCTACTGTGAAACGCTAAAGTGTGTCCACAGCTTCCTGCAGTTTCTTGCGGTTATATGCAGATCATCTGCAAAAGACTAAGGAACTGGTGGTAGACCTGAGGAGAGCTAAGGTACCGGTGACCCCTGTTTCCATCCAGGGGGTCAGTGTGGACATGGTGGAGGATTACAAGTACCTGGGGATACGAATTGACAATAAATTGGACTGGTCTAAGAACACTGAGGCTGTCTACAAGAAGGGTCAGAGCCGTCTCTATTTCCTGAGGAGACTGAGGTCCTTTAACATCTGCCGGATGATGCTGAGGATGTTCTACAAGTCTGTGGTGGCCAGTGCTATCATGTTTGCTGTTGTGTGCTGGGGCAGCAGGCTGAGGGTGGCAGACACCAACAGAATCAACAAACTCATTCGTAAGGCCAATGGTGTTGCGGGGATGGAACTGGACTCTCTCACGGTGGTGTCTGAACAGAGGATGCTGTCTAAGTTGCATGCCATCTTGGACAATGTCTCCCATCCACTACATAATTGATTATGGGGAGCAAGGACATGGCAGACCAATTCAATAATTACTTTGGTTCTGTCTTCACTAAGGAGGACATAAATAATCTTACAGAAATAGTAGGGGACAGAGGGTCCAGTGAGATGGAGGAACTGAGCGAAATACATGTTAGTAGGGAAGTGGTGTTAGGTAAATTGAAGGGATTGAAGGCAGATAAATCCCCAGGGCCAGATGGTCTGCATCCCAGAGTGCTTAAGGAAGTAGCCCAAGAAATAGTGGATGCATTAGTGATAATTTTTCAAAACTCGTTAGATTCTGGACTAGTTCCTGAGGATTGGAGGGTGGCTAATGTAACCCCACTTTTTAAAAAAGGAGGGAGAGAGATAGCAGGCAACTACAGGAAACATAAAGTTGTGGTGGTAGGGGATTTTAATTTTCCATACATTGATTGGGACTCCCATACTGTTAGGGGTCTAGATGGTTTAGAGTTTGTAAAATGTGTTCAGGAAAGTTTTCTAAATCAATATATAGAGGGACCAACTAGAGGGGATGCAATATTGGATCTCCTGTTAGGAAACAAATTAGGGCAAGTGACAGAAGTCTGTGTAGGGGAGCACTTTGGTTCCAGTGATCATAACGCCATTAGTTTCAATTTGATCATGGACAAGGATAGATCTGGTCCTAGGGTTGAGTGGGACAGGTTGTTCTCTGGCAAAGATGTGATTGGTAGGTGGGAAGCCTTCAAAGGGGAAATTTTGAGAGTGCAGAGTTTGTATGTTCCTGTCAGGATTGAAGGCAAATTGAATAGGAATAAGGAACCTTGGTTCTCAAGGGATATTGCAACTCTGATAAAGAAGAAGGAGTTGTATGAAATGTATAGGAAACAGGGGGTAAATCAGGTGCTTGAGGAGTATAAGAAGTACAAGAAAATACTTATGAAAGAAATCAGGAGGGCTAAAAGGAGACATGAGGTTGCCTTGGCAGTCAAAGTGAAGGATAATCCAAAGAGCTTTTACAAGTATATTAAGAGCAAAAGGATTGTAAGGGATAAAATTGGTCCTCTTGAAGATCAGAGTGATTGGCTTTGTGCGGAACCAAAGGAAATGGGGGAGATCTTAAATAGGTTTTTTGCATCTGTATTTACTAAGGAAGCTGGCATGAAATCTATGGAATTGAGGGAATCAAGTAGTGAGATTATGGAAACTGTACAGATTGAAAAGGAGGAGGTGCTTGCTGTCTTGAGGAAAATTAAAGTGGATAAATCCCTGGGACCTGACAGAGTGTTCCCTTGGACCTTGAAGGAGACTAATGTTGAAATTGCGGGGGCCCTGGCAGAAATATTTAAAATGTTGCTGTCTACGGGTGAAGTGCCGGAGGATTGGAGAGTGGCTCATGTTGTTCTGTTGTTTAAAAAAGGATCGAAAAGTAATCCGGGAAATTATAGGCCGGTGAGTTTAATGTCAGTAGTAGGTAAATTATTGGAGGGAGTACTAAGAGACAGAACCTACAAGCATTTGGATAGAAAGGGGCTTATTAGGGAGAGTCAACATGGCATTGTGTGTGGTAGGTCATGTTTGACCAATCTGTTGGAGTTTTTCGAGGAGGTTACCAGGAAAGTGGATGAAGGGAAGGCAGTGGATATTGTCTACATGGACTTCAGTAAGGCCTTTGACAAGGTCCCGCATGGGAGGTTAGTTAGGAAAATTCAGTCGCTAGGTATACATGGAGAGGTGGTAAATTGGATTAGACATTGGCTCGATGGAAGAAGCCAGAGAGTGGTGGTAGAGAATTGCTTCTCTGAGTGGAGGCCTGTGACTAGTGGTGTGCCACAGGGATCAGTGCTGGGTCCATTGTTATTTGTCATCTGTATCAATGATCTGGATGATAATGTGGTAAATTGGATCAGCAAGTATGCTGATGATACAAAGATTGCAGGTGTAGTAGACAGTGAGGAAGGTCTTCAGAGCCTGCAGAGGGACTTGGACCAGCTGGAAAAATGGACTGAAAAATGGCAGATGGAGTTTAATACTGACAAGTGTGAGGTATTGCACGTTGGAAGGACAAACCAACGTAGAACATACAGGGTTAATGGTAAGGCACTGAGGAGTGCAGTGGAACAGAGGGATCTGGGAATACAGATACAAAATTCCCTAAAAGTGTCATCACAGGTAGATAGGGTCGTAAAGAGAGCTTTTGGTACATTGGCCTTTATTAATCTAAGTATTGAGTATAAGAGCTGGAATGTTATGATGAGGTTGTATAAGGCATTGGTGATGCCGAATCTGGAGTATTGTGTTCAGTTTTGGTCACCAAATTACAGGAAGGATATAAATAAGGTTGAAAGAGTGCAGAGAAGATTTACAAGGATGTTGCTGGGACTTGAGAAACTCAGTTACAGAGAAAGGTTGAATAGGTTAGGACTTTATTCCCTGGAGCGTAGAAGAATGAGGGGAGATTTGATAGAGGTATATAAAATTATGATGATGGGTATAGATATAGTGAATGCAAGCAGGCTTTTTCCACTGAGGCAAGGGGAGAAAAAAACCAGAGGACATGGGTTAAGGGTGAGGGGGGAAAAGTTTAAAGGGAACATTGGGGGGGGGGCATCTTCACACAGAGAGTGGTGGGAGTATGGAATGAGCTGCCAGACGAGGTGGTAAATGCGGGTTCTTTTTTAACATTTAAGAATAAATTGGACAGATACATGGATGGGAGGTGTATGGAGGGATATGGTCCGTGTGCAGGTCAGTGGGACTAGGCAGAAAATGGTTCGGCACAGCCAAGAAGGGCCAAAGAGCCTGTTTCTGTGCTGTAGTTTCTATGGTTCTATGGAGAGAGAAACCGGGGAATTATAGACCGGTTAGCCTGACGTCAGTGGTGGGGAAACTGCTGGAGTCAGTTATCAAAGATGTGATAACAGCACATTTGGAAAGCGGTGAAATCATCGGACAAAGTCAGCATGGATTTGTGAAAGGAAAATCATGTCTGACGAATCTCATAGATTTTTTTGAGGATGTAACTAGTAGAGTGGATAGGGGAGAACCAGTGGATGTGGTATATTTGGATTTTCAAAAGGCTTTTGACAAGGTCCCACACAGGAGATTAGTGTGCAAACTTAAAGCACACGGTATTGGGGGTAAGGTATTGATGTGGATAGAGAATTGGTTAGCAGACAGGAAGCAAAGAGTGGGAATAAACGGGACCTTTTCAGAATGGCAGGCAGTGACTAGTGGGGTACCGTAAGGCTCAGTGCTGGGACCCCAGTTGTTTACAATATATATTAATGACTTGGATGAGGGAATTAAATGCAGCATCTCCAAGTTTGCAGATGACACAAAGCTGAGTGGCAGTGTTAGCTGTAAGGAGGATGCTAAAAGGATGCAGGGTGACTTGGATAGGTTGGGTGAGTGGGCAAATTCATGACAGATGCAATTTAATGTGGTTAAATGTGAAGTTATCCACTTTGGTGGCAAAAATAGGAAAACAGATTATTATCTGAATGGTGGCCGATTAGGAAAAGGGGAGGTGCAACAAGACCTGGGTGTCATTATACACCAGTCATTGAAAGTGGGCATGCAGGTACAGCAGGCGGTGAAAAAGACGAATGGTATGCTGGCATTTATAGCAAGAGGATTCGAGTACAGGAGCAGGGAGGTACTACTGCAGTTGTACAAGGCCTTGGTGAGACCACACCTGGAGTATTGTGTGCAGTTTTGGTCCCCTAATCTGAGGAAAGACATCCTTGCCATAGAGGGAGTACAAAGAAAGTTCACCAGATTGATTCCTGGGATGGCAGCACTTTCATATGAAGGAAGACTGGATGAACTAGGCTTGTTCTCATTGGAATTTAGAAGACTGAGGGGGAATCTGATTGAAACGTATAAAATCCTAAAGGGATTAGACAGGCTAAATGCAGGAAGATTGTTCCCGATGTTGGGGAAGTCCAAAACGAGGGGTCACGGTTTGAGGATAAAGGCGAAGCCTTTTAGGACTGAGATTAGGAAAAACTTCTTCACACAGAGAGTGGTGAATCTGTGGAATTCTCTGCCACAGGAAACAGTTGAGGCCAGTTCATTGGCTATATTTAAGAGGGAGTTAGATATGGCCCTTGTGGCTAGGAGGATCAGAGGGTATGGAGAGAAGGCTGGTGCAGGGTTCTGAGTTGGATGATCAGCCATGATCATAATAAATGGTGGTGCAGGCTCGAAGGGCCGAATGGCCTACTCCTGCACCTATTTTCTATGTTTCTATGTTTCTATAATGTACTGGGTGGGCACAGGAGTACATTCAGCCAGAGACTCATTCCACCGAGATGCAAAACAGAGTGTCATAGGAAGTCATTCCTGCCTGTGGCCATCAAACTTTACAACTCCTCCCTTGGAGGGTCAGACACCCTGAGCCAATAGGCTGGTCCTGGACTTATTTCATAATTTACTGGCATAATTTACATATTACTATTTAACTATTTACAGTTTTATTACTATTTATTATTTATGGTGCAATTGTAATGAAAACCAATTTCCCCCGGGATCAATAAAGTATGACTATGACTATGACTATACTAAGATGGGATGCAGCCAGATATCTGTCCTGATGCAGAGCCTTGAGCCTAAAACACCAAGGATCTTTCGACCTCCACGGATGTTGCCTGACTCACTGAGTTACTCCAGCATTTTCACACTCAAAATTCTGGAGGAACTCAGCTAGTCTGGCAGCATCTATGGAGAGAAATAAGCAGACAATGTTTCCGGCCAAGACCCTTTATCGATAACTCACGTTTATAATTTACTACAGCAGTTCGTTATTTTTGCTCTCTAACTTAAGCCCCTTGCAATAAAACCCAATGTATCATTTGCCTTGCATGTAAACCACCCTAACCACACTCAACATTTCAGGAACAGCTTCTTCCCCTCCATCATCAGATTCCTGAATGATGATAAACCCATGTACACCCCCACACTGGTTTTTTCTTGTTTTGCTCTTTTTGTTCTGGTTCATTGGAACGTATTGGGACCAGGACACTTTGGCCCAATTAAGCAGATGCCCCAGTTAGCCATATTTGCTTGGAACTTGTTAAAAAGGCCAAAAAAACCAAACTTCATTTTAACTATCTTTCTACTATCATTTCGGAGGAGCTGTCCTAGGCCCAGCAAGTAAGTGCAATTATGAAGAAAGCACGATAACATTTCTACTTCCTTGGGAGTTTGCAAAAATTAAGCATGACATCTAAAACTTTGACAAACTTCTAAAGATGTGTAGTAGAGAGTATATTGACTGGTTGCAGCACAGCCTTCTATGGAAACACCAATGCCTTAGAACGGAAAATCCTACAAAAAGTAGTGGATAAGGTCCAGTCCATCACGGGTAAAGCTCTCCCCACCACTGAACATGTCGACTTGAGATGCTCTTACAGGAAAGCGGTATTCATCATCAGGGACCCCCAACAACCAGGTTATGCTCTCTTCTCATCGCTGCCATCAGGAAGAAGGTACAAAGGCCTCAGTATTCACACCACCAGGTTCAGGAACAGTTATTACCCCTCAGTCATCAGCAAAGTGGATAACTTCACTCGCCTCATCATTGAAATGTTCGCATAACCCATGGACTCACTTTCAAGAACCCTTCATCTCATGTTCTCGATATTTATTGCTTTTTATTTAGTACTATTATTTTTTTTTGTATTTGCAGAGTTTGTTGTCCTTGCACACTGGTTGTCCGCTCAGTTGGTGAGGTCTTTCATTGATTCTATTATGGTTATTGTATTTATCGTGTATGCCCACAAGGAAATTAATCTCAGTGTTGTAGATGGTGACATATATGTACTTTGATAATAAATTTACTTTTGAACTGTTTTTTGATTTTCACAGTAGTTTAGTAATTAATTATCTGCTTGTATTTTAAGTAGTCCTTGTATCTTATGCAAGTTTAATATGACTCAAGTCCATCACCACCAGGACTACATGTCATTCCGAAGCTTCTTTCCTGTAGCTATCCAGCTTCTCAACAAAATTCACTCAGGTGTAATACCCTAACTGTCCCTGAACAACATCCTGTAGATGGTCTTTCCTGCTCTCCTTGTTCTGTTGATAATTATGTTCACATTTATTTAAGCTTGGTTATAGACGTTTGTACATGTGACCATCCTGCTAATTGCTGATTGCTGTTGGAGGAATGTGATTCACCAGGATATTGCCTGGGCTGGAACTTTTTCGCTTATGAGGAGGCTCTGGATAGATTAGATTTGTTTTTCTTGGAGGGAAGAGGACCAGGGAGTGGGGTTACGTCTGAAGTATTTTGAAATTAAAGAAGACAGAAATTTTTATTTGGCGCACAGGTGTATAAAATTAAATAGCATGGGCTTAACACAAGAGATTCCGCAGGTGCTGGAACTCCAGAGTAACATATACAAAATGCTGGAGGAGCTCAGCATGTCAGGAAGTATCTGTGGAAAGGAATAAACAGGCAACATTTTTGGGCTGAGACCCTTCATCTTGGCCTGAAACGTTGACTGTTTAATCCTTTCTGTAGATACTGCCTGACCTGCTGAGTTCCTCCAGCATTTTGCATGTGTTAACATAGGTTTAAGACAAAGCATAAAAGGTTAAGAGAGAGTCCAAGAAAGATATCTTTCCCGGGGTGGTTGGAATGTAGAACACATGGCCTGAGGCGATGGTGGAGATGGAGACTTTTACAACATTTTATAAGTATTGTGAGGAACGCTTGAATCCCTAAAGCATAGAAGCCTATAGAGCAAGTGCTGGAAAATAAATTTGGTACAGATGGGTGTTTGCTAGCTAGCATGAATATGGTGAGCTGAAGGACTATTTTCATGTTACATGACTCTACACTTAGAGTCATAGAGACATACAGCACAGAAATAAGCCCCTCAGCCCATCTAGTTCCTGCTGAACTATTTAAACTGCCTACTCCTATTGACCTCCACCAGGGCCACAACCCTCCATACCCCTACCATCCATGTATCTATCTGAACTTCTCTTAAACATTGAAATCAAGCCCGCTTGCACCACTTGTGCTGGCAGCTCATTCCACACTCTCAAGACCCTCTGAGTGAAGAAGGTGTTCCCCTTAAACTTTTCACCTTTCACCCTTAACCCATACATCTAGTTGTAGTCCCACCCAACGTCAGTGGAAAAAGCCTGGTTGCATTTACCCTAGTTATACCTCATAATTTTGTATACCTCCAGTAAATCTCTCAATCTTCTACCTTCCAAGGATTAACGTCCCAACCTATTCAATCTTTCCTTATAACCCAAACACTTACTTGTAAATTTTCTCTGTACACTTTCAACCTTACTTACACCTTTTCTGTAGGTAGGTGACCAAAACTACACCCAATACTCCATATTAGGCCACACCAACATAGTAAACAACTTCATCATAACATCCCATCTCCTGTACCCAATACTTTGATTTATGAAGGTCAATGTGCCGAAAGCTTTCCTTACAACCTAATCAACTTGTGACACCACTTTCAATGAAATATGGCCCTGTATTCCCAGATTCCCTTGTTCTACCACACTCCTCAGTGCCCTACTGTTCACTGTGTTGGTCCTACTGAAGTGCAAGTCCTAGCACTTGTCTGCATTAAATTCCTACTTCTACACTTCATGTGTAGAATGAAGTTCAAAACCCTTCTTTCACAAAGACAAGAACCATAAAAAGCCCAAGCACATTCTTCATTAACACAGTGCAGAGCAACACACACAAAATGCTGGAGGAACTCAGCAGGTCAAGCAGCCTCTATGGAGAGAAATAAACAGTCGATATTGTTCATATTCATTGCTTTGCACTTAATGCAAATTGGTTTCTTTGCTTATGTGTCTTCAAACACTAACAATAATCACCTTAAATAATTCTCTTTGCATTAACAGATACACTTGCATATCAAGCATTTGGCTCAAATGCACCATGCTATGCTTGTCCACTTTACATTTGATTACTCACACATCGCTCCATTTACTTGTCTGAATCAATTTGCAATCCCATGATTATCCCAGCAGAATTATCTTTACCAGTCATTAGCGTAACTGCCTCACATAAATTTGACCTGATTAATAAGACAGAAATGGAGTTTAAATAAGATGTCACATAAGAACCACTTCCCTTTATCCAGCATCAAATGCACAAGGCTATAAATACCAGGATCTGATTTCTGACCCTTCTTAATTATTGTGACAACATAAACTAGCCGACCAAGTTCAATCCAGAACTTTATTAGCCATTAAATACTTGAGACAGTAGCTCACACATATTTCATTTAATACCCTGTGAAAATTGAACTGGACTAGCAATGCTAAAATCAGATTCATAGGAACAGCTTCTTTCCCTCCACCAGCAGATTTCCCAATGGTCAATCAACCTTGCTTTTCTCTTCAACACTGTTAATTTTTTAATAAATAGAGAGATGTCCGTTTAGAACAGAGAAAAGGAGGCATTTCCTTAGTCAGAGAGTGGTGAATCTTTGCCACAGGCAGCTGTGGAGGCCGAGTCTTTATGTATATTTAAGGCAGAGGCTAATAGGTTCTGAATTAGTCAGGGCATGAAGGCAGGAGATTGGGGCTGAGAAAGAAAATGGTGGAGCAGACTCAATGGGTCAAATAGCCTAATTCTGCTCCTATATCTTATGGTTTTATGGCCTGTGGTCTCATTTATTTATTCTGTATAATTGATAATTTTTATGTTTTGCGCTGTGCTGCTCCCACATCTCACAATATACTGTATGTTTATTGAGATAAGGTGGGGAATAGACACTTCTAGCCCTTCGAGCTGCGCTGCCCAGCAACCCCCGATTTAACCCCTGCCTAATCACGGGACAACTTACAATGACCAGTTAACCTACCAACCGATATGTTTGTGGACGTCGGTGGAAACCAGAGCACATGGAGAAAACACACACCGTTACAGGAAGCACATGCAAACTTCTTACATTCAGTGGTGGGTTGTGGTCATAAACCTCATTCTGATTCTAATATGGCTTGACACAGTTCCTTCAGCCCAATGAACCCACGCTGGCCGTTAAATACGCTTGTACACCAACCCCGCAATAACCCAATTTATTCTCCACTCATTCCTGCGAACTCTCTCCAGGTTCTACCACTCGTACACACTAAGAGCAATATGCCGTAGCCAATTATTCTACCAATCTGCAGATGTCAGAGGAAAACTGACACCTGGAGAATGTGTAGGCTCCACAGAGACATCACCAGAATTTGGGATTGAAACCTGGTCACTCCTACCCTGCCGTTAAAATACTATTAAATGGTTCCCGAGTATGATAAGATGGACTGCTAACCTCACAATCCATCTTGTTATGATCTTGCAGCTTATTGTCTACCTGCTCCCCACTTTCTCTGTGCTGTTGCATTTTATTTAGCATTGTTATTGTTTATCCTGTACTACTCAATGCACTGCGAAATGTTTTGATCTATATGAACAAGACAAGATTTTCACTGTATCTCAGTACATGCAACAATAATAAACCAATACTAATATCAATACCTATTAGCATTGGTACACAGAATCGGAAATAGCTGCAGAAGGTTTGTAAACTCAGCCAGCTCCATCACGGGCACTAGCCTCCCCAGCATTCAGGACATTGTGATGCCTCAAAAAGGTGGCATCCGTCATTAAGGACTCCTCATCACCCAGGACATGCCTTCTTCTCATTGCTACCATCAGAGAGGAGGTACACACTCAAGGCTTTAGGAACATCTTCTCCTCCACCATCGAACTTCTGAATGGAAAATGAATCCATGAGCACTGCATCAATTTTGCTCTCTTTTTGCACCACATTTAATTTAATGTCTTAATATATATTTCTTGTTGTAATTTATTGTAGTTTTTTATGTATTGCACTGTACTGCTGCCGTAAAACAACAAATTTCACAACACATGGGAGTGATATTAAACCTGCTTCTGATCCCGATTCTGGTGCCATTTTGGTTTATTTCTCTTGGTCTCTTTGGTGGGGTTAGACCACCTTCTTCTGCTGGTCAATGGGCACTTACAGGGTGGGAGAGTGGGAGAAATAAGCCTGGCATCTGGGTGAGGAAGTTGGCAGTGGGTCTGAGAACAGAGACATGGCACAGATGTGGGTGAGAGATCAGCAGCTCGGGTGTTGGGTAAAAATCACAAGGTAGGGGAGCACAGATCAGGGTCTAGAGGCAAAGGGGAGACTGGTAAAGTGGGATATTACAAGGTTGTTTAAGGATCAAGATAAGATCCTTTCTAATTCAGTGCTGGATTTTTAGGAGTGACTGATGGCAGGCACATCCTGACAATCCAATCCCTGTGCCTTTGGAAGGCTCCAGATGGAGTGGTGCATTAGGCTGAAGTCACTTCGTACATCACTGACACAGATACTGTGTCAGGAAGGAGGTACAGGAACCAAAAGTCCTACACCTCCAAATTCAGGAACAGTTATTGCCCTACAACCATCAGGCACCTAAACCAGTGTGGATAACTTCACTCACCACCACTCTGAACAGATTCCTCAAACTACTGACTCACTTTCTAAGGTTCTAAAACTTGTGTCTTCAGATAAATAGATAGATTGATTTATTATTTGTTTTTTTTTCATCTGCACTGTTTGTCTTCTTGTGCACATTGGTTGTTTGTCAGCCTTTGCAGTTTTTTTTCCATTGATATACTGTGAATGCCTGCAAGAAAATGAATCTCAGGGTAGCAGATGGTGACATGCATACACACTTTGATAATTTTAATGACTGGGAAAAAAACTGCTCGTATGCAGATTTTCATTGACAGTACAACAAATTGAATTTGTTGCGGCACGGCAGCGTAGTGGTTAGCACAACGCTTTACAGTACCAGCAAAACGGGTTCAATTCACGCTGCTATTCGTTAAGGACTTGTTCGTTCTCCCCGTGACCGCGTGGGTTTCCTCCGGGTGCTCTGGTCTCCTCCCAAAGTCCAAAGCTGCACTGGTCGGTAGGTTAATTGGTCATTGTAAATTGGCTAGGGTTAAATTGGGGGCTGCTGCATGGTGTGGCTTGAAGGGCTGGAAGGGCCTTTTGCACACTGTATCTTAATAAAATAAATAAAAATAAAAAAAAACCCTTTTCTTGACAGGAAATGTATGGTCAAATTTCACAATTGGGGCGATTTGAACCAGGAATAATCACGACCACAATTTTCCTTGAATTAAATCAACTTTCAATTTCATTCTTCAAGTTTCAGTCGAGCATTTTCCCATGCATTAAAATTAATGAAGAACGTCCCTAATTGTCACCTTTCGGTTTCAGTCCTATCACATACACATTGATCAGTGATGTCAGCGCCCACTCCCTCCCCTGTCTTTGACTTGTGCTGCCAGAATTCCTGCCCCGTATCTGGTTTCCCTTTCACTGCATGATTGAAATAACTCTACAAGAACTAGCGCAGTCAGTGGCCAAGTCTGAGTCCACATTCTTTACCCCACCCCCCACACCCGGCCAGTGCCAGATCATGACAGTACTTTACCATGAGCCTTGGCCCACTGTAGGTTCCGAGCCAGTGATTCTGCAGAGCAGCCTGAAGACTGGATGGGGTCCGTCAAGGCTCGCTTCTCACACAGGCTGCTGCGGATTTCCAGAGCTTGCTTTCCTTTAGTGAGATCGCATTTTCCCATATCTGCCATTAAAGCACCAATACTTCAGTAAAGCAAAAACAATATCTGATCACTGAACACAAGCTCTGGATGCACTTTCAAGGACTCTACAACTCATGTTCTCAGCATTACTTACTTACTTCTGTGTTGAT
The DNA here is from genome assembly GCF_030028105.1 of Mobula birostris. Classification (NCBI taxonomy): domain Eukaryota; kingdom Metazoa; phylum Chordata; class Chondrichthyes; order Myliobatiformes; family Myliobatidae; genus Mobula; species Mobula birostris. Next base: position 15,624,279 of record NC_092372.1, on the reverse strand, counting down.
TATTATTTGTTCTTTTGTATTTGCAGTCCGTCTTCTTTTGCACATTGGTTGTTTGTCAGTCTTTGCAGTTTTTCATTGATTCTATTGTATTTCCTTGTTCCCAATGACTTGGCCACCAAAGCCATCTGTAGCAATGAATTCCACAGATTCACCACCCACTGGCTAAAAGAAATTCCTCATCCTTCTCTGTTCTGAAGGGACATCCTTCTATTCTGAGGTTGTGTCCCCTAGTCCTAGACACTCCCCCTATTTGAAACATCCTCTCCGTGTCCACTCTATCCAGGCTTTCTAATTTTCAATGAGTTCTCCCCTTTATACTTTTAAACATCAGAGTGTACAGACCCAGAATCATCAAGCGCTCCCCATACATTTACCCTTTCATTCCCAGGCTCATTTTCGTAAACCTCCCCTGGACCCTTTCTAAAACCAGCACATCCTTTCTTAGACAGGAAGTCCAAAAATGCCCATAAGTGCAATCAAACCATTGCCCAATAAAGCCCCAGCATAACGTCCTTGCCTTTAATTTTCTATTCTTCTCAAAATGAATGCTCACATTTCTTTTGCTTTCTTTACTACTGACTCAAACTCCAAGTTAACCTTTCGGGAATCTCGCACGAGGACCCCTAAGTCTCTCTGCACCTTGGATTCGCTCCCCATTTGAAAAACCTGGACATCGGAAACCCAGCATTCCAAAGGAGGAGATGAGGATGGGATTGTCACACCTACATATGGGAAGGCCCTACATTTTTAACAACCCTATCCTAGCTATGGGTCAGGTACATACAGGTCATACGAGTAAACTTCTGAGTCAGAGTAGACCCTGAGAAAATCGGATACACAGAGTCCGTAAGCATCTGTTACAATATCTCAAAGTCATTTCCAGCTGTCAGTTACAAGTGATTTAGGTGCAGGGTTGGCAGGGGTTACTTGAACCGTCGACTCTGCTTCACTATTCAATATCATCATGGCTAATCTTCTTTTAACTCCAACTCGACACTCAGTGACCACTTTATTAGGTGGGCCTGCTCATTGATGCAAATATCTAATCGGCCAATCATGTGGCAGCGACTTAATGCATAAAACCCCGCAGACATGGTTGAGAGATTTAGTTGCTGTTCAGGCCAATTATCAGAATGGGGAAGAAATGTGATCCAAAGTGACTCTGACTGTGGAATGGCTGATGATATCAGACGGGGAAGTTAGAGTATCTCAGAAACTGCTGATCTCCTGGGATTTTCATGCACAACTGTCTCTAGAGAATAATGCAGAACAGCAGAATCAGTGAGGATTGTACCAGGCAGCCTGCAAGGGTCGCCACATGTCCAGTGCCAACATAGCACACCCACAACTCACTAACCCTAACCTGTATGTCTCTGGAATGTGGGTGCTCTGGAATCAGAGCACCTCGAGGAAACCTACTGTAAGTGGTTATGGGGAGAACGTACAAGCTCCTTACTGACAGTGAGACAGAAATTGAGCCCCCTCTTACAGTTAGTGCAGTATAGTGTTGTGCTAACCATTGTGCTATGGTACCACCTCTACAAGCTATTCTCAGTTAATTCAGGAAAGTGGGGACTACTCAGCAAGACAGCATTAGGGTACATGTTTGACTAGTGAAGGGAAATACTTGCACTGATGCAGATGGAAGGTTGTTATCCAAACACAACATGGACAAACACAGTCAAGAACCTGTTGGCTGACTGGACAATCTGTTATTTTACCTATTGATTACGAAAGGAACTTTGGCCAGAAAACTTTCTGGACATCTTTAATTCATGTAATACCTGCATCCAAGGGGGAAACTGGCTCTTTGCTTAGGAGATAAGTAAAAATTGGCCTTAAATTACATGTGATTCCTGCGCAGATAATGTTCTCAAGTCAATGACCGTCACAAGTTAGGTAGTGTCAGATTAGGGCATAAGTTAAAGATTAGCTTTATTTGTCACACGTACATCATAAGATACAGGGCTAAGTGACCAACGCAGCCCGGAGATGTGCTGGGGCAGTCTGCAGATGTCGCCGTGCTTCCAGTGCCAACATACCATGCCCACAACTTACTCACCCTAACCCATACATCTTTTGTTTTCAATGTGGGAGGAAACCAGAGTACCCAGAGGAAACCCACAGAGTCAGGAGAGAATGTACAAACCCCTGACGGACAGAAAAACTGTCACTTTTTTCTTGTAGTTTAATGTTCAAAGTTCAAAGTAAGTAAATTTATTATCAAAGTACTGTACATATATTTCACTATATACCACCCTGAGATTCATTTTTCTTTCTATAAATCCATAATAGAATAGCTGTAGTAGAATCAATGAAAGACTGCACCAACTTGGGCAAAATACACCAAACTGTGCAAATACAAAAGGAAAGAAATAATAATGATAAATAAATAAGCAATAACTATCGAGAACATGAGATGAAGAGCCCATGAAAATGAGCCCTAGGTTGTGGCAACAATTCAATGATAGGGAATTATTTTTTATGCTTGCATATACATTTACAGTATATAATCACCTGTTTATTTCAGAAATTTGAAATATAACTGGTACTGAATTTTTGTAGTTTATTTGTCTGCAAGTCTGTGTCATGACATCATGAATTAAACTGTCTCATAAGAAAATGAATTTTCTTATCTGTCTGGTTTGAGCTAATTTTCAGAGTAAAGTCTACCATGAGGCAAGATTTGTTTTTTTTTCTTTGGTTCTTTTGTTGTTCTTTGCTTACATTAGGGTGGCAAGGTACACTTTTATCATTCGCTTCGTGTGAAGACTCAAAATCACGGTAAAGACAACGTCATATGTTGACAAAAAAACCTTCGCTATCAAAATAAAGTAATTACCTTCTGCAACTCTGTCAAGCATCACCGTGATCTTTTCATCCTCCAACAAACGTTCCTTCAGAAATTTCATAAAAATACCATTTGCTAATCCAAAATGTTGAATTTCAAAGGCTTCTGCTCCCTGGCACCTTGAGATATACAAAAGAAGCATTTTAATCATCAAGTCACCTTAAAGTTCTCCTTTTCCTTTTATCACGTTTGGCCTGCTTACATCAGAGACATTACTCTATCTAAAGCGGGAAGTCCCAATCTGGGATCCATGGACCCCTTGGTAGGGGTGCATGGCATAACAAAGGTTGGGAACCCCGATCTAAAGACTGGGTAGAATGCTGAGCTATAAATTTCATTGTGTAGCTCCCCACTCTGAGGGAGGGGGATAGAAATACATAACAGGAAAAATAGGATCAATTATTTACGTTGCTTTACCGATTTTACTTTGCTTAAAATGACCGTGCTAGGGCATCGTAGTAGCATCGCGGTAGACGTGATGCTATTGTAACTCAGGGCATTGGAGTTCAGAGTTCAATCCCAACGCTGTCCGTACGTCCTTCCCATGAGGTGCAGGTTTCCTCCTGGTGCTCCGATTTCCTCCCATAGTCCAAAGTCGTACCGGTTAGTAGTTTCATTGTAAAATTGTCCAGTGATTAGGCTATGGGTTAGGTGGTTACTGAGCAGTGTGGCTTGTTGGGACGGAAGGTCTGTTCTGTGCTGTACCAATAAATAATTATGCTGAAATTGCAAATATGAAGGTGGGACAGTGTAGAGACATGTTATTTCAGAGCTTGCTGTCTTCCGCCACTTTGACCTGTGCTCTGACAAGAAGAGTATGGTAAACATCAGGATTCACACATGCAAGGCGATGGTGATGTCTAGGAAGAGGAATCCATCTAACCCCAATCTGTATTTTGGGAACTGCAAACTGGATTTAAAGAAGGAGCTAGTAATCCTTGGTGTTAATATTGACAGCAAGTTGGTGTGGGATAAACACCTTTCCACTGTTTCAAACAAGGCTGGACCAAGGCTTGGAGCTCTGCGGTAAGTAGCATCCAAACTAGACAAAGAGGGCAGAGCCACAGTTTACAAAGCCCAGGTACTAAGTATCGTGGAGTATGCCTGCTTATCATGGATGAATGCCTCACAGAGTGTCCTCAGCCAGCTTGATTCCATTCAAAGAAAGGCTCTCAGGATTATAGGTGTAGATGAAGCCTCAGCTCATAAGAAGCTAGCCATCAGTAGCTCACACCACAGACGACAGGTTGCTGCAGCTACTGTGCTATACAAAATGCACACCAGCCACAGCCCTGCAGACCTTCGCACCATGCTGCCTTCATCTTACGAGAGACGGCGCACCACACAATCAAGTTTATCTATGCCTGCTCATGCTGTTTCTATGCCCGATGCAAGAACCTACTCACTGGATAGAAGCTTCCTTCACTGTGCTATCAGAATTTGGAACAGCCTTCCAGATGTTGTGGTTGGAAACATCTGCGATGATGGGGTCTAAGCCTTCAAGAGTCGAGTGCACAAACACCTATCATCTCTGGGAGGGAAGTCACGTGCTTCTTCATAAGCTATCATGAAGGCGACCAGGATGGCAATGCTTGGTTGTTGGTAGGTAGGGTTAATACCTGACTTTCAAGAGCACTTGTGAGTTATGTTCCCGCTGGACTTAGTCCTTAAGCTGCTGGAGAACAGCGCGGAAAGAACAGGTGCTGTTTTCTCCCGGTAGGGATTAGTTTTTAGTTCCAAATGCTCCTGCCACATTTCGTCACCCTGCAACCCTATCCTTCAATCTCTTTGAATTATGGAGGACAGCATGTGTATAAATGTCTCTCTCCAGCAGACTTCATCATGACTCCAGTATTTCTACTATTTTTTAATGTTTCTTAATTGTACACATGATTTTTTTGTGTTCTATCGCTGAGCAGCAGTGAACCATCTGATTGGCCTATCGGAGCTCTCTTTGAGAACTAGTTGACTTGATCAGCATTTCTGACCTGGCTATTGTTCACAATTGCATTTAATAAAAAAAAAATTCCCTTCCTCCACCACCATTGCAGCCCTCACTCGCACCGCCACCATTTCCTGCACATCCACCCTCACCCCACCCTGCAGCCGTTACATCTCCTTGTCCTTACCTACTATGCCAGGAGCATCCATATATATTGAGACACTGCGTAGGGCAGGCCCTCCCGGCCCTTTGAGCCGCGCTGCCCAGCAACCGTCGATCTAACCCCCGCCTAATTACAGGACAATTTACAACGACCGGTATGTCTTTGGACTGTGGGAGGAAACCGGAGCAGCTGGAGAAAACCCATGCATGCAGACTCTTGACAAACGACGTCGGAATTGAACTCCAACTTCCCAAGCTGTAATAGTGTAGCACTAACCACTACCCTACCGTGGTGCCCTTGTGCATATCCAGCGCATCATTTTCCATAACTTCCACCAACTCAAATGGGATTCTACCAATAAGCATATATTTCCCTTCCCCACCCCTCCCCGTTTTCCGTAGGAATCACTCTTTATGTGACACTCTGGTACACTTGTCCCTCCTCACTGATCTCCCTCCTAAAACTTATCCCTGCAAGCAAGACAAATTCTACACCTCCTCCCTCACCAACATCCAGGGCCCCAAACAGTTCTTCCAGGTGAGGCAACACTTCACCTGCGAGTCTTTCAGGGTCATTTATTGTACTTGGTGCTTCTGGTGTGGCCTCCTCTACATCATGGAGACCCGACAATGATTGGGGAACTGCTTCATTGCGCACCTTCGCTCCATCACCCACAAGAGACTGGATCTCCCTGTTGCTAATGACTTCAATTTAACTTCTCAGTCGCATGCTAACACATCTGTCTACGGCCTCATCTATTGTCACGATGATGCCAAACTCAGGTTGGAGGTGTAATAATTCATGTCCCATCTGGGTAACCTCCAACCTGATGGAAAGAACATCGATTTCTCTAACCTCTTCACTTGTGAATCATCTATTGTGTCCAGTGCTCCCAATGCAATGAGACCAATCATAAATTGGGAGACCACTTTGTCGAGCACCTCTAAGCTATGTGCCACAAGCAGGACTTCCAAGTGGCCAAACATTTTAATTACCAATCCCATTCCTGTTCCGACATGCCAGTCCATGGCCTCCTCTTGTACTAAGATGAGACCACCCTCAAGGTAGAGGAGCAACACATTATATTTTGTCTGGCTACTCTCCAACCTGATGGCATGAATATCAATTTCTTCTTTCAATAAACAAATAACCCCCCCCCCCCCATTTCCCACTCTGATCTCTTACCTCTTCTCATCTGCCTATTACTTCCCTCTGGTCTCCCTCCTTCTCATATGGTCCACACTCCTCTCCAATTAGATTCTTTCTTCTCCAGCCCTTGACCTTTCCCACCCATCTGGCTTCACCTATCACCTTCCAGCTAGCCCCTCTCCCCACCTTTTTATTCTGGCATCTTCCCCCTTCCTTCTCAGTCCTGAAGAAGAGTCTTGGCCCGTAACATTGACTGCTAGACGTTGCTTGGCCTGATGAGTTCCTCCAGCATTTTGTGTGTGTTGCTTTGGATTTCCAGCATCTGCAGAATTTCTCATGTTTATTAGAAGCAGACGTTTTTCTTTCTACTCAACATTTCCCATTGAGCAGAAGAAAGCTTGAGAACACCAAGTTGCTCGAGAACAACTTCTGCCCTGCTGATGTAAATTTCTTGAATGGATCTTGCATGTATGCTAAAGATGGACCCTTGATCTCTCAATCTACGTACCTCATCATAGTCTTTGCACTATATTTTGACCTGCACTGAAACTGCAACTTTATATTCTGTATTCTATACTCTTGTCCCTTTTGTACTACCTCGATGTACTTATGAATGAAATGCTCTGTCTAAATGGAATGCAAACTAATGCCTTTCACTGTCAATAATATGTTTCAGGAACAGCTTCTTCCCCTCTGATATCAGATTTCTGAATGGATAATGAACCCATATACACTATCTCATTATTTTTGCTCTCTTTTTCCATGACTTATTGAATTTTTAAAATATACAGTACTGTGCAAAAGTTTTAGGAGCAGAATTAGGCCATTTTGCTCATATTTTCGGTAGTTAAGATGTCTCAGACTTTTACACAGCACTCTATTTGTCAATGTGGAGTGGAGTGTAAGTCTGCAAATCTGATGGGGTCAAAGGATGATGGAAATGGCAAGTGTGGAGCGCTGTAGGAGGGACGTGAGACAGGTAGCAGAGAAGGAGTGCCAGAGATAGGGGGGTGTTATGGGTGCAGACACACCCAGCCCTGAGTCACCAGTCAAGTTATTTGATTCCAAATGATTGGTTTATTGATGATTACAGAATGTTTCTGTGGTGCTTCCTGCTCCTTCCCCTCTCCCTGTTCCCTTCCCACTCTCAGTCCACAATAGAGACCCATATCAGAATCAGGTTTATCATCACTCATATATGCCATTAAATAAATAAATATTTTATCTAGCAAACTATCTGTTTTTTTATTTATTAAGATACGTGGAATCGGCCCTTCAAGCAATGCCACCCAGCAATTCCCTGATTTAATCCGAGCCTAATCAGGGGATAATTTACAATGACCAGTTAACCTACTAACTGAGGGAGGAAACCGGAGCACCCGGAGGAAACCCACATGGTCATGGATAGAACGTACAAACTCCCTACAGGCAGCAATGGGAATTGAACCTGAGTCGCCTGCACTGTAAAGCGTTGTGCTAACCACCACACTACTGTGATTTTTTTTTGCGGCAGCTCTTAGGCATATATATATATATATGTATGTATGTATGTATGTACGTGTATATATATATTTTCTATGAGTGCCTAAGACTTTTGCATAGCACTGTATTTCTTCTTATAATTCATGTATGACACACTATACTGCTGCCACAAAACAAGAAGTTGCACACGTACTGTATTGGTGATCATAAAGCTGAATCTAATTCTGATCAATACACCAATTACCAACGACATAGGCATTGCCACCTTCCTTCACTTTTCTCTCTCACACTGTGGTTTCATCGATTTCTCTTATGTGCCCACTGACAACTTTCCCTTCAGCTCTTTAGGTTCCATGTTCCAGATTCTCACCGTAATCTTTCTGCCCTCTATACACTCTGTTTTTAAGAGCCCCCAGAAACTACAAACCTATGACAAAATGATTGATTAGTTATCCTGATATCACCTCCGATGACTCACAATAAAAATTTACTATTGAATGCTCTGAGTGAAAAGTCTTGGTGTGTTTTATTGTCTTAAAAGGAATTGGAATTGGTTTATTATTGTCACATGTACTATGGTGGAGTGGCTCTACCCCAAGACGAGTCTCTACCAAAGGTGTAAGACACTCCTTTTCTCCACTAGCCTGCAGGTCACCCATAGGCAAGGAGTAGCACCTCCTTAGCTCCTGCACCCCCACCCCCCACCTCCCCGATCAAGGTCAGGTGAAGCCATGGGAGCTGGTGGTGGATGGTCGTACGAGCAGCTGGTGCATTTCACAAGTCCTGGATGACCACTGACACCAGGCAGACAATTTATGAAGAGTGTGGATAATGGCTGGGGTCACCCGTCTTGTAAAGACACTGGCCACAAAAAGGCAATGGCAAAGCACTTCTGTAGAAAAAATTTGCCGGGAACAATTACGGTCATGAGACCACAATCACCCACGTCATATGACATGGCACGCAATGATGATGAGTGAGGTACAGTGAAAAGATTCTCTTGCACACTGTCACACAAGATTAAATCATTACACAGTGAATTGAGGTAGAACAAAGTAAACAAACAACAGAATGTAGAATAAAGTGTAACAGCTACAGAGAAAGTGCAGTACAGCTAAACAATAAGGTACAAGATGAGAATGAAGTAGATTGTGATGTCAAGAGTCCAATTCATTGTACTAGGGAGTCATTCACTAGTCCAACAGCAGAGTACAAGCTGTCCTTCAGCCTGGTGCTATGTGCCTTCACACTTTTGTATCTCCTGTCCAAAGGGAGAGGAGAGAGAGTCTAATCTATCGTTTAATTCTGAACCCTCTGCCTTTCTATCATCACAACATTACAAATAGATTTGGTCATCACAAGATGCAAAAGGCAGAAATAAGCCATAGATTAGACTTTGGAATTTCAGGCTTTAATACTACTCATGCTTAGAAACCTCAAAAAGGACCACAGCCTAGTTGTCGGATTTGGAGGCTTGCGTGCCTCAATGACCTGGAGAGCTATGCTGGCTGGAGTCAGGACCTTGTGCTTTGGCTCTTGGTAGGGACACCCATGCCAAAGAACTCAAAGAGTGGTGTTCCACCTTTCCTCCACATACCGGGGGGTGGGGGGCAGTTTAGCTCAGGGCTAACAACCCTGGTTAATGAACAAATGTTGCAGAAACAGCAATAAAGAATCCTATACAGGCAGAGATGGAGGATCTTCATTTATTGCCCTAAATGCCAGCGGTGTATCAAGTAGTAAGTGAGATGCTTAGAAAAGATTTCCGAATTACGTGTATGAATGCACTGCAGTACGGAGTTTCTGCTGATATCCCAAGAACCAAAAACTCTGTTTATTTCCCAGAGTGGGGGAGTCTAGGACTGAAGGACCCAGCCTCAGATTAGAGGGACATCTCTTTAGAACAGAGATGAAGAGGAATTTCTTTAACTGATAGTGGGGAGTCGAGCAGCAGAGGACACAGCCTCAGAGTACAAGGATGACCCTTTAGAACTGAGAGGAGGAATTTGTTTAGCCACAGGTGGCTATGGAGGCCAAGTCATTGGGTATATTTAAAATGGAGGTTGATACGTTCTTGATTAGTAAGGGCGTCAAAGGTTACAGGGAGAAAACAGGAGAATGGGGTTAGGAAGGATAATAAACCCGCCATGATGGAATGGCAGAGCAGACTTGATGGGCCAAATGGCCTAATACAGCTCCTACAGTATGTCTTATCGTCTCATGGTCAGTTGTGAATGTAGTCAGTGACAAGGGCTCGAGCTTGTCAAGTTCCAAAGACTGCCCGCCCTGTTTTTCCACCTTTGTCTGAATGGCTAATTCCTTCTTTCTGAATCATCTGCATTTCTATCATCATGACTTTATACGTAGATTTATTAATCACAAGACTTACATCTCCATTTCCAGATCACTGCACAATAGTCATAGTCATAGTCATACTTTATTGATCCCGGGGGAAATTGGTTTTTGTTACAGTTGCACCATAGATAATAAATATTAATAAAACCATAAATAGTTAAATAGTAATATATAAATTATGCCAGGAAATAAGTCCAGGACCAGCCTATTGGCTCAGGGTGTCTGACCCTCCAAGGGAGAAGTTGTAAAGTTTGATGGCCACAGGCAGGAATGACTTCCTATGACTCTCTGTGTTGCATCTCGGTGGAATGAGACAACAGCACCTCTTTCACCTCAGACAGTTGAGGAAGTTTGGTATGGGCCCTCAAATCCTAAGAACTTTCTACAGGGGTACAATTGAGAACATCCTGACTGGCTGCATCACTGCCTGGTATGGGAACTGTACCTCCCTTAATTGCAGGACTCTGCAGAGAGTGGTGCAGACAGCCCAGCCCATCTGTAGTTGTGAACTTCCCATGATTCAGGACATTTACAAAGACCGGTGTGAAAAAAGGGCCCGAAGGATCATTGGGGACCCGAGTCACCCCAACCACAATTTGCTACCATTCGGTAAACAGTACTGCAGCATAAAAGCTAGGACCAACAAACTCCGGGACAGTTTCTTCCACCAGGCCATCAGACTGATTAACTCACGCTGACTTAAGTGTTTTTCTATGTTACATTGACTGTTTTATTTATTATAAATTACTATGATTGCACATTGCACATTTAGACGGAGACGTAACGTAAAGATTTTTACTCCTCATGTATGTGAAGGATGTAAGAAATAAAGTCAATTCAATTCAATAAAGTTATTGAACTGAAGTAATCTAAGACTAAATATTGAGACTTATCGGGCACTTGGATTAATTTCACTTTGATTTGCTCAAATTTAGCACAAGTCTTGAGGTGTTAAGTATAGAAGCCTTTCATCAGAATAGACTTACGTTGCATAACCAAACACAATGTTGGCTGTCACTCGCAAGGCTTCCATATTTGGGATCGTATCATCATGGACGTTCCTGCAAACAAAGAAACAAGGTGTTTATTGCACACAGTAGGTGATATCCATGTCAACCACTCCCACAGTTTGAACAGCCACATTTCCCACTCACATTACATTAACCCAGATTCCCTCTCGAGTCAGTGCTGATACTTACTATAGGGGCTGCTATAACTAGGTCATTGATCTGGATGGTAATCTGGTTAACTGGACCAGCATATTTATGGATGACACAAAGATTGGGGATGTAGTGGACAGTGAGGAAGGCTACCATAGCTTGCAGAGGAATCGGCATCAGCTGGAAAAATTAGATAAAAAAATGGAAGATGGAACTTCATGCAGACAAGTGTGAGGTTTTGCACTTTGGTAGGACCAACCAAGGTAGGTCTTACACAATGGACGGTAGGGCACTGAGGACTATGGTAGAACAAAGGGATCTGAGAATACAGGCACATAATTTGTTGAAAGTGATGTCACAGTTAGATAGGATCGTAAAGAAAGCCTTCATAAATCAATGTATTGAGTACAGGAAATGGGATGTTATGTTGAAGCTGCATTGGTGAGACCTAACTTGGAGTATTGTGTGTAGCTTTGGTCATCTACCTACAGAATGATCTAAACAAGGTTGAAAGAGTGCAGAGAAAATTTAACAGGATGTTGCTGCGTCTGGAGGACCTGAGTTATAAGGAAAGATTGAATAGGTTAGGACTGTATTCTTTAGAACGTGGAAGACTGAGGAGATTTGATAGAGGTATACAAAATTATGAGGGGTATAGATAGGGTAAATGTAAGCAGGCTTTTTCCACTGAGGTTTGGTGGTACTACACCCAGAGGTCATGAGTTAAGGGTGAAAGGTGAGAAGTTTAAGGTGAACATGAGGGGAAGCGTTTTCCTTCACAGGGTTGTGAGAGTGTGGAATGAGCTGCCAGCACAAGTGGTTCATGCAAGCTCGATTCCAACATTTAAGAGAAGTTTGGATAGGTACATGGATGGTTGGGATATGGAGGGCCATGGTCCCACGGCAGCTCATTGAGTGTAGTCAGTTTAAATGGCTTTCAGCATGGAATAGATGGGCTGAAGGACCTGTTTCTATGTTGTACTTCTTTAGGACTCTATGCAGATAGTGAGAAACAATTCCTCTCAACAGTACAGTAGCAGATGGAATACAGTGTAGGCAAGTGTATGGTCAAACACTTTGCTAGAAGGAATCAAGGCACAGAATCCTTTCTAAACAGACAGCGAGTTAAGAAAATGGAGGTACAAAGGGTCTTGGGAGTTCTCATGCAGGAGTCCCTAAAGGCAAATTTGTAGGTTGATTCACTGGTAAAGGCGGTAAATGCAATGTTAGCATTCATTTCAAAAGGACCAGAATATAAAAGCAAGGACGTAATGCTGAGGCTTTATAAGGCATTGGTCAGACTGCACTTTGAGTACTGTGAGCAATTTAGGGACCCTTATCAAAGGAGTGAAATGCTGGCATTGGAGAGGGTCCAGATGAGGTTCACAAAATCATTTCGGGAAGAGTAAGTAAATTTAAGAAGGACAACAAAATTCAAGGGGGGTATAGCCCAGTGAGATTTCGGGGAGCTGGGTTATGCACAATAGGCAGCGATTTAAACAGAGAGAGGAGAAATGGATTAAAAATTCTATATCTGAATGCGTGAAGTATCAGAAATAAGGCGGATGAGCTTGAAGCTCAGGTGCGAATGGGTAACTATGATGTTGTTGGGATAACGGAGACATGGCTGCAGGGGGATCAGACCTGGGAATTGAATGTACAGGGGTATACGTGCTATCGAAGGGACAGAAAGGTGGGAAGAGGGGGTGGGGCGGCCCTGTTGGTGAGGAATGAGATTCAGTCCCTTGCAAGGGGGGACATAGAGTCAGGAGAAGTAGAGTCAGTGTAGATAGAACTGAGGAACAGTAAGGGCAAAAAGACCCTAATAGGTGTTATCTACAGGCCCCCAAACAGTAGCATGGATATTGGGTGCAAGTTGAATAGGGAGTTAACAATGGCATGTGGCAAAGGAAATGTCACAGTAGTTATGGGGGATTTCAACATGCAAGTGAACTGGGAAAATCAGGTTGGTACTGGACCCCAGGATAGGGAATTTGTAGAGTGCCTACGGGATGCATTTTTGGAGCAGCTTGTACGAGAGCCGACCAGGGATAAGGCTATTCTGGATTTAGTGTTACGCAATGAAAAGGATTTGGTAAGTGATCTTGAAGTAATGGAGCCATTAGGAGGTAGTGACCATAATATGATAAGTTTTTATCTGCAAGTTGAGAGGGATAAGGGCAGATCAGAAGTGTCAGTATTGCTGTTGAACAAAGGAGACTATGGAGCCATGAGGGAGGAGCTGGTCAAAGTTGACTGATCGGATATCCTAGCAGAAAAGACAGTGGAACAGCAATGGCAGGTATTCTTGGGAATAATGCACAAGGTGCAAAATCAGTTCATCCCCCGGAGAAGGAAAGATTCAAAGGGGGGAAAGTGGCCACAGTGGTTGACAAAGGAAGTCAGAGATAGCATAGCATTAAAAAAGAAGTATAACAGAGATAAGGTGAGTGGGAAGACGGATGATTGGGAAATTTTTAAGGAGCAACAGAACTTAACTAAAAAAGCTATATGGGGAGAAAAAAATGAGGTATGAACGCAAGCTAGCTAGGAATATAAGGGAGGATAGCAAAAGTTTTTTTAGGTATGTGAAGAGAAGGAAGATAGTTAAGAACAATGTTGGGCCCTTGAAGAATGAATTGGAAGAAATTGTTATGGGAAACAGAGAAATGGCAGACAAATTTAATAAGTACTTTGGATCTGTCTTCACTAGGGAAGACACAAGCAATCTCCCAGATGTATGGATGGGCCAAGGACATAGGGTAACAGAGGAACTGAAACAGATTTAAATTAGGAAGGAAACGGTGATGAGTAGACTGATGGGACTGAAGGCTAACAAATCCCCAGGTCCAGATGGTCTGCATCCTAGGTTACTAAAGGAGGTGGCTCTGGAAATTGCAGATGCATTGGTGATCATTTTCCAATGTTCCTTAGATTCAGGATCAGTTCCTGAGGATTGGCGAATGGCTAATGTTATCCCACTTTTTAAGAAAGGAGGGAGGGAGAAAACAGAGAACTATCGCCCTGTTAGCCTAACATCAGTAGTGGGGAAGATGCTAGAGTCCATTATTAAAGATGAAATAGCGGCATATCTTGATAGCAGTGATAGGATTGGGCCGAGCCAGCATGGATTTACCAAGGGCAAATCATGCTTGACTAATCTATTGGAGTTTTTCGAGGATGTAACCAGGAAGATAGACGTGGGAGATCCAGTGGATGTGGTGTCCCTTGACTTTCAGAAGGCATTTGATAAGGTACCACATAGGAGATTGGTGGGTAAAATCAGAGCTCATGGCATTGGGGGGACGATATTGACATGGATTGAAAACTGGTTGGCAGATAGAAAGCAAAGGGTAGCAGTGAATGGGTGTTTCTCGGGATGGCAGGTGGTGACTAGTGGAGTGCCACAGGGCTCGGTATTGGGACCACAGCTGTTTACAATTTACGTGAATGATTTAGAGGAAGGCATTGTGAATAACATCAGCAAGTTTGCTGATGATACTAAGCTGGGTGGCAGTGTGACATGTGATGAGGATGTTAGGAGAATTCAAGATGACTTGGATAGGCTGGGTGAGTGGGCAGAAACTTGGCAGATGGCGTTTAATGTGAATAAGTGTGAGGTTATTCACTTTGGGAGCAAGAACAGGAAGGCAGATTATTATCTGAACGGTGTGGAGTTAGGTAAGGGAGAAATACAAAGAGATCTAGGAGTACTTGTTCATCAGTCTCTGAAGGTGAATGAGCAAGTGCAGCAGGCAGTGAAGAAGGCTAATGGAACGTTGGCCTTTATTACAAAGGGAATTGAGTACAAAAGCAAGGAAATACTTTTGCATTTGTACAGGGCCCTGGTGAGACCACATGTGGAGTATTGTGTGCAGTTTTGGTCTCCAGGGTTAAGGAAGGACATCCTGGCTGTGGAGGAGGCGCAGCGTAGGTTCACTAGGTTAATTCCTGGGATGTCCAGACTGTCTTATGCAGAGAGGTTAAGAGAGACTGGGCTTGTACACGCTGGAATTAAGGAGATTGAGGGGGGATTTGATTGAGACATATAAGATTATTAAGGGAATGGACAAGATAGAGGCAGGAAATATGTTCCAGATGTTGGGAGAGTCCAGTACCAGAGGGCATGGTTTAAGAATAAGAGGTAGGTCATTTAGGACAGAGTTGAGGAGGAACTTCTTCTCCCAGAGAGTTGTGGAGATATGGACCGCGCTGCCTCAGAAGGCAGTGAAGGCCAATTCTCTGGATGCTTTCAAGAAGGAGCTAGATAGGTATCTTATGGATAGGGGAATCAAGGGTTATGGGGACAAGGCAGGAACTAGGTATTGATAGTAGATGATCAGCCATGATCTCAGAATGGCGGTGCAGGCTCGAAGGGCCGAATGGTCTACTTCTGCACCTATTGTCTATTGTCTATTGATAGGGATAATGTGTGAGGAGTGTTTGATGGTTCTGGGCCTGTACTCATAACTTACTGAATATCAAAAGGCCTAGATAGGGTTGACATGGAGTGGAAGTTTCCAGTAGTAGGAGAGTCTAGCACCAGGGAGCACAGCCTCAATATAGAAGGACATTCCCTTAAACAGAGATGAGGAGGAATTTCTTTAGCCAGAGTGTGTTGAATCTATGGCATTCATTGCTACAGATGGCTGTGGCCATGGGGGTTGATAGGCTCTTGATTAGAAAGAGGGTTAAAGGTTATGGGGAGAAGGCAGGAGAATGGGGTTGAGTGGGAAAATATGTTAGTCATGATTGAATGGCGGAGCAGATATCTGGACTCCCCTACTATAGGAAACATTCTCTGCATGGCCTTTTTGTCTAGGCCTTTCTGTATTTGGTAGATTTCAACGAGATCTCCTTCATTCTTCTAAACTCCAGTGAGTACAGGCCTTGAGCCTTTAAACGATCATCATACACTAACAGTATTAGAATTCTTTGGTTGTCATCATTTTCCAGATCTTTGAATGTCACCAAATTTGGAGATCGATGGGTGGATGATAACAATGAACCCAATATCATTCTTGGCATCAATTGAAAACTTGAAATTTTCTCTGAGATTTACCTTTTCCTGCACATGTCCAGTAGAAATACATTCAATCCCGTCTCTTTCTCTTGCATTAGCTTTAAGATACTCTGCACACACAAGCAGTTTGCTGACCTGTAGGGATTTGGTGCATTAATTGGCACCATAAAACTGTTTCCATAGTTTTCGTATCCATGTCCAGCATAGTACAATAGCCCTGTAATAATCAAGCCAGACATACGTTGTCAAATGCTCCATTCACTATGTGCAGATACTTTCATTGAACGCCAGGAAGGAAGAAAATCCCAGCTGTTTTTTTAAGGACTTTCTATCTATACTGTTTGTTTTCCTCTGATTCAAGACAACATCAGTCATTCACATTGCTGGCAAACTCCTCACATATTTCTACAAAAGAAAGCGGTGGAAAACACGTTAAGAATATTTAAACTAAGTCCCATCCCAGCTCGCAATCCAGTTTTAAAATTGTTTCTTCCCTTTTAGATCAAAGTCGTGTGTACTATCATTTGCACAAGTATATGTATGCACAAATGCGATAAAAGATACTAACTTGTAGCAGTATCAGAGGCACATAACATCATACAGGCAGCATTTACAAGAAAAACATCAATATAAATTATGCACAATTTATAAAAGAGGTAAACACAACTAAAGTAACAAACACAAGAGATTCTGCAGATGTTGGAAATCCAGAGCAGCACACACAAAATGCTGGGGGTCCTCAGCGGGTCAGGCAGTATCTACCAAGAGGAATGAAATGTTGATGTTTCAGGCTGATACCCTTTATCAAAACTCAACTAGAATGAATAAAAACAAAGTCCCTTTTAATGCAAAGTGATCAGAGAGGTTATGGTGGTGACTGAGGAAGTGATTCGGGTTTTTAAACATTAAGGTCCCACTGATTTGTGCTGGTGGGCATTAAAAATCATTTTAGCTCCATAAGTGCCAAAAAAAACTCCATTTAAAAAGACATTAGAGCAGAGAGTCATAGAACACTACAACACTTCAGCTCATCTAGTCCATGTTGAACTATTTATCTGTCTGGTCCCACTGGCCTGTACCCACACCAAAGCCCTCCATACTCCTCCCATGTATGACCTTATCCAAAATTCTCTTAAATGTTGAAAGCGACCCCGCATCCACCACTTCCACTAGCAGCTCACTCCACACTCTCACCACCCTCTGAGTGAAGACGTTCATCCTCATGTTCCCCTTAAACATTTCACCTTTCACCCTTAGTACATGACCTCTTGTTCTACTCTCACCCAACCTCAGCGGAAAAAGCTTGCACATAGGTAGCACTGACTAAATAAGCTACAGAGTAAAGTGTGAAGATGTAAATCATCATAAATTAAACTTTGCATTTAGTAATATAGTTAACATATTAAAAATCCGATGACAAAGAACTAAATTCAAAGCTGCAATATCTTCATACGTCAATTGGAATTTCCGAATACGTACATACAAATCTGTTACTTGATAGGCACATGAATCACGCTGTTGTTGACAAGTGACACTTTACTGATGTAGATATCAGTGAGATCTGTAAACAACTATAGAGTTCACCTTCTTGACAAACTATTGATATGTGGGAACAAAATGCCTTTATAGATTCCACAAGGTCATTCATCGCTATTTATACCTCTTGCTTCATCTTTGCACCTGTTCAAATTGGAATGTAACAACTTAAAGAATTTGTGACTTCTTCAATATAAATATCAAGATCAAGACCAGAGACGCCACAGTCTTAGAGCTCTGCCCACAGTTACCAAGACTTAAAAGGCAAAATCTTGTCCTCGTCTACTTTGTGATTATTTTGTTCACTGTAGTATTCTTTAGGGTTCAAGTTAAGTTCAATTGTCATTCAGCCATACATGAATACAGCCAAACCAGTGTTACTCCAGGGCCAAGGTCCAAGATACAGAACCAACAGTCGTACCCAGCACCAGATACACATAGCATGTATAAGATACGAGTAAAATACAGTCACACAAAAAATACATATCTTCCAAGACCCAAGTATATGAATGTTGCAACAATCTGCAGTCGAACACAATATGGCTTGTCTTCTACCAAGCAAACACTTGGGTGCGGCACCATTCCAGCTTGGATGCTGCGCCACACTGCTTCTGGTGGAGCACAGCGACTCTGACGCCTCTCTCCTGGGCAGCTGGTCACAGGTGACACTGCGGGTTGAGGACGAGTCCTCCCTATGACCAAGACCACACAGCTCCTCCACCGCCTGGCCCTGCCATCCACCAATAAACCAGCGAGTCAGACCTGCAGCATCCCACATTAACAATGTCCAACAGGGTCATAAGAGAAGTGACTAACACAATCACTCGCTGTAGACTGCACACCACCTTCGAGCACTAACTCCCCTGACAGCACAGGCAGCAGCACGGTCCGCACCAAGGCCAGCTGCTTCAAATTTCTGTGTCAATGAGCAATTCACTGATAGGGTAGACCAGCAGGAAAATAAGTTTGTAATGGCCAGCACAGTCTTGCAATCGCAAAAAAATATGTTTTGAAAAAAGACATTACCACCTTTGGTTGACGCAGTAGTGTGACTGAGTACACTGCCATCTTACTGGAAATCTTACCTTAAGGTTGTCATAGCCTGTGGGGGGTAGAGCTCCCACTACCTATTTAAATGCTTCCAGTCGTGTTTGTCTCAAATAGCCTCTAACAACCAAATTCAGCTCCTGGTCTTCACGTGTAACTTAGCTACTAAGCTCGGCAGAACTGTTTTCTACTGACAGGAGAAGGAGCAAAGGTGGGTTACTGGCACCTTAAAACCAGTTGCTTTGGGAAGCTGGGCTCATCAGCTGTAGTTGGCAGCTCACTTAGGAGAAGGAAAACTCTGATCTCAAACCTCCATTGCCTTGTAGCTACATCCACTCATAGGGAAGGCTTCAAGAGAAAACTCTGAGGAAAAATCCGCAGCTGGAGTCCCTCAGGCAGTCCTGTACTGAGTTCAACGCTGACTGGCAACTCCTGCGATGCCAATGGTGCCAAACTGTATCGGTCTTTGCCATTCCTTTGAAATCATCAGCTATCAGCTGCGTGGAGAGAGGGAGCTGCTTGGGCAACAGCTTGCTCTCCATATCAGAAATGTATTGTGTGAGTATTCGTAGCATCAGAGTGTGTATGACGTCAGGACGTGGAAAAAGGGTTAATAAAAAATGGAAGTCTGGTGAATAAACGTGGTTGTTCAATCTACACCGGTGTCCGAGTCACATCAATATTACATGGTGTCAGAAGAAAACGTGAAAAATAAAAAGGAAGAGAAGACACATGAAAGATGTCGCAGTTACAGCCACCGTCAAGTTTAAGCCTACAAGGTAATCTTGCTGAAACTGGAAAATATGGATCCAGAAGTTTGAGCTGTTCTGCACCGCTAACGGCCTAGCTGAAAAGATGGAGAAAGTGCAATGTGCTACATTTCTGCACGTAGCGGGAGAAGAGGCAATAAAGGTTTGCAACACGTTTGTCTTCTAAGATGATGAGCAAGATAAAATTGAAGTGTTGAAAAAAAAGTTTCAAGATTACTGCGAACCGAGAAAAAACTTACCGTACATCCGACACAGGTTTTTTACGAGGGCTCAAGGACCAACGGAGACCATAGACGCCTATGTAACAGATTTGAAGAGCAAGGCAAAAGACTGTAAGTTCGGACAACTGCATGATTCTTTAATACGTGACAGGATTGTATGCGGCGTACGAGATGATCAAGTGAGAGGCAGGCTATTGAGAGAGGCAGATCTTACATCAGAAAAGGCGATTGATGTTTGCCGTGCCAGTGAGATCACGTCAAGTCAGGTTAAAGTGCTCAATGAAGAGATTGAAGTGCACAAAGTAAAAACTGTGAAAACTGACAAGAGTAGGACAAAGCCAGCTCCACGGGATGATCAAAAGGAAGTTAATTGCAACAGGTGTGGTTATAAACATGGATACAGAAAATGTCCAGCCTTTGGTCAGACATGCAAGTTATGCCAGAAAAGAAATCACTTTGCAAAGGTGTGCAAATCGAAGGAGCACACAAGGAAAATGCATGCTGTGGAACAGAGTGAGGGCAACAGTGACATGTTCATTGGCACAGTTGAAGTGGAACAGGAGGTATGCATCAAGAATATTGACAATGCAGAGATGGAGAATGAAGATGATTGGACTCAAGATCTGATAATAAACAGGAGGAACGCGACATTTAAGCTTGACACTGGGGCAAAGTGCAATATAATGTCGGCAGAAACATTCAACTCACTGGGCATCAGAGGAAGACTGGAAAAATCCACTTGCAAGCTTGTTGCATATTTCGGCCACAAGACGGCGCCACTGGGCAAAAAAGTACTCACCTGTGTGTACAAAGGTCAACAATACAAGATTGAGTTTGAAATAGTACAGCAACATGTTCCAGCAATACTGGGCAAAGCAACATGCACAAAGCTAGGCCTGGGGAAGCGAATCTATGGTGTTGAAAAAGAAAATGACATTCTCAAAGACTTTGATGACTTGTTTTCTGGATTAGGATGTTTACCAGGGAAACACCATATCCAGATTGATCCAACTATTGCACCAGTCCTGCATGCCCCAAGAAAGATTCCAGTCACTCTCAGGGATAAAGTAGTGGAGCAGCTACACAGAATGGAACAGATGGGAGTCATAACAAGACAATTAGAACCGACCGACTGGGTGAATAGTATGGTGACAGTGGTCACAGAAAAAAAGACGAGGATTTGCATGGATCCCCAAGATCTCAACCAAGCCATCAAAAGAGAGCACTGTCTGCTGCTCATGGTTGAAGAGGTTGTCTCCCGCATGCCTAATGCAAAATACTTTTCAGTATTAGACGCAAATCAAGGTTTCTGGCAGATTAAGCTAGATGAAGAAAGTTACAAATTATGCACTTTTAACACGCCCATAGGGAGATATCGTTTCCTGCGTCTACCCTTTGGGATTTCTTCTGCATCAGAGGTATTCCAGAGATCCGTGGCACAAATGATTGAAGACCTGGACGGGGTGGTCAACATCATTGATGATTTGCTGATATGGGGTAACACAATTGAAGAACATGATCAGAGACTGAGGAAGCTCCTGGAGAGAGCACGTGAGTACAGCCTAAAACTGAACAAAAGTAAATGTAAGATCAGAACTACAGAGATCAAATACATAGGTCATGTGCTCAGTGCTGATGGGCTAAAACCAGATGATGAAAAGGTCAGAGCTGTGGTACAGCTACCACCACCCAAAGACAAGCAAGAACTATTGAGGTTCATGGGCATGATACAGTATCTTGCCAAATTCATTCCCAACTTATCAGAGGTCAGCGCTCCACTCTGAAAGCTACTAGAGAGCAACACTGAATGGCATTGGGAAGTCGAACAAAAGAAAAGTTTTGACACATTGAAGCGGTTGGTTACCAATGCACCAGCACTCAAGTTCTATGATGTCAATAAACCGGTGACGATGTCTGTGGATGCCAGTTCGGAGAGAATAGGAGCTGTTATACAGCAGGATGGGAGGCCTGTGGCGTATGGATCATGAGCACTTACGGACTGCCAACGCCGATATACTCAAATCGAGAAGGAGTTACTCGCCATAGTTTATGGGTGTGAGAAGTTCCACCAGTATGTATATGGCAAAGAAATCCAGGTTGAGAGTGATCACAAACCACTTGAGAGCATCTTCAAAAAGCCACTCCACCAAGCCTCTATCAGACTGCAAAGGATGCTTCTCAGGCTACAGAGGTACGCTCTCACCTATAAGCCAGGAAAAGAACTGTACATCGCTGACGCTTTGAGCCGTGCTTACCTCAAAGAGCAAAAGGAAGAGTTGCTAGGAAGAGAGCTGGAGGTCAACTGGGTTACACCTCAGCTACCCATCTCTGAGGAGAAGTTGAACATGTTCAGAAAAGCGACTGCAGAAGATCCTGAAATGCAAATGCTAAGAGACCTTACAATGAATGGATGGCCAACAGAAAGAAAAGATGTTCCAAAGGAAATGCAGAAATACTGGACATTTAAAGAGGAAATCAGCTATGCATCAGGAACAATGTTCAAAACGGCAAAACTCATCGTACCAAACCAAATGAGACAGGAAATGCTCAACAGAATTCATGAGTCACACCTGGGGATAGTGAAATGTAAAGAAAGAGCAAGAGACACTCTCTATTGGCCAGGCATGTCAACTCAGATAGAGGACATTGTGTCTCAGTGTGCTGTCTGTAATGAAAACAAAAACAGCAAACCAAGAGAGCCTCTGCTTCCCCACCCACTACCAGGAAGACCATGGGAGAAGATTGGCACAGATCTCTTTCACTACAATGGTACAGAATATCTGCTTGTGTGGACTACTATTCAAAATATCCAGAGATCACCAAGTTAAGTGACATGTCCAGTTGAGGTGTCATTACCGCAATGAAGTCGACATTCGCAAGACATGGTATTCCAGATATTGTCGTTAGTGACAATGGTCCACAATATGCCAGTGGTGAGTTCAGAGGGTTCTCAGAAAACTGGGAATTTCAACATGTTACTTCCAGTCCAGGGCACGCTCAGTCTAATGGACAAGCAGAGAGAACTGTACAAACTGTCAAGAATATGCTCAAGAAGGCACATAGCAGCAACGGTGACCCTTACATTGCTCTGCTTGAACACTGCAACACACCGATTGTGGGTGTGGAGTTCTCTCCTGCGCAGCTGTTGATGGGATGTCGTCTGAAGTCCAAGCTGCCAACATCCACAACTCTACTGACTCCTGAAGGTAATGCTCAAGTACATGACAAGCAAAAGTACAAGCAAATAAAGCAAAAGAGCTACTATGACAGACATACAATACAGTTGCCAGATCCGCATACAGGTGAAAATGTCAGAATACAGAGAGGGGACACTTAGCAACCAGCTGTGGTTGTGAACAGACATCAGCAACCAAGACCCTTCATAGTTCGCACGCTGGATGGACAAGTCCACAGGAGGAACAGGAAGCATCTGCTGAAGGTAGGCGAGAGAGAGTTTCCACGTACAGATACACAGGACATTTCCACATATACAGACATGGAAACAAACGACACCAAGAGTGATGCAGACCCCAAAGACACAGAGGTCATTCGAGAGACTGACACGGATGAAGGTCAAGCATAGTCACAGCTGTATCACATACGGTCTGGGAGACAAGTCAAACTTCCAGCTAGATACAGAGACTAGACATAGAGTTTGAGGCAAAGTCACACGTGTCATAAGTCCCAAGGTGTGAAATAATAGGTTTATTAGTCTATGTTAGTAAAAGAAAATACACTGCTGTTAGTATTGTAAAATACAATGCAGAATACAGTACAAGAAGGTAAGATTTTTTTTAGTTTATGTCATAGTTGTTGCACTGTAAGATGGGCATACTTAGAGGCATTGTTTTGGTAATTCACAGTGTTGTAAAAAAAGTCTTGAGAAGGGGGATGTAATGTATTGTGTGAGTATTTGTAGCATCAGAGTGCGTATGATGTCAGGACGTGGAAAAAGGGTTTATAAAAAATGGAAGTCTGGTGAATAAACATTGGTTGTTCAATCTACACCGATGTCTGAGTCACATCAATATTACAATATCGACTTCAACAGCTAGGATGCAAAATCCATGGCTGTTCCCAACCAACGGAGGCCATCAATATTCTTTACATGTTGCCCTTTCATACATACACATTAGGATATGAAGTGTTTTCACACATCTTTAAACTAAAGGCCTGCAGCAAGCAATTCAAGAGTTGACGTAGAAATGTCAATGTTAAAGGAAATTGCCTGTCTGGCTTTCTTGATTATTGAGATG
Organism: Mobula birostris; assembly: GCF_030028105.1. NCBI lineage: Eukaryota > Metazoa > Chordata > Chondrichthyes > Myliobatiformes > Myliobatidae > Mobula > Mobula birostris. Next base: position 15,600,324 of record NC_092372.1, on the reverse strand, counting down.
TCACCCAAATTGCTGCTTCACCATTTACACACAGAAAATGCCAGAGGAACTCAGCAAGTCAGGCAGTATTTATTCAAAGGGAATAAAAAGCCAACATTTCAGACCAGTAAAACTGCGCTCAGTGGCCACTTTAATAGGTACACCTGCACACCTGCTCGTTAATGCAAATATTTACCAGCCAATCATGTGGCAGCAACCCAATGCATAAAAGCATGCAGACATGGTCAAGAGGTTCAGTTGTTGTTCAGACCAAACCTCAGAACGGGGAAGAAGTGTGATCTAAGTGACTTTCGTCGTGGAATGATTGTTGGTGCCAGACAGGGTAGTTTAAGTATCTCAGAAGCTGCCTGATATCCTGGGATTTTAATGCACAACAGTCTCTAGAGTTTACAGAAAAGGATGCAAAAAAAAAAGAAATCATGTGTTTTCACCTATTGTGGGCAAAAATGCTTTGTTATTGAGAGGAGTCAGATGAGAAAGGCCAGGCTAGTTTAGCTGACAGGAATGCAATAGTAACTCAAATAACCACGCATTGTAGCAATGGTGTACGGAAATATATCTCTGAATCCACAACATGTTGAACCTTGAAGTGGATGGGCAGTGAATATGTACTCAGTAGTCACTTTACTAGGTACACTCCTGTACCTAATAGAGCAGCCAGTAATTGTATATTGGTTGTAAATAATTTAAATCAAATAACTTCAGCAGGATGTTTCAGAAAATTGAATCTAGCAGTTTTTTGGAAATTGGAAACATTCAAAATGGAAATAATGATGATGTTGTCACTTGTTCACTATTTGAAGTAGTACTTACCTATTGCCGTTACACTGCTGGCATTCAGGCAGCAATGAAGACCCTCCACCTCTGTCTGACCATACTGTCAAGCACAGATGTTTTCACATCTCAGTTTTCACTACTGTCAGCCATGCAAGTAAGTCCCTGAGGACATTCAGGAATACCGTCGCACTCAGATGTAGAAGGATTCTTCATTGCTGTTTCCATTGCAGTTTTGTTTGACCAGTCAGGGTTGTTATCCCTGAGCTGAACTCCCGAACCTGGAGGACCAGTGGACCACTCTTAGTCTGACCTCTACCCTTTGACCTGTTTGGCATGGGTGACCCTACCAGGAGTCAAAAGCACAAGGCCTCGCCAACATAGCTCTCCGGGTCATTGAAGCACACAAGCTTCCAAACCCTACATGTCACAGGATCCTTCTTCAATAATGGAAAGAAATGCACAATATCTTATATTTGTAATTAATAATTCCAAATCATATGAACTTCTAGTTTAAGACTGAGATTTATGACTAGTTTATGACTGTGAATGTGACTGTAAATCTGACATTAAAGGTGTATTTACCACTCTTAAAGTTAAGTTTAGCATCTAAAATTCTTAACAGAAATGCTGGCACACCCAGCTGTTGGCTGAGATTGTTAAGAGCACATGCCTACCCAGAAAATGTGTCTCTACATGTATATCTTTTATATTGGCAACATGCAGAACTGTGCAAGTCTTAAGCACATACAAAGAGTTAGGGAGGCCAAGATTTTTGCACAGTACTGTAGTAATTTTATATATTGCACTGCACTGCTGCCACAAAAAAAACAGATTTCATGACATATCTGAATGATGATAAACCTGATTCTGATGTGGGTCGCTATAGTGGGAGGGGGCAGAGAGAGGGAAGGGAGTGGGAAGCCTTAGAGAGTCAATAAACCAATTGTATGGAATCAAATAACCTTGCTTGTTGTCTCAGGGCAGGGTGTGTCTGCATCCTCACCGACCCCCCACCCCCCCAGCACTAGCACACCTTCTCTGCCACCCGTCCCACACCCTTACCGCTGTGCTCCACCACGCCATTCCTAACATCCTTTGCTCCTTCCAGACTTACAAACTCGCTCTGCAGTCCACATTGACACATACAGTACTGTGCAGAAGTCTTAGGCACGCTAGGTATATATATATATATATATATATATGTGCCAAGGACTTTTGCACAGTACTGTAGACATGAAATCAGAGGAAAAACAAATAGAAATGCACATGAGTTTAGAACAGATAGTTTGATGAACCTTTAAAGGCCACAGACCTGAAAGGTTAATTTCTCCACAGAACCTGTCCCACCTTCTAGGTATTTCCAACATTTCCTGTTTGATCATCTTTATCTTCTGCTATATTATTATCATTTTCAATAAGTGACAGCTGAAAATAACACTCTGAGAAAAAAAATTTCTAGATTTTTAAAGCCAAAAGTCTTACATTCCCCATCTATTCCTCACAATATAAAAGGCTACTGATTCTATGCCAGTTCTCAGTGCAATCCCTTTCCTGCACTTACTCCCAATATCGTATTCTCTCTCATGCATGGGGGAAACATACTGAAGGCAGCTAGTGAATGTAACTCAGAATGCGTTATCCGGCTATAGATTCTATATATATAGATAGAGAGAGAGATAGAGAGATAGATAGAGAGGGAGAGATAGAGAGGGAGAGAGAGAGATGGAGAGATAGAGAGGGAGAGATAGAGAGGGAGAGATAGAGAGGGAGAGAGATAGAGAGAACAATGTGGATGCGTAGACAACAGAAAAATACGCACACGTAGACAACAGTCCATACATAGTGCTAAGGGGAATCATTGCTCTAAAAGAAATAGATCCACACATTACACTTCCTCCCCCTTTAGATTAATGCAGCAAAAAACTGTATAGATACAAAACAGGGAGGAGAAGATGGCTGCGCGATGCAGCGCGCGCGGCGGTTCCGAATTGATATCGTATTTGTGAAGTAGGATGCCATGCACAATCCTGATTTGATAGAGACAGACGTGAAGAAGCACGGAGGAACACCTGGAGAAACTTCTGAAATGCCTGCTTCGCTGCCGCTGCTACTGTGCGATCGAGAATCTCCAGAGGGAAGGCCCCAAATCCTCGGCCTTGCCTGTTGCCTGTTGCCGGGTCTGGAGTCGAAGCGCTCGGCGGAGATGGTACTTGGAGCATCGGTGTCGGGGAGCTGGTCCGAGGCTCGGAGTTTTCGGACAGACTCGGAGTTGGATGCTTCTGGGATGCTGCATCGGCAAGTTTGCGGCGCTGGAGGTTTACCGTCAGTGTGAGATGATGGGACTTTCGAGAGACTTTGAGACTGTACCGTGCCCATGGTCTGTTCTTATCAAATTACGGTATTGCTTTGCACTGTTGTAACTATATGTTATAATTATGTGGTTTTCATAACCCATATTCCAAATAAACATGCTTTCACAATAATGGTACATAACTAACTTCACTATGCTAAAGATTCAGTCTTTTGGGTGGCGCTCCACCTCTTTCAGGATAGTGCCTCCGGACCTGTGGAGTAGCATCAGGTTTGGTGGGTGTCTTGACTAAGACAATGTTCTCAGTTTCCAGCGTCATGTTGCTGTCAGTGACATCATCATCACTGAGAGGAAAGTCCGGTGACTGTAATGTGTCCTTCTCATTGGATGCAATTGACTCAGGTGTGTTCTTCAGTTGAATATCCACATGATGTCTCCATGTATGATTTCCAACATCCACTGTGTACATCAGTGGTCCAGTTCTTGTAGCTATCCTACCGGCAATCCACTTGTCCTCTTGGTAATTGCATGCTAGGGCTTCCTGTCCAATCTCAAAGCTCCTTGCTGATTCACTTGGCAAATGGCTGAACTGTCTATTCTGCACTTCCCTCCGTAGATCTGTTTCAGGAGGTCTATGCGAGATCTCAGATTTCTGCTCATGAACAGCACTGCAGGTGTTTGATTTGTCATCGCATGAACAGAGTTCCGTTATACAAAAAGGAACTGTCCTCCTTGTCCATAGCTTTAATGGACTTGCTGAGGGTTTGAGTATACTTTTCAGCCAATCCATCCACTGATGGGTGGTTTGGAGCTGACTTGCAAAATTTGATGCCAATGTTTGTGAATAGTCTGAATTCTTCTGACGTGTATTGTGGTCCGTTATCACTCACAATTTGTTCTAGTAAGCTGTTTCTGGTGAAGATAGTCCTCAGGGCAGAGATAGCCTTTGCTGAGAAGGTTGACTTCATTGGCATAACCTCCGGCCACTTTGAATGAGCATACACAGCAATCAGGAACATGGAGTCCATGAATGGCCCAGCAGAGTCAATATGTACTCTTTGCCATGGCAAAAACAGCCACTCCCGCAGGTGTAACGGTGCCTGTGGGGGTTCATTTTGAACTTTTTGGCATCCTGACCAGCTTTTGGCCGGTTGGCTTTTCAGGAGTTTCTAGGTTGCTTAAGGGACTGTGTGTTCTTGCACCCACTAAGCTAAGAAGCGTGTGGACTTTCTTTTGCTCAGCTACAACACAACTCCCAGCCTTCAATAGTGCTATCAAGTTCATCAACTTTCCTGACTGAAGCCATTGCCACTTTATTTTCACTTTAACTTTGCTAGTTGCTCATTTTTCACTGCATATGATGCAGGCAGTTACTCACTCATCCTTTGTTAGTGCCTGTGACAGCCTTTGTACTGTTTCATCCTCGCTGTTTCCACTCGTAACTGTTAGTGCAGTTGGTGATCTTCTCTGACATTCAGGTTCGTACTTGTCAGCAATTTTGTTGTGTCTGTGCAACTACATATCAATTAAGTAAAAGCACGCACACGGGAGATGGCTTTAACTGGTGTATTCACATGAGGGGGAGGGGGGAGAGAGGGGGAGAGGGGGAGGGGGGGGAGAGAGGGGGAGAGAGGGGGAGAGAGGGGGAGGGGAGAGGGGGGGAGAGAGGGGGAGAGAGGGAGAGAGAGGGGGGAGAGAGGGGGAGAGAGAGGGGGGAGAGAGAGGGGGGAGAGAGAGGGGGGAGAGAGAGGGGGGAGAGAGAGGGGGGAGAGAGAGGGGGGAGAGAGAGGGGGGAGAGAGAGGGGAGAGAGGGGGGAGAGAGGGGGGAGGGGGGGAGAGAGGGGTGAGAGGGAGGGTGAGAGAGGGGAGGAGAGAGAGGGGAGGAGAGAGAGGGGGGAGAGAGAGGGGGGAGAGAGAGGGGGGAGAGAGAGGGGGGAGAGAGAGGGGGGAGAGAGAGGGGGAGAGAGAGGGGGAGAGAGAGGGGGGAGAGAGAGGGGGGAGAGAGAGGGGGAGAGAGAGGGGGAGAGAGATTAAGAAAAAGCAATGCACATGTGTGGACAACACATCAATACGTATGCGTTGACAACTGTCCATACATAGTGCTAAGGGGTCATTACTCTAAAAGAAATAGATCCATACATTACAGGGTCCATGGACCTCTTGGTTAATGGTAGGGGTCCATAGCATGAAAAAAGTTGCGAACCCCCGCTCTAGACTCAAATAAAATTGTTAAATGTGTCTTTAGAATAGAACTTGTCTGTAGATTTGGAATAAAAAATTACAACCCTACCCCAAAATGCTATTGTAACAGTACCATGAGAGATAGTCCGAGTCTCAAAGACACTAGAATGATGTGGATTCTCCTCTCTACTGTGATTGTGAAATCAGCACCTCCCAGGGACTAATGAACTGCAGTGAGCTACATTGAGATCCAGTATCTCAGAATATAAACTGATATCAGAAATCTTTCAGATGATGTGTGAAACCAGAGCTTGATCTGCTCTCTGACAAACAGCATTTTAACATTTGAGCAACACACACAAAATGTTGGGTGAACTCAGCGGGTCAGGCAGCATCTGTGGAGCCAAGTAAACAGCTGACGTTAAAGACCAAGACCCTTCAGGACTAGAAAGAAAGGGAGCAAAAATCTGAATAAGCAAGAGGAGGGACCCCTATGTTAGAAGCTGGCTAGTACTCCTTCCCTTCCCCCCGCCTTATTCTGGCATCTGAAGAGTGCCTTTTGTGCCTAGGGAATGCTGGGGTCTGCCTGCGAGTGCTGCCATGCTTCTGACACCAACACACCATGCCCACCACTTAATAACCCTAACCTCTACATCTTTGGAGTGTGGGAGGAAACCGATGCGGTCACGGAGAGAGCATACAAACTCCTTACACACAGCAGCAGGAATTGAACCCCCCATCTTACAACTGGTGCTATGAAGTGTTACGTTAACCGCTGTGCTAAATGGGAGATCATTAGGTGGTTCCCAGCCACGCTTTTTTTTACTGAGGTCAACAAGAATAATTTTACATCTTAAGCTTGTGCAATAGGTTTTTAGCCATCTTGTCTATAATAAAGACAAAGGCAACTTGGAGATAAGGCATGCATTTTTAAAGTGAATCTCTTTATCTCCAACATATGTAAACTGCAGCAGCTGCCTATTGTAATGTGGTGTGGAGAGAATGTGGTTCTTGCTGTGAAGAGCATAAAGGGAGATATGTTCTGATTGCTGCTTGGGCTGTGGCATCTAAACCAAGTCAGTGCTGGATCATTTTGAGAATACTACAGAATATATTAACTTCACTGAAAAGATAAACTGGAATTAACTTTGCACCTTTGAGTCGAGTAAACAATACACTCATTGTCAATACAAAAGATTTTGCAGATACTGGAAATCCAGAGCAACATACGCAAAATAGTGGAGGAACTCAACAGGTCAGGCAGCACCTATGGAGGGGAAAAAACAGTAAATATTTCAGGCTGAGATCCTTCATCGGAACCCTTCCAGATGATGGGTTTCAGCCCAAAATGCCAGCTCTTTATTCCTCCCCACAGACAGTTCCTGTCTTGCCGAGTTCCTCCAGCATTTTGTAAACTGAAACGTCAGCTCTCTACTCCTCTCCATAGATGCTGCCTGAGCGGCTGAGTTCTTCCACCATTTTGTGTGTTCTGCCTTGTTTGTTTTCTTCCTTTTTCTCACAGGTCTCATTTACCTACCAAACAGAAAACTTTAACACTTCATCCCTTACAGCACCCTCGGCCTCCCCTTCTCGCCAATTCTCCCTTTGTTCTCTCTTTGTTTCTTCCCCCATATTCTCAGTAGAAAGGGGTGTGTTTTTACATAAACACAAGAGATAGTGCAGATGCTTCAAACACACACAAAATGCTGGAGAAACTCAGTCGGTCAGGCAGTATCAATGGAAGAGGATAAACAGTCAGCGTTTCGGGTTGAGACCATTTATTTGGACTGCAAAGAAAGGATTATTGTTGCTCAGTCTATGCTGTAAAGAGCTAGTTTTCATTTCTGATGTCAAAAGTGAACAGATTTTTATCAAACTGTTATCAGTAGCAGGAAAAGCCTTTTCGGCAACAGCCACAGGATGTGTGGGTGGGCACTTGCCATCTCAAGTTCAGTTTCAGTTGCTCAGCTATCTTGTCTGCAAACACTCATCGCAGGGCCTTCACATCTGGCTCTGCTTAGAAAAGATCTTGTTGACACAGAAGGAACTTTTGCTGCAACATGCATCACGACCCTTGAACTGCCCTGTTTGGATTGACACTTTCTCACATATACCCCAACCAATGCTGACTCAGCTTACCTTCTGTTGTTTTTAAGACAGACATCCCACCCTGCAAAAACTCATTTCAGGGAGGTAGCACCATCAGTTTGCGGGAGACTTCCGGGAGAGGTGGGATGTCTGCAATAGAGTAGCTCCTGAGCAGCTGCCAGCTAGCTTAAATAATGTTAGCTATGTTAATGAACGAATGACACCTGTTAAACTCACCTCAACATGCCTTTTACATTTTAACCCACCATGGGCAATAGAACAGTCACTGTTGCAAACAGTGCAGCGAGCAACACTGTCATTATTTTTGACCCCTATTAGGCAGGGGTACACTTTAGGGTAGTCTGGGATGACGTACATTTTATATTTTCTTTTTTTGGAACACTCTGCCATGGCGCGCTCTCGCTCTCTCTCTCTCTCTCGCTTGTGGTCACTCTCGCGCACGCTCTCTCGCTTGCTCGCTCTCAAAAAAATTGATTTCCGGGATATTGTATATAATTTGCGGGCATCAGGGAGCCACTATTAATATGCAGGAGACTCCTGGAACTTCCGGGAGAGGTGGGATGTCTGTTAAGAGGAAAATGCCCTCAGTCCAAAAGCAAACAATAAAAGTAAATCAAATAATTTAAAGCTTTGCATTTCAGAATACTTTCCATTTCTTCAAAAGTCTTTTTTTTTAACAAAAACTACCAATAAGTTGTTGCCTTGTAGACCCTTTGAAACTTATTAGCCATTGTTAATAAGTTTGACAAATTATACAACCTGCCTAATTTTTTATTTGCACTGGTTTGTCTTCTTTTGCACATAGGTTGTTTTTCAGTCTCTGTTTCTGTGTAGATTTTCACAAACTCTATTGTATTTCTTTATTTTTTCTATAAATGCCTCAAGAAAATGATTCTCAAGATAATATATGGTAACATATACGTACCTTAAAAAAATTACTTTGAACTTTTGAACCTTGAATGAGAAGAACCACAGAGGGAGGGGTGATCCATCCAAGAAGGCTGGACTGTTGGCCTGAGTGATCCAGAAATGGAGGGATGAGCATTAAGATAGGGGTCTTTGTATAAAAATGGGCCCTTTCTTGTAAAAAATGTGCAATTTGTAAGACCATAAGACGCAGGAGCAAATTAGGCCACTTGACCCATCAAGTCTGTTCCACCATTCTATTATGGCCCATTTATTTTCCCTCTCAACACCAGTCTCCTGCCTTGTCCCTGTAACCTTTGATGCCCTGGCTAATCAAGAACATATCAACCTCTGCTTTAAATACCCAACGACTTGACCTCCACAACCACTTGTGGCAATGGATTCCACAAATTCTCCACCCTGTGGCTCAAGTAGTTCTTCATCGTCTCTGTTTTAAAGGGATGTCCTTCTATGCTGAGGTGGTGCCCTCTGGTCCTAGACTCCCCCACTACAGGAAACATCCTTTCCATGTCCACCCTACCTAGACTTATCAATATTCGACAGCTTTCAATGAGTTACCTCTTCATTCTTCTAAACTCCAACAAGTACAGGCCGAAAGCCATCAAATGCTCCTCATATGTTCACAATTTCACTCCTGGGATCATTCTTTAACCCTCCTCTGGACCCTCTCCAATGCCAGCACATCTTTTCTTAGCTATGGCCCAAAGCTGCTGACAATACCCCGTGTGGTCTGACCAATGCCTTATACAGCCTCAATACCACATCCTTACTTTTATATTCTAGTCCTTTTGAAATAAATGTTAACATTGCATGTGCCTTCCTCACCACCAGCTCAATCTGCAAGCTAACCTTCAGCGAATCCTGCACGAGGACTCCTAAGTCCCCCTGCAGCTCCAATTTCTGAATTTGATTCCCACTTAGAAAATAGCCTACCCCTTTATTCCTTCTACCAAAGTACATGAACATACACTTTCCTAACCAATACTAGGACTATTAAAAGCCACTGCTATGGAAAGTGATAGCTTCCACCTCCAGTTTACCTTCAACACCTATTAATTTCAAATCAGGCTCAGTGCCCACTTTTTTAGGTGTCTCCTTTTCCTAATACAATGGCCACTGAGTGTATGTTCATGGATTTCTGCTGCTGTAGCTCATCCACTACAAAGTTTGATGTATTGTGCATTCAGAGATGCTCTTCTGTACACCGTTGTAACGTGTGGTTACTTGAGTTACTGTTGTCTTCCTATCAGCTTGAACCAGTCTGGCCGTTCTCCTCTGACCACTAACAAGGTGTATTTGCAAAAGAAATGACATTCACTGGATTTTTAATTTACTTTTCTCACCAATCTCGGTAAACTCTAGAGACTGTTAGGCATGGAAATCCCCAGAGATGAGAAGTTTCTGACGTACTCAAGCAACCCCATCTGGCACCAACATACTGTCCAAGGTCAAGGTCACTTTGATCACATTTCGTCCCCATTCTGATGTTTGGTCTGAATAACAACTGATTGTCTTAACCATGGCTGCATGCTTTTATACATTGAGTTACTGCCACATGATTGGCTGATTAGATATTTGCATTGACAAGGTGTACAGGTGTCCTAATAAAGTGGCCAAAAATTGTTTCAAACTTCTATTTCACACTCTAAAATACAACCTAAAAATATTGTTTCTTATTCCTTGCTGTTTTTCTATCTGTGAGAATTCCTTAATGTGACAGGTTGTTTAACAGATGCTTGAAGCAGGAATCACTGGTAAGACCATATGACATAGGAGCAGATCTAGACTATTCAGTCCATCGAGTCTTCTCTGGCATTCCATCATGGCTGATTTACTATCCCCCTCAAACCCAATCTCCTGCCTTCTCCCCGTAACCTTTAACACCCTGACTATTCAAGAACCTATCAACCTCCGTTTTAAATATACCCAATGACTTGGCCTCCATAGACATCTGTAGCAATGAATTCCACAGATTCACGACCCTCTGTCTCAACTCTGGTCTAATAGACGTCCCTCTATTCTGAGGTTGTGCCCTCTGGTCCTAGCGTCCAGGTGGTTTTGCTATAAGACAACCGCTCCCTGGATAATTTTTTAAAACTTTTTCTTACCATTCTCTGTAAACTCTAGAGACTGTTGTTCATGAAAATCCCAGGAGATCAACAGCTTCTGAGATACTCAAACCACCCCATCTGGCACTAACACAATCATTCCACAGTAAATATCACTTAGATTACATTTCTTCCCCATTCCGATGTTTGGTCTGAACAACAATTGAATCTCTTGACCATGTCTGCATGCTTTTATGTGTACCTAATAAAGTGGCCACTGAATGCTTTTTACATGTTAACCACCAGATCTCTTCCTTCTAGTTTGACAAGTTTCAATATCACTGCCAAGGAGTCAACAGGGACACCATGGAAAGCAAAACATACAGACAGTTCTAATGCTGTTGCACATGTACAATCCTTGAGGGGACACCAGATATGAATCTCTTGCAAAGAACCTTTCCCCAACTCTCTGTGGTCAATTAATTTCACCCATTTCATTAAACACATATAACATCCAACATCTTTACCTCGAATGCCACCAAACAGTTCTCTGCAAAATTAGAGATTTATTGATATATTGGCACCCAACAACGTCATGGCAGCTCTGACTTCAAGTCATGGTGGAAAACATTGATCACAGAACATAGAATGGCACAGTACAGGCCCTTTTTCCCACACTGTTGTGCCAAACCTTTAACCTACCTTAAGATCAATGTAACCCTTCCCTCAAACTTCAAAGTTCAAAGTATATTTATTATAAAAGTACGTATGCAGCATACAACCCTGAGATTCTTCTTCTCACAGACAGCCAAAACCAAAGAAACATCAAAGAAAACATCAAACACTCCACACCACAAAAAAGGACAAGTCATGCAAATGGCGAACAATGAGCAAAAAAAACCACACAGAAAACAAAACAACAAACCACAGAGACTTTGAAAAAGTCTAGTTCAGTTCAGTCTAGCACTGTGTCGTTCACTGACTGCAGGCCGCACAGCCGGTCTGCCCCAATCAAAATCACACAAAATAGCAATAAAAAAAGGAGTAACCAGAAACCAGAGACACATATAACATGAACTACAGAGTCAATCCACAAACTGTGTCAATTAAACCTTGCCCAAGACCCAAGAACCCAGCACCTTCCTCTGGCAGTGATGACTGAGAGAGGGAGAGAGAGAGAGAGAGAGAGAAAGATAGGGGGGAACCCATCAATCACAGGCAGACAGCGCTGAACACCAACACCCCCCCCGCCTTCTGCTCTAATCCTCATTGATTTCAATGTTGCCTGCGCATTAATCAGCGAGATTGGCGAGAAATCAAGTTGCTCATGGGCTCATGCCATGTCTCCAGGATTCCTGCCCTCCAGGCCACATACTCCACTCCAAACCTCACTGAACTTCCTCAGAGACAGCAAAGCACCCGATCGCTCAATTCCCTGAAAATACGTGATCAAAGTGTAAATTACAGGTTCCAATCACAGGCAGATTAGCAGTTGAAGGTAGAAGTAAAAAAGAAGTAGTTTTGTGAACAGATTGAAGGGTGTGACCCTCCATTTTTCTTTCATCCAGGTGCCTCAGAGTCTCTTCCATGTCCCTGGTGTATCTGACTCTACCACTATCCCCAGCAGCACGTTCCATGTACCCTCACTCTCCGTGTAAAAAAACCTACCTCTGACATTCCTCCAGTCACCTTAAAAATATCATCATCATCATCATTATTACGTGCCATGTCATATGACGTGGGCAGTCATGGTCTCATGGCCATGATTGTACTCGGCAAATTTTTCCACAGAACTGGCTTGCCTTTGCTTTCTTCTGGGCAGTGTCTTTACAAGACAGGTGACCCCAACCATTGTCAATACTCTTCAGAGATTTCCTGTCTGGCACCCTCATAATTGGCAATTTCTATCCTAGGAAGAAGTTGTTAACTCTCTATTCTATCTGTGCCTCTTATTATAATATACATATCTATCAAGTCCCTCTCAAATGTAACAGGCAACTAATCTATTATTGCTGTCCACACTAACAATGAAGAAAACTGAGTTCAGCTTAGTTTATGCAGCCAAAGAGTGCAATTATGGAATATTTTTAAAGATTAGCTTCACTTTATGTCACATGTACATCAAAGCATACAGTGAGTCCTGTCATTTAGTAAAAACGTGAATCAAATCAACAAGAATTGTCCTCGGGAGTCTGCAAGTGTCAGCATTTTTACCTTCTATAATGCAAATTCACACTTCATCAGGTCCTCAAGTAGGGTCTCGGTCTGAAAAGTTTATTCCTCGGCATAAATGCTGCCTGACCTGTTGAGTTTCTCCAGCATTTTGTGTGTGTTACTCTGAATTTCCAGCATCTGCAGAATCTCCTGTTTATGATTCATTGCATTTAAAACTTAGTAACAACATACCCAGAGATGTTAATTCAATCCAATCCTTCTTTTCTTTAATCACACTATGACCAAATACATTTTTAAATACAATAAATTTGATAAAGTCAGATATAAAGACCAGAATCATCAGATTCATTTCATTCCACAATGCCAAATATCCAAAATAAATCAAAAATGTGCATACCATACACTCCCTTGTCCAGCAAGAGCAGGAATTCATACACGGCATTGCGCATTTCTGATTCAGTGAGGTCCAGCAGAGATACAACTTTAAAATCGAGCTGTCGTAGCAAATTGGTCAGTTCATATACATCCACCATTGGCGCCTTCAGCTTAGGATGGTTGTGATAGGACATATTGCCAATCAGAAGAGCCACCTTGTCTGTAGCTACAAACATAATGGTTTAAAATAATGTCACTTTAAAAGCACATAAAGGTACCCTCTTGTAATTATCTTAGTAAATATTACACAGGGTTCCCTAAGTTTGTTATAGCTGGGGGTGGTAATGGGGACAAGCTCCCACTACCTGTTTGCAAAGAAAAAGAATTTCAGGATGTATATTGTATACATTTCTCTGACATTAAATATACCTATTGAACTACCTATTAAATGCTTCCAGTGGTGTGTGTGTGTCTGAAATAGCCTCTGTCATCCAAGTCCAGCTCCCGGTCTTCACGTGTGGCTTAGCTACTAAGCCTGGTGGAGTTCTTACTACTGACAGGAGAAGGAGAAATTTCAGGTTACTGCAGCCTTAAAAATAGACACTTCAGGCAGAGGGGAATCGTCAGCTATGGTTGCATCTAGGGGAAGGAAAACTCAGATCTCAAACCTCTGCTCCCTTGTGGCTATACCCACTCATGGGAAAAGCTTTGAGAGTAAGCTTTGAGGAAAAATCTGAAGCTGGAGTCCCTGCGTTGAGTACAATGCTGAGTTGCAACTCCTATGAGACTGCTAGTACCAAACTGTTTCAGTCTTTGCCATTCGTTTGAGTTCATCAGCTGAGTGGAGAGTGGGAGCTTGCTATATGGGCAACAGCTTGCCCTCCATACCATACTGCTGTGTCTTGCATATCTAGACAGCTAGGACGCAGCATCCACGGTCAACCTTGACCAACAGAGGTTTAAGAGATGGAAAACTACCCTAGGTTAAAATTTGTCTTCCATTACATAAACATTTTTCATTAAAATCTGATTGTCACTGTTCCATGGTTTTTGCACATCTCTACAAATTACCATCCTACCTATATGGTATTTTATAGATCACTCCTAGCTCTGCTTTATAGAACATAGAACATTACAGTACATTATAGACCATTTGGCCCTTGATGTTGTGCCGAACTTTTAACCTACTCCAAGATCAGTCAAACCCTTCTTTCCCACATACTTCTCCATTTTTCTTTCATCCATGTGCCTATCTAGGAATCTCCTAAATATCCATAATGTATCTGACTCTACCATCATCCCTGGCTCTGCATTCCATGCATCCACCTTGTTGTGGTTTGGTGGCTTGCGTACCTCAATGACCCACAGAGCTATGCTGGCTAGAGTCAGGGCTTTATGCTTTGGCTTTTGGTACATTCACCCATGCCAAACAGGTCAAGGGGTAGAAGTCAGACTAAGAAAAGTCCACCTGTCTTCCAGGTTCAGGGGTTCAGCTCAGGAAGCTACTGACATGATGAAGGAAGTCATGAACATCACCAGAGATGGAGGATCTCCATTGTTGCCCTAAATGCCTGCAATGTAATGGACAAAAGATAGACATCTCCCTTATACTTTCCTCAATTCCTTGGGATAAATGTCCTCTTATCATCTTATGTATCTCTAACAAGTCGCCTTTCACCCTTCTCGAACCACTCTGAGCCTCTTTCACTCCTCACAATGTAGTTCACTTTGCGTGTATTTCAGTCAGATTTTGCTAAACTTCATTTCATGAAACAACCAAAGGGGACAAAAGTTAAACCTTCCATTAATTTTTAATTTGGAGACACGGTGCAGAACAGGCCCTACCACCCAACGCCCCATTGCCCAGCAACCCACTTGTTTAACCCGAGCCTAATCACGGGACAACTTACAATGACCAACTAACCTACTAACTGGTATTTGAATAGTGGGGCAGTGGGGTGCGTCAATGCTTCTGCTAGCGTGATTGGAGGGGGGGTGATGTTTTTGCTGCTGCTGCTTCTACAAAAGGAGGGGGGCCTTCAGGGCTTCAATGTTGCTATCACACATTCTACGGGGTTTCTTTGTTTTGTGAATATCTGTGAAGAGGATGAACTTTAGGTTATATACTGTATACTTATTCTGATATTAAATGAACTTTGAACCATCACGACTTTGGACTGTGGGAGGAAACTGGAGCACCCGGTAGAAACCCATGCACTCGTGGGAAGAACGTGCAAACTTTTTGCAAGGATGCTGGAATTGAACTCCAAACTCTGGAACGCCCTGAGCTATAACAGCTTCATGCTAACCGCTACACAACCATGGCGCTCCACTAGTTTGGCTTATTGCAATTGCATCATATCTACATGTAACACAACAAAGCACGATAAAGGACAAAACTTACCATAATGTCTTCGGTTAGTTTCTAAGTCCAGCTGCCCAGCCTCACCAGGGTTAACTAACAGCCGTGAAAAATATTAGTATTACTGCAAATCTAATCACAGTCTTACTTCCTTCTTTAGTTATAACAACTGAGTAATTAACTCCACCCACCACCCTCATCTGGAAAAAACACTGTTTCATTTGGGGGTATACATGTATATGGTTGAATGTTAATAAACTTGAACTCACACCACCAGGTTCAGGAACAGTTATTACCCCTCAACCATCAGGCTCCTGAACCAGAGGGAATAACTTCACTCAACTTCACTTGCTCCATCATTGAAATATTTCCAAAACCTACTGACTCATTTTCAAGAACTCTTCATCTCATGTTCTCGATAATTTTTGATTTTTATTTATTATTCTTATTATTTCATTCTTTTTGTATTGGCACAGTTTGTTGTCTTTTGCATGCAGTTGAGCACTCCAGTTGGAACGGTCTTTCATTGATTTTGTTATGGTTATTATTCTATGGATTTATTGAGTATGCCCACAAGAAAATGAATCTTACAGGTGTATAAGGTGACATATATGTACTTCAGTAAACAAATTAACTTCGAACTTCTGAACTTTGAACTTTCCTACCCTGGGAAAAAGTCTCTGGGTGTCAACTCAATTTATGTCTTTTATCATCTTGTATCCCTCCATCGTCTCGTCTCATCCTCCTTCATTCCAAAGAGAAAAGCCCCAGCTTGCCTAACCTATCCTCATAACACATAAAGTGCTGTGATAGTTTTTAGATTATGAAGACACGTAGCGCTCTTTTATTGTCATTTAGTAATACATGCATTGTTTTCAGTGAGAACAACAACAAAACTAAAGGGGCAACACATATCCAGGCACATTACATTTACATTATAGGAACTCAAACCTTATTTTTATAGAGACTAGAACGTACAGTGACAAAAATCACTTACTTCTTTCTTCAGAAAACTTCAATTCATCTGAAAGAGTCACCAAACCAAAATATTGGTTGTTGTTAAAAAAAAAGAACCCTTATTTTCTTTTGTTTAGAAAACTAACGGAGATCTCATTTGAACTACAGATTAAAATAACATCTAGAAAGGGGAAATAGAACAGCACGTAATGAAGCAAGGTGGACATACATATAAGACCATAAGGCCATAAGATATAAGAACAGAATTAGGCCATTTGGCCCATTGTGTCTTCCCCGCCATTTCATCATGGCTGATCCAGTTTTCCTCTCAGCCCCAATTTCCTGCTTTCTCCTCACATCCCTTCATGCCCTGCCCAATCAAGAATCCATCAACCTCTGCCTTAAATATACATTAAGACTTGGCCTCCACAGCTGCCTGTGGCAGCAAATTCAACAGATTCACCACTCTCTGGCTGAAGAAATTCCTCCTCATCCCCGTTCTAAAAGGATGCCCCTCTATTCTGGGGCTGTGTCCTCTGGTCAGAGACTCTCCCACCATAGGAAATATCCTCTCCACATCCACTCTATCAATAAAATCCCCTTCTACCCAATCTCTCCTTATATGGCAAACCTACCATCTCTGAACTATTGGGGACAATACCCACTATGGCAAGTATATAAATTCTTGTCAGAATACAGATTTATTTATCAAATATACACTACATTGATATATACAATGAAACATATCGTTTGTGTTAACCACCAACAAACTCAAAGACGTGCTGGGAGCAGCCGCAAGGCGGTCTTGGGCGAGATTTAATCAATGTGGTTTGTGGATTGGGCTCTAGTTCATGTCATGATGTGTTTCTGTTTTCTGGTGCTCCTTTTATCGTTGCTATTTTCGACAATTTTGATCTGGACAGCCTTCACATAACACAGAAAGTGCTAGATAGAGCTGAACCGAACTGAACCGAATATTTCGATTCTTTCGATTTTGTGTTTTATATTGTGTTTTTTGCTATTTTTTGCCATTTGCGCTATTTGTTTTTCTTGTGCATTGGTGGGGGAGTGGGGGGTTGATATTTTTCTTTGAACAGGTTCTATAGTTTTCTTTGTTTTCTGGCTGTCTGTGAGAAGAC
Organism: Mobula birostris; assembly: GCF_030028105.1. Classification (NCBI taxonomy): domain Eukaryota; kingdom Metazoa; phylum Chordata; class Chondrichthyes; order Myliobatiformes; family Myliobatidae; genus Mobula; species Mobula birostris. The sequence goes on along the minus strand of NC_092372.1, from coordinate 15,582,963 downwards.
AAATCTCAGGGTTGTATACCGCATACATACTTCGATAATAGATGCACTTTGAACTTTGGATCTTTAGAAGGTCACCACACATTCTGGCACCAAGTTAAGCTTAGCAAGTTAACAAAACTACGTACGATACTGCAGGAGTGGTCTGACAAAAGCTCTATGTAATTACAATACAATTTCCCTACTCCAGTGTTCAGTCCACTTATAATAAAGGCTCACATATTATAGTCCTTTTTAATGACTTGCTGGCCCTGCATGTTGACTTTCAGTGACTTTGAGCATCAACAAACCCCACTTCCCACATTTAGCAAAACACATTTTTCTACATTATATTCCACCTGCCTTGTTGTGGATGGCATAGTAGCATAGTGTGTTAACAGAACACTATTACAGTGTCAGCAACATAGGCTCGATTCCCACTGCTGTCAGTAAGGAGTTCGCATTTTCTCCCTGTGACTATGTGGGATTCCTCCCACATTCTAAAGAAGTCTGTGTAATTGGGCAGCTTGGGCTTGTTGGAACAGAAGGACCTGTTACTGTGCTGTGTCTCTAAATAAAATAAATAAAGATAAAATAACACCCTTACCCACTCACTCAGTTTGCCCATATCTCCATGAAGCTTCTTTACTTCCTCCTCTATACTATGATGAATTACTATTTATTTAGATTTATTTATTTAGCGACACAGCAAAGTAACATGCCGTTCCGGCCCATCAATCTGCACAATTTCACCCATGTGACCAATTAACCTCTGAACCCGTCTGTATTTGGAATATGGGAGGTGTGACGACAAACCAAGTTATCAGAAGATTGATGCTGATGAGAGAGATAAGGGAGACAATGGAGAAATATTCAAAATGCTAATAAGAGAGAAGAGAGAGATTAACGAGAAAGAAACACATTTCAGAATATTGACAGACCGGTTGCTTTGAACCTGAACTGTTTGAAGTTTGATGGACAGGCAATACCCCAGCAGGGGGATAAAAAGAACAGGTTCGCTAAGGCACGACATACACCACGAGATCACGAGATAACGAGACCCTGGAAGAGCGGTGTGCCCCCACAAGTTGGTAGGAGTTTGGAGGTCTGGTCGCAGGAACCGACCATAGACTGACAGGGTGAAAAGGGTACGATCGGTGGGAACCTGGTGTGTGTGTCCGCCCTTGCCTGGGTGCCGGGTTCACCGCGGAAGAACGATCGTATCCGGAACGGAGGGGTCACAGTCGGTGACCACAGAAGACATTAAAAGGGTTCGCCTGAAAGCTAACTGTGAAGAACATCAAAGGTCTGTCTGAATCAGATTTACATATTCTCTCTCTCTCTCTCTCCAACGGCACAACAGCGATTACTGCGAACTGTACTAAGCTGAACTGAACTCTGCGTCACTTGAGACTGATCATATTACCCCTAGACTGCGATAGAGCTTGGTTGATTCCTATTACCCCAGTTCTGTGTACATCTGTTTTATCATTGCTAACCTGTTGCATTTATATCCTTACGATTAGAGTACTGTGTTACTTATTTCTTTAATAAAACTTGATTAGTTTCTGTTAAACCAGACTCCAACTAAGTGGTCCATTTCTGCTGGTTTGGCAAGCCAGTTACGGGGTACGTAACAGAGGAAACCGGAGCACCCAGAGGAAATACACGTGGTCATGCGAGAATGCACAAACGCCTGACAGACAACGGAAAAATTGAAGCCAGTTTGCTAAACGTTGAATAGCATCACGCTAACCTCTGCACTACCGTACTCTAATCTGATTCTGCTGAACCTCCTTTCCTTTTTGGAAAGAACAGGCTATCCCTGTTTCCCACGAGAGAAGTCAGTTGAAAGTGAACAAGCCACAGAGTAAACAGCATATCTTACCTTCATCACATTCCACTGCAATCGCCGCACTGTGTCTGGGCACTGACAATTAGAGTAATAAAACACAAATTTAGTATTTTTGCAACATATAGCCATGTCCATTTCTGAAAAGAGAGAACTAATGAAATGCCAATCATCTTAAAGTCAAGCAAATCTTTTATTTTGCTTTAAAAATTGTTTTTTTTCCCCCAGTGATCAAAATGCTTTAAACTCCAGTACCTTGTGTGATCTAGTTACCATGTTGAGAACTATCAAAACCAATTTAAGGTATTGGGGTAGAAGAATTGGTACCGACCTCATTACAGTTTGCAGAGACAATGCACAGTACTGAAAAAGAGATCTCTGCCACATCAACACACATCTGGGAGTCTCCTTGGTGGAGTGTGAATCAGGGCAGATGCAGTGCTTGGGTTACTGAACCCCTGAGAAACACAATACTGACCTGACATCTGATGAGCTTCCCCAACCTACAACAGACTCAATGGACCGAATGGCCTAATTCTGCTCCTATGTCTTATAAACTCTCTATAGTCTCTAGAAGTTTAACGTATTTATTTCTTTATTTGTTTATTGAGATACAGCATGGAGCAGGGCTTTCTGGCCCAACCAGCCACACAGCCCAGCAACCCCAATGTCTCTGGAGGAAACAAGCAGTCACAGGGAGAACGTACAAACTCCTTACAGAAGGGAATTGAACCCGGGTCGCTGGTACTGTAAAGCATTGTGCTAACCACAACACTCCATGCTGCCCATGGTACGGAAGCTGCTCTGATATTACAGGGAAAAAAAGATGGGATTGTTTGACATTGCCTTCTTCTAGGCAGTGTCTTTACAAAAGAGACAATTCCAGCCATTATCAGATTGTCTGCCAGGCGTCAGTGGTCGCATAACCAGGACTTCTGATATTCACTGGCAGCTTATACGACCATTCACCAGCTGCTCCCATGGCTTCATGTGACCCTGATTGGGGGGGCGGGGGGCTAAGCAGGTGCTACACCTTGCCCAAGGGGGACCTGCAGGCTAGGGAAGGGAAGGGAAGGAGTGCCTTAAACCTCCTTTGGTAGAGACGTATCTCCACCCCGCCACCCAAAATGTAACAAAATTTAACTAATTTATTAAATTACAACTCCTTACCTATAATAATTTCTGCTTCCAAACTCCAGAGTTCTGCCCTGTCGTTGAACACACGACAACGGTACTGTCCCTGGTTGTCCATATTTATTCTATTTATCTGTTAACAAATAAAGGAGTGCTTGCATAAGTTTCTTAAGTGAACAAAATGTAAAGCTCCACACCTATATCAAAAACAGCTTTTTCCATTCTCACTTGTAAAAAAGCACTCACACTCATTAGATGCAGAAAGGAAATTGTGGGATTACTACTCAGAATTTTTAGGGACACATTTTTGGCAAGTGATACTCCCAAAAGCCATGCAAACATGAAACACAAATGCTGGAATTTCAGAATAGCCCCACACAAAATACTGGCGGAACTCAGCAAGTCAGTCTGCATCTATGGAGAGGAATGAACAGTCGACATTTTGGGCCGAGACCCTTCATCAGGACTGAACCATCGACTGTTTATTCATTTCCGTAGATACGGCCTCACCTACACATAGGAAAATCTACTTTAAATTCTCTACGAGGAGGTTACCAGGACACGAGGGTTTAAGTAATAGCGAGAGGTTAGACAGGCTAGGCCTTTAATCCTTGGAGAGGAAAAGGAGGAGTGATGTTATTGAAGTGTTTAAGATTATGAGAGGCAGAGATAAGGTGGACAGGTCTTTTCTCTAGGATAAGCTGATCAAAACTAGAGTCATTGATCAAGGGTGAGAGGGGAAAGTTTCAAAAAAGACCTGAGAGGCAACGTTTTTATAACACAGTATACAGAATGAGCTGCCCGATGAATTGGCTGAGGATGACACAGTATTTTCATTTAAGAAGCGCTTAGATGGGTATATGGAGGAGTGGAGCTTTGGGGGAATGTGGACCAAACACAGGAAATTGGGATTAGAGGATTAAGGCATCGTGGTTGGCAAGGATTCATTGTGTCGAAAGACCACTATGCATGCTGTACGACTATAAGACAAGAACAGAATTAGGCCATTCAGCCCATTGTGTCTACTCCACCATTCCATTACGGCTGATTTGTTATCCCCCTCAACCCCATTCTCCTGCCTTCTTCCCACAACTTCTGACATCCTTACTAATCAAAAATCCATCAACTTCCACTTTAAATATACCCAATGACTTGGTCTTCACAGCTGTCTGTGGCAACAATTCAACAGATTCATCAGCCTCTGGCTTAAAAAATTCCTCCTCAGCTCTGTTCTAAAGGGATGTCCTTCTGCTCTGAGGCTGTGACTCCTGGTCCTAGACTCTCCCACTATCAGAAACATTCTCTCCACGTCCCCTCTATCCAGGCTTTTCAATATTCTATAGGCTCCAATGGAATCCCCACTGATCCAAGTGCAGGTAGATGAGACCAAGTCAGGATGGACTGGTAGGGCCTGTTTCTGTGCTTTCTACTTGAGCAGATTCTTCACAAATTTAAATGGAGAATAAAGGCATTGGATTGTAATGTCTACCTTGTAATGCCTTTCAGAGCCATTGGTGACTGGTATGCCATTTCTCAGCCACTGATAACGTGGCATTGGGATGCCAATTGCAGTACATTCCAATATCAGTGTATCCCCGACCATCAGTCTCTGGGCTTGCGGCTGATTTATTATCTGGAGCCTGGCCTCATTGGAAAAAAATCTTCTTCCTGAAAAGAAAGCAATTTTATCATTATTGGCTGTTCACCAATCATGACTTTCAACTATAAATCCATCTGATAAAAAAAATAAATTTGCCTTATGTTACAGACATAGAGTAAAAACGTTTAGAGCAAGTCAGAGTGACGTGTTGGATGGCAGTGAAGGTCTGCTAAATATAAGCCTTCGAGATGACCACCACTAACAACTTCTGTAAGAAGCATTGTTGCAGGAAAGCAGCATCCATCATCAGGGTCCCTACCATGTTCTCGTCTCATTGCTGCCATCAGGAAGGTACAGGGGCCTCAAGTCTCACAACACCAGGTTCAGGAACAGTTATTACCCTGCAACTATCAGGCTCCTGACCCAGCATGGATAACTTCACTCACCTCAATTCTGAACTGATTTCATAACCCACAAACTCACTTTCAAGAAATTTACGACTCATGTTCTCAGTATTATTGATTTACTGCTGCATAATTTGTCTTTTTTGCAGATTGACTGTTTGTCAGTCAATGTTTATGCAGCATCATCATCATTACGTGCCTTGTTGTACGACGTGGGCTATCAGAGTCTTATGACCGTGATTGTTCTTGGCAATTTTTTCTAAAGAAGTGGTTTGTCATTGGCTTCTTCTGGGCAGTGTCTTCACAAGATGGGTGACCCCAACCATTATCAATACTCTTCAGAGATTGTTTGTCTGGCATCAGCGGTCGCAGAACCAGGACTTGTGATATGCACCAGCTGCTCATATGATCATCCACCATTTACTCTCAAGGCTTCATGTGACCCTGATCGGGAGGGTGGGGTGGGGGCTAAACAGGTGCTACACCTTCCCCAAGGGTTGACCTACAGTCTAGCAGAGAGAAGGAGCACTTTACACTTCCTTGAGTAGAGACATATCTCCACACCACCACCTAATTATGTCCCCTCATAATTAGTCATTTCTGTCCGGGGAAGAAGTCTTTTTCTGCCTTTTCTATCTGTACCTCTTAACATCCTTGCTTATGTATAATATTTCATAAACTTTATTGTATTTCTTTATTTTCCTGTACAATGCCTACAAGAAAATGAATCTCAAGGTAGTGTATGTTAAGATATATGTACTTCGATAATAAACTTACTTTGACTTTGATAATAAACTTTGTCTATTTGGTAGATATAGAATAAAAACCTTATGAGCAAACCAGAGCAATAGGTTGGGTGGCAGTGAATGTGTGCTAAAAAATATAACTCAGAGAAGACCACTATTAATGAGCTCTGAGACATAATGGATGAAGAGTAACCATGCTCTGATGGACTTCATATGAAAAACAGATTCCCCTTCCTCTTGCATAATCCATAAGATTATCGCACACTGGCGCAGAATTAGGCCATTTGGCCTCCTGATATTGCTCCACAATTCCATGGTCAACTTATTTTCCCTCTCAGCCCTTTTGTCCTGCCTTGCCCTGACACCTTCGATGCCCTCACTAATCAAGAAGCTATTACCCTCCGCTTTAATTACCCTTCAGTGACTTGGCCTCCACAGCTATCTGTGGCAATGTATTCCACAGATTTACCGCCCCTCAGCTGATGAAATTCCACACCCCGCCCCACATCTCTATTCCATCCATGTTTTCTGACGCTGTGCCCTCTGGTCCTACACTCCCCCTCTACAGGAATCATCGTCTCCACACCCACTCTACTAGGCCTTTCATTATTTGATAGATTTCAATGAGATCCCCCCTCATTCTTCTAAACTCCAGTGAGTACAGGCCCAGAGCCATCAAACTCTCTTCATAGATTCAACCTTTCATTCCCAGGATCATTCTCATGAACCTTGTGTGGACCCTCTCCAAAGCCAGCACATCCTTTCTTGGCACCCAGAATTGCTCACATGTGCTCACAACTACAACTGTAGTCTGACAAACGCTTTATGAAGCCTCAGCAATACATCCTTGCTTTGATATCTAGTCCTCTTGAAACTATGCTAATCCTTAGGGTAACGGATGCTGCTTTGAAATATGACTAAAGTTACATTAACCATTACAAAGGAGCAAAAAGATTGGAGAAACAAGACACTGCAAATGCTGGAATCAAGAGCAAAATATGAGCTGCTGGAGATTTATGTCTTATGATGTAATGAAGGAGGTTGAGATGTGAGTTGATAGAGGCGTACAAGATGATAAGATCGAGTGGACAACAAAAATCTTTTTCCCAGGGTGGAGGTCAAAATGAAAACTTCACATGCATTTTTGTAGAGGAATGCACATTATAGTTGTGCTACCCATGGCAACAGAGAGGCAAACTGTAATCCTCAAAGCACTGTAGAACCTCAACTTTGCACAGATTCAGCATGTCATCTAAAACTTTGACAAACTTTTAGAAACAGTATGCAGAGTGGAGAGTACCTTGAAAACACCAATGCACAAGAATAGAAAAGTCTGCACAATGTAGTGGATATAGCCCAATCCTCACAGGAAAAACCCTCTCCACTACTGAGCACATCTACAAGGTGTGCTGCCACAAGAAAGCAGCATCCATCATCAAGGATCCTTTCTAGGCCACACCCTCTTTCCACTACTACCACTGGGAAGGAGATACAGTTGCCTTAGGTCCCATACCACCAGGTTCAGGAGCAGTTATTACCCCTCAACCATCAGGCTCCTGAACCAGCGTGGATAACTTAACTCACCTCAACAGTGAACTGATTCCACAACCAATGGACTCACATTTAAGGTCTTTGCAACTCAAGTTCTCAGTATTATTTGTCTATTATTTATTATTTATTTTTTTAAATTTTTGTCGTATTTGCAATTTGTATTCTTTGCACATTGGTTATGAGTCTTCATTTGTCTGTAGTTTTTTTTATTGATTCTGTTATTTTTTTGTTCTACTGTGAATGCCCACAAGAAAATGAATCTCAGTAGAGGGTAGTATATGGTGACATATACATATTTGCATAATAGATTTAATTTGAACTTTGAACTTAAAGTAGATATGTTACCAAACGAAGGACAGTTGCATATTACTTTACAATTGTCTAGACATCCTGTGAACAGACCACACCCACTTCCGTGGTCCCTCAGCCAGGACTGACTAGCTGGATGTCTCCTTAAAGATAAAGATTAGCTTGATTTGTCACGTGTACATAAAAACATAGAGTGAAATATATCAGTTTGTGTTAACAACTAATAGATTCTGAGAGTGTGCTGGCCATGTTTCCAGTGCCAGCTTAGCATGGCCATAACTCTCTAACCCTAACCATTAATCTCTGGACTGTGGAAGAAAACCAAAGCGCCTGGAAGAATCCCACATGGTCACAGGAAGAATGTACAAACTCCATACAGACAGTGGCAGGAATTGAACACCCTGCTGGCGATGTAAAGCAATTATGCTATCCACTGTGCTATTCTCCTCCAAAACGAGCACAACCTTGTCGTAGGAGGCTTGCATGCCTCAATGACCCGGAGAGCTTTGTTGGCTGGAGTCAGGGCTTTATGCTTTGGCTCTTGGAAGGGTTATCCATACCAAACAGGTCAAAGGGTAGAGGCTAGACTAGAGTGGTCCATCGGTCCTCCGGGTTTGGGGTTTCAGCTCAGGGATAACAACCCTGACTGGTCAAACAAAACTGTTACGGAAGCAGCAATGAAGAATCCTTCTACATCTGAGTGTGACGGTATTCCTGAGTCTCCTCCGAGACTTGCATGACTGCCAGTAGTGAAAACCGAGAAGAAGCTATTGAGACAGGGAAGGAAGCCCTGAACATTGGCAAAAAAGAAGGAGCTTCAATGCTGCCCTACACAACAGCGGTGAAACGGGTAGTAAGTAAATAAGTATGCTACCGTGCCATGTATCATACTGCTGACAGTTTGATCTGGATACTCAAGATCATGGACCACTATTGCACTGGTTCAGACACAGTGGGAAGGGTGTTTGCTTGTGACTCCAAAATAACGCTCTGGATTGATGGTGCTACACATTTATTGTATCTGATGCCATGATAAACTTCACAAACGATTGAAAGGAGTAAAAGTGCTTTAATCAAACTCTACTGCCTTCAAGGTATTTTATCTTCCATGAACAAAATCCAGTGTTATCTACTATGTATCCATACAGAAGCAGCTCTTGGCTACGGTAGCAGCAGGTTAATTTATTGGTATTGTTGTGGAGTGTAAACCGACACTCTCTGAAGGCAACTGTAAAAAAAAGTTCTTGTGCAATTCTTTTAGCTTATTTCAGATTTCCCTTGTGACTGGAGGACAAGTTAAAAGACTTTCAATCAACTTCCTGACACCCAAGGCAAATGGTGCTCAAATTCTCCCTAGATCCAGTCCACATTTTGAAGACAAACATAAATACGCGGAGTTCTGAAGATGTTGGAAATCTTGAGCAAAACATACACACAAGATGCTGGGGGAACTCAAGTGAAAGAAAACTTTTATACCAATCCTAAAGAAGGGTCCGAAATATCAACTGTTTACTCTTTTCCATGCAGATGCTGCCTGACCTGCTGAGTCCCTCCAGCATTTTGTGTGTGTTGCTTTGGATTTCCAGCATTGGCAGAACCTCTCATGATTGAAACTTTTATACTGTTTCGTATACTGTATTTGTGAGCACATGGATACGCCATTAGCATTCAAAGATTCAAAATTAATTTATTATCAAAGTATGTATGCAGTATACAACCCTGAGATTTATTTTCCCCACAAACAGCCAAGAAACAAAGAAAACATGGAACCCGTTCAAAGAAAAACATCAAGCCCCTCCCATGCACAAAAAATCACACAAATGGCTACACAAAAAAGAGTGAGAAAAGCAGAATATAAAACACAAAATTGAATGAGTCCAGGCATATTGAGTTAAGCTCATTATTTGTTATCTGCAGGCTGCCCCAATTCCTGAAATACAGCTCAATTACATTTCTTTCTAAGCCATTTATTATTACAACTGATACAGGAGAGTTAAGTGAAATAATTTAGAAGTGATTTATAAATTGATGCATTATTTGAATAGTTGTTCAAAAAAGTACTTGCATAATTTCATAATAAAGGCTTGTATAGTACAAGTTTGTTCTAAGTCAGGGGTGTCAAACTACCGGCCCGCGGTCCGCATCCCGCCGACGAAGGAGTCCAATCCAGCCCGTGGGATGATTTGGAGAAAAAAAAGTATATTCACAACCATTTATTATGTATCTGTACAGCAGCCGCTCTCTCTCCCACCGCTGTCTGTGTTGCCTGCTGTGCTTGTTGTGTGTACTTAGAAAACAATGAGCGGCAGTTAACCACCCGCTGTGCTCAAGCACCTACCACCCTGCACTGAAGACCACTAGGGCCCCACTTACGTAGTCAGACACAGTATAAACACACAGAGTACTCAGATAAGTAACACCTGTAGCAAGGCTGAGACTGTTTGCTGCTGTGGTTCAAAATGCTTTCCAAGAAAAGTTGACATCGAAGGTTGGATATTCAACGATAATTGGAAAGATCATTTTTTACTTTTGTGAGGTCAACAGCAAACCTGTGTGTCTGATACGCTCACAACAAGTGGCTGTGGCAAAAGAGTACAATATCAAATGACACTATGAGATGTCACACGGAGAAAAATATGACAAGTACGCAGGATGACTCAGAACGCAAAAGGTAAACGAGCTGGAAGCAGCTCTGAAAAAACAGCAATCAGTGTTCACCAAAAGTCGAGAGACTCATGATGGAGCTGTCAAGGCCAGCTATATTATTGCCAGCAAAATAGCTGCTGCGTCGAAGCCATACTCAGAGGGGGAATTCATCAAAGCATGCATGCTGATGGCAGCTGATCTGATGTGCCCTGAGAAGAGACAGGCTTTTGGTAATATCAGCTCGTCAAGAAATACTGTGGCAGAGAGAATCGGGGACCTTGCAGGAGATTTGAACAGTCAACTAAAAGACAAAGTGAAGTCATTTATTGCCTTCTCTATTGCAATTGAGGAGAGCACCGATGATGACCTGATGTAGCTCAAATGGGAATATTTATTCGTGATGTTGATGCATCTTTGACCGTCATTGAGGAGTTTGTGGAGATGGCGCCCATGACAAACACCACAATGGCGAACGACGTTTTCTCCAGCCTCGTCGAGGCCTTGGACAGACTGGGAGTTGACTGGAGTCACGCTGTCAGTGTGGCAACAGATGGCACACCGTCCATGGTTGGGAAAAAGGCAGGCGTTGTTGTGAAACTCAGAGAGGAAGTTCAGACAGAGAATCCAGAGCAGGAATTCTGGAATTTTCATTGTATTACACACCAAGAGGCGTTATGTAGCAGGAGCCTGAAAATGGACAATGTCATGCATGTAGTAATCAAAACGGTTAATTTTATTAGAGCCAAGGGACTCAAACATCGGCAATTTGACACTCTTTTGTCTGAAAGTAATATTGGACACAGCCTACCCTACCACACTGAAGTCCGCTAGTTGAGCAGAGGGGTTGTGCTCAAACGTTTTTTTCAATTATGTGTGGAAATTGGACTATTCATGAATGAGAAAGGGGAGCCAGAGCCAGACTGGCTTCATGATCTTGCATTTTTGGTGGATATAAAAGAGCACTTAAATGTGCTTAATGTTAACATGCAAGGCCACAACAAACTTGTTACGGAACACTATGACAGCATTCGTGCCTTTCAAATTAAATTGGGTCTGTGGGAGATGCAACTATCCCAGAGCAACCCAGCTCATTTCCCCTCTTTGCAGTCTGTGCGTGTGGCTCATGGGAATAATGACAAGATGGGCAGGAACAAGGAGAAAATATCACGGCTGAAAAGAGAGTTTCAGAATTGTTTCCAAGTCTTCACTCAGCTCGAGAAGGAATTCTCACTATTTTGCTCGCCGTTTGCTGTCAACGCAGCATCAGATGTGCTGGAGGAGCTCCAAATGGAACTAATTGAAATTCAGTGTAACTCGGCTTTGAAATATAAATTTGAGACTGTGGGTCTGGACTCATTCTATCAGTACCTGGGACCAAAGTACCCCAAGATGACAGACTTTGCCTCAAAGATCCTTTGCATGTTCGGGACAACATATCTCTATGAGCAGGCATTCTCCATAATGAACATTAACAAATCCAAACTGCACTCGCAGCTGACACACAGACATCTAAGTGCATTATGAAAATCACAACTGCCCAGAAGCTGGTCCCTGATGTTGACAGGCTGGTTAAAGCCAAGAGATGTCAGGTGTCTGGAAGCAGCAAGTGAAAAATGAGTGACACTGTTCGATGCACTGCAACATGTAAGCAAAATGCATTATGAAATATTAAGTGTCATAATATTGTGATTCATTCATTTTCTGACTATTCTATTATTGTAAATGTGATCACTTCAATAAAAATTAGAGGCTAACTGTGTTCATTGTCTGAATTTGATTGCTGGAAGCAGGCTAATAAAACATAGGTGCAATTGTGTAGCCTACATTTACAATTTGTTTCGTTAGATCTACATTTGTGTTTGCTAATGTTCGATTTCAAATGGTTTATTAATGGAAAGGGTGTGGCTCCTAAAACAATCTTAGCCAAAATAGCATCATTTTTTTTCTCTCTCATCACAACTTTCTTGTAGCCTACGACTGTAAGTTAATACCAATCATAAAAATAATGCTTGCTAGACAATCTTCTTCATAAGAAACGAAATTCGTAAAGTGAAACACTTTGTAGTTATAGCAGAGACTGAGACACATGAGAGCAGGTTGAATAAACGAAGGCAACGAAAGCCGTGGGAGCACGCACGTGTGCACAACTGATCCGGCCCACATGAAGTCGCTTTTTGCCCAGTCTGGCCCATGACCTAAAATGAGTTTGACAGCCCTGTCCTAAGTACTGTAGCTATGCAAGTTTGTTGCCTGATTTTGAGTGTTTCAGTTATAAGGCAAGTCTAGAGAAGTTACTAATCATAAATATAAGAGATTTTGCAGCTGCTGGAAATCCAGAGCAACACACACAAAATGCTGGAAGGACTCAGTGGGTCGGGCAGCATCTATGGAGAGAAATAAATATTTCAGCCCTGATGAAAAGTTTTGTCCTGAACCATTGGCTGTTTATTCCTCTCTATTGGTACTGCCTTACCTGCTGAGTTCTTCCAGCATTCAAGATTCAGAATAGTTTAATGTTATTTCCAGTACACAAGTATAAAGAGAATGAAATAATTGTTGCTCTGGAAACCAATGCCGCATAAATAAACACAATAAATATAAAAGCAAACGTATAAAACACAATGTACATTGTGCGAAAGTCTCAGGTACCCTAGCAATATATATGTGCCCAAGTCTTTTGCACAGTACTGTATATTATATCTTTCCAGTTAACAAAAATAACACTTAATACTACTGAGCTAATACAAAGTTGAGTACTCTCATTTTTGTTCCCAACCACCTTCCTATTTTAACCAAAATACAGTACTGTTCAGTGTGGACTAGTAAGTGTTGAGTGTGCATTTTGAGTGTGTTGCTCTGGTGAAGTTGGGATTGATCTCACTGGAGCAGGGCATTCTGAAGAGTGCCTTGATGAAGAAATACACAATTATAGTGAAGACAGCAGAATTTTTTTTCCTTGGTGAGGTGTTTAAGAGAACATAGGTATAATAAAGGGAAATAGACCAATAGAGAGGATCTGAAAGGGAATTTTTCTCCACTCAGAGTGAAACATATTGCCAGAAGAGTCGGTTGATGCTACCATTGTTGAAGATGTTCTTGGATCATCTTCTGTTAGTTACGCTATGGGTCATGGGTAAAGATTGAAAAGTGAAATATTTAAGGGGATCCTGAGGGGGAGCATTTTCACTCAAGAGTGAGAGTGTGGAATGAGATGACAGTGGAACTTGAAGATGCAAACACGATTTGAAAATTTAAAGGAAGATTGGATAGGTACAGTGCTTATAAGAAGTATTCACGACCCCCCCCCCCCTTGGAAATGTTCATGTTTTATTGTTTTACAACATTGAATCGCAATTAATTTAATTTGCCTTTTTTGACACTGATTAACAGGAAAAGACTCTTTGGTGTCAAAGTGAAAATGCTACAAAGTGATCAAATTAATTACAAATATAAAACACAAAATAATTGATTGCATAAATATTTACCTCCTTTTATAAGACACTCCAAATCATCACTGATGCAGCCAATTAGTTTTAGAAGTCACATAATTAGCTAAGGTGTCCTAGCTATATATATAAACCTGTGTTCAGTCAAGGTGTTTCAAATGATTTGGTAAAAATACACCTGTACTTGGAAGGTCCAACTGCTGGTGAGTCAGTCTGCTGACAAAGCTACACCATGAAGACAAAAGAATACTCCAAGCAACTCCACGAAAAGGTTATTGAGAAGCACAAATCAGGAGATGGATACAAGAAAATTTCCAAGTCACTGAATATTCCTTGGAGTACAGTTAAGTCAATCATCAAGAAATGTAAAGAATATGGCACAGCTGTAAATCTGTCTAGAGCAGGCTGTCCTCAAAAACTGAGTGACCGTGAAAGAAGGGGGCTAGTGAGGGAGGTCACCAGGAGACCTATGACAACTCTGGAGGACTTAGAAACTTCAGTGGCTGAGATGGCAGAGGCTGCCATCTATTGCCTTGGTCCTTCACCAGTCACAGCTTTATGGGAGAGTGGCAAAGAGAAAGCCACTGTTGAAAAAACTCACATGAAATCTCAACTAGAGTTTGTCAGAAGACTGTAGGAGACTCTGAAATCAGCAGAAGAAGGTTCTTTGCTCCGATGAAACCAAAATTGAGCTTTTAGGCCAAAGACTAAATGCTATGTTTGGCATAAGCCAAACACCGCACATCATCAAGAACACACCATCCCTACTGTGACGCATAGTGGTGGCTGCATCAGGCTGTGGGGATGCTTCACTGCAGCAGGCTCTGGAAGGCTTGTGAAGGTAGAAGGTAAAATGAATGCAGCAAAATATAGGGAAATCCTGCAGGAAAACCTGATGCAGACTGCAAGAGAACTGTGACTTAGGAGATTTGTTTTCCTGCAAGACAATGACCCCAAGCATAATGTCAAAGCTACACAGGAATGGCTTAAAAACAGCAAAGTTAATGTCCTGGAGTGGCTCAGTCAGAGTCCAGACCTCAATCCAACTGAGAATTTGTAGCTGAACTTGAACAGGGGTGATCACTCACCCCCATGCAATCTGACAGAGCCTGAGCAGTTTTGTAAAGAATAAGGAACAATTGCAGTACCCAGATGTGCAAAGCTGATATAGAGACCTATCCACACAGACTCAAGGCTGTACTTGCTGCCAAATGTGCATCTACTAAATACCGACATGAAGAGGGTGAGTGATTATGCAATCAATTATTTTGTGTTTAATAATTGTAATAAATTTAGACCAATTTGGAGAAATTTGTTTTCACTTTGATACAAAAGAGTCTTTTCTGTTGATCAGAGTCAAAAAAGCCAAATTAAATCCACTGTGATTTAATGTTGTAAACTTCCAAGAGGGATGAATACTTTTTAAAGGCACCATACATAGACGGAAAGGGAATGAAGGGCTATGGTCTGTGTACAGGTCAATGGGACTAGGCAGAATAATGGTTTGTATGGACTAGATTCGTCAAAGGATCTGTAGATTTGTGTGACTCTTTAACTGTTCTCCACCATTCACTACTTACTCTCATCTGATCCACGCAGCTCTCTTCCACTGCTGTAACTCTTTGCAGGCCGAGACCTCCTCAGTCAGTAATCATTTCCTATACACTGTGCTCTGCACTTACAAGCTGAACCCCCAATGAAGCGCTGTGCAATTCTCAGAACTGACACATGACACTTAATACTTACAATGAATCATATCTCGGATAAGTGGATGTGGAGAGGATGCTTCCTATACTGGGGAGTCTAGGACCAGAGTGCACAGCCTCAGAATATAACGATGTTCCTTTAGAACAGAGGTGAGGAGGGATTTCTTTAGCCAGAAGGTGGTGAATCTGGAATTCATTGCCACAGATGGCTGTGGAGGCCAAGTATATTTAAAGCGGAGATTGAAAGATTCTTCATGAGTAAAGGCGTCAAAGGTTATGGGGAGAAGGCTTAAAAATAAATCACTAATGATTCACTGCTGCCCAGTCCCAATGGGCTGAATAGCCTAATTCTGCTTCTATATTTTATGGTTTTTCACTGGTGGAGGTTGGTGAGTTCTGGATTAGTCAGGGTGTCAAAGGTTACAGGGGGTTGAGAGGGATAATGACTCAGCCATGATGGAATGTAGGAGAAGACTTGATGAGCCAAATGGCTTAAATCTGCTCTTATGTATTATGGTCTTTGTGTTCTTAAACCATTCCTCTTTCAACAACAGAGTATGGAATATTTTACATTGTACGTTCTACAGCAAATGAAAGTTTACAGCAGACGTAACTCACCGCAAGCAGCACTGAAGTTATAAACCTCCAGCTGGGCCCAGAGGCTGAATTCGAAGAAGCAGCCACTGTTCACTCTGCAGATGTACCATCCTGTATCAGTTATACTGACTGGATTGATCACAAGCTCTGGAGAGTTACCATTTGGAACCTGTTTGTTAACAAAAACATATATTATTAGATAATAAAGTATTTCCAAAAATATCAATTAAAGAAACATTTCTGTCAAGTCAAATCAAATCAGTGAGGATTGTAGTGGATGAAGTCTGAGAGTGTGGCCATGATTTGGGGGCCAATGTAGCGTACCCACAACTTACTAACCTATACACCTTTGGACTGTGGGAAGAAACCAGGGCACCCGGAGGGAACATATGCAGACATGGGGAGAATGTACAAACTCCTGACAGACTGCGGCGAGAATCACTCTCCAGTCGGTGGCCCCTGGCTCTGTAAATGGCTGTGCTAACCACCACGCTGCTGTGCTGCCCTGATACTGTGCTGATTTACAGAATGAGGATGTTACAAGCAAGGCCAGCATTAATTGCCCATGTTAAGGAGTCAATCAACAGCCTCCTCGAATTGCTGTAGGTCTATCTCTGAAGGTGGGATCTGGGTTTTGGACTTAGTGATGACAGAAGCCATGGTAAAATATTCACGTCTCAATGACACGTTTGTTGGAGGAAAACCTGCAAGAGGAGGTGTTCCCAGCCTCCTCCTACCTTTGTTCCTCTTGGTAGTAGAAGCCACAGATTTGAGAACCATCATGAGTGAAGCCCAAACAAGTAGTGGCTGTGCATTTTATAAATTGTACTCCGCACGTCCTGGTGATGTTCATGGTGGAAGGGCTGGTGACAATTTAGTGGGCTGTTGCACCACCGATGGTATGGAGCTTCTCAAGTGTTGGTGGAGCTACACTCAGCCAGGCAGGTGGAGAGTCCTCTATTAACTTCTCAACTTGGTCTTGTAGCTGGTACAACAGCTTGGAGCAACAGGAAGTGAAATATCCTCAGGGTGGATGAGCAACACCTTATATTCCACCCGGGTGGCCTCCATCTTGGTGGCATGTATATCAATTTCTCCTTCCAGTAAAAAAAGTTCCCTCCTCCTCCCCTCTTCTTCCATTCTCCTCTCAGGCCTCTTTCTTTTATTCACCTGCCTATCACCTCCCCCGGGTCCCCTCCTCCTTCCCATTCTCCTGTGCTCCACTCTCTTCTCCGATTAGATTCCTTCCTCTATACCTTTCCCAACCACCTGGCTTCACCTATCACCTTCTAGCTATTGTCCTTCCCCTCCCTGTACCTTTTTACTCTGCCATCTTCCCCCTTCCTTCCCTCGTGAAGGGCCTCAGCCCGAAACGTGTGTGTGTGTGTGTGTGTGTGTGTGTGTGTGTGTGTGTGTGTGTGTGTGAGAGAGAGAGTGTGTGCGCGCGCGCGAGTGTGTGTGTGAGCGTGTGTGTGTGTGTGAGTGAGTGTGTGTGTGTGAGAGAGAGTGTGTGTGAGTGAGAGTGTGTGTGAGAGTGTGTGTGTGTGTGTGTGTGTGTGTGAGAGTGTGTGTGTGTGTGTGTGTGAGTGAGAGAGTGTGTGTGTGCGCGCACGAGTGTGTGTGTGAGCGTGTGTGTGTGAGTGTGTGTGTGTGTGAGCGTGTGTGTGTGTGTGAGTGAGTGTGTGTGTGTGAGTGAGAGTGAGTGAGTGTGTGTGTGTGTGTGTGAGAGTGTGTGTGTGTGTGTGTGAGTCTGTGTCTGTGTGTGTGAGAGTGTGTGTATGTGTATGTGTGCGTGTGTGTGTGTGTTGCTGTGAAACACTTGTGGTTATGTCCCTACCTCTGGTCGCCACCCACTTTTTTTTATTAATCTCTATTTCACAATATTCCCAATTAAAAATTGCCAATACCAACATACTGTCTTACCAAGTTCCAACATGAGTTCCTTTATTTAATATTACACAAGATATGCTGGTAGATTCTGGGATGACCAGAAATACCATTACACATTTATTTTAAGAAGTTTTTCACTGTACTGAACATTCATATTAACAACCTGCGTTATAAGGAGAGAATCGAAAGATATTTGCTTCCTGGAATGGAATGCCTGGTAGGGAGGAGGAAGGGGAGGGGTTGGTGTATGACTTTAAACAAAGTGAGAAAATGGAACTACTAAAATTAAGCTTTGGGCAGAAGGCAAATTGTCACAGAATAAAAGTTGCATTTTAATTTTGGGTTCCAACACGTTCAAACAAAAGCAATTTAGACTCTCATAAAAATAATATTCTAGCATAACAGGAATTATGACCTATTCAAGGGCAACAGAGTACACTTAGACCAGTGGTCCCCAACCACCAGGCCGCAGACCGGTACTGGGCCACAAAGCATGTGCTACCGGGCTGTGAGGAAACGATATGATTTGGCAATACGAATCAGCTGCACCTTTCCTCATTCCCTGTCACGCCCACTGTTGAGCTTGAACGCACATGAGGTCATTACCAGCGCGTCATCCATGTCAGCGCGGGAAGGAGATCAACTCCTTGAGCTTGCAAATGATGACGGGCTGAAAAGTATATTTGACATAACATCTCTGCCGGCATTCTGGATCAAAGTCAAGGGTGAATATCCTGAGATAGCCACGAAAGCACTGAAAATGTTGCTTCCATTTCCAACATATCTCTGCAATGAATGCAACAAAAACTAAATTGCGGAATAGACTGGACATAAGGAACCCCCTTTGAGTATCGTTGTCTCCCATCACCCCTCGATCAGACCGTCTTATTGCAGGGAAACAAGCCCAGGGCTCCCACTGATTCAGCGATATTGGTGCGTTGCAATGATTTTATATGTTCATATGGGGAAAATACGTGCTGTGTGTTTAATATCCAAACATTACTTAAAACATTATGATGCTATTGCCTTATTTATATAACCATATAACAATTACAGCACGGAAACCGGCCATCTCTGCCCTTCTAGTCCGTGCCGAACGCTACTCTCACCTAGTCCCACCGACCTGCACTCAGCCCATAACCCTCCCTTCCTTTCCTGTCCATATACCTATCCAATTTTTCTTTGAATGATAATATCGAACCTGCTTCTGCCACCTCTACTGGAAGTTCGTTCAACACTTCAAGCTCCCCTGTCCTCCCCTGATAATTGACTTATCACTATATTCATGCGAGGAAAATATGCGCTGTGTGTTTAATATTAAATTCGTTAGAATTTAGAAACGAGATTGAGTGTATTAGCCACTAAGAAAAAAACAATTCTGGATTCGGTGTTGTGTAATGAACCAGATTTGATTAGGGAGCTTAAGCATATATAAAGATATATCAATAGTAAAAGAGAGGCAAGAGTAGATATTGGACCGCTGGAAAATGGCACTGGAGAGGTAGTAATGGGAGCCAAAGAAATGGCGGATGAACTTAATAAGTATGTTACATCAGGCTTCAAGGTAGAATACACTCTAAGTACACCAGAAATTCGAGAGTGTCATGGGGCAGAGTGAGTGTCATTGCTATTACTAAAGAGAAAGTGCTTGGAAAGCTGAAAATTTCCCAGATGGACCTCAACCTAGGGTTCTGAAAGTGGTAGCTGAAAAGATTATGGAGGCATCAATACAGATCTTTCAAAAATCATTAGATTCTGGAATAGTTCCAGAAATCCTGGAAAATTGCAAATGACACTCCACTCCTTAAGAATGGAGGGAGGCAGATGAAAGGAAACTATAAGCCAGTCAATCTCAATGACTATCAACCACTGGCACTTATATGCAGTGATGAAGGTGTTTTGAGAGGCTAGTGATGAAACAAATCAACTCCTGTCTGAGAAGCAAGTTGGATCTTCTCCAATTTGCCGACAAGCACAACAGTCCTCAGCGAATGTCGTTTCATTGACCTTTCACTCAATGCCACAACATTTGGACAATGAAGATGCATACATCAGGATGCTCTTTTTTGAATACAGCTCAATACTATCATCACCTCAAAACTCACCAATACGCTTCAAGACCTTGGCCTCAAAGCCTCTTTGGGCAACTTGATCCTCAATTTCCTCACTTGCAGTTAGTTAGTTCGGATTGGCAACAACATTCTCTCCACAATCTCAATCAGCACAGGTGCACCGCAGGCCTGTGTGCTTAGCCCCCTGCTCTACTCGCTTTATCCTTGTCACTGTGTGGCTAAGCACAGCTCCAATGCCATATTCAAGTTTGCTGTTGTAGGCCAAATCCAAGGTGACAAATCAGCATATAAGACCATAAGACAAAGGAGCAGAAGTCGGCCATTCGGCCCATCGAGTCTGCTCCGCCAATTTATCACGAGCTGATCCATTCTCCCATTTAGTCCCACTCCCCCACCTTCTCACCATAACCTTTGATGCCCTGGCTGCTCAGAAACCTATCAGTCTCTGCCTTAAATACACCCAATGACTTGGCCTCCACTGCCGCCCGTGGCAACAAATTCCATAGATTCACCACCCTCTGGCTAAAAAAATTTCTTTGCATCTCTGTCCTGAATGGGCGCCCTTCAATCCTTAAGTTATGCCCTCTCGTACTAGACTCCCCCATCATGGGAAACAACTTTGCCACATCCACTCTGTTCATGCCTTTTAACATTCGAAATGTTTCAAAATGGTCTCCCCTCATTCTTCTAAACTCCAAGGAATACAGTCCAATATAGGAAGGAGACTGAATATCAGGCTGAGTGCTGCCACACCAACAACCATTCCCTCAGTCAGCAAGACGAAGGAGATGATTATTGACTTCAGGAGGAGGAAACTGGAGGTGGATAGGATCAGTAACTTAAAATTCCTCAGTGTTATCATTTCAGAGGACCTGCCATGGGCCTGGCACATAAGTGCAATTACAAAGAAAGCACAGCAGTGCCTCTACTTTGTTAGGACTCTGCAAAGATTCAGCATGAGATCTATAACTTTGACTAACTTTTATACTGGAGATATGTGTTGGAGAGTATATTGACTGGCTGCATCAAAGCTTGGTATGGAAACACCAATGCCCCTGGACATAAAGACCTGCAATTATAGCTCAGCCCACCAAGGGTAAAGTCCTCCCCACCACTGCTGCAGGAAAGCAGTGTCAATCATCAGGGACCTCCACCACCCAGGTCATGCTTTCAAAGTTCAAAGTAAAATTTATTATCAGAGTACATACATATCACCAAATACAACCCTGGGGTACTTTTCCCTGTGAGTTTACTTAGAAAATCTATAGAACAGTAACCATAGGTTTTTGCTTGCTACTGCCATTGGGAGCCTCAGTACTCACACCACCTCAGTCGTCAGACTCCTGAACCAGAGGCCTGTGGTAGTCAAGTCACCGGGTATATTCAAAGTGGAGGTTGATAGGTTCTTGATCAGTCAAGAACCTATCAAAGGTTATGGAAAGAAGGCAGGAGAATGGGGTTGAGAGTGATAATGAATCAGTTATGATGGAATGGTGGAGCAGATTCTTCAGGCCAATTCTGCTCCTATGTCTTACGGTCTAAACACTGGAACTCCCCGTCCAAGATCTCTGATGGTGCGGCACAGTAGCAAATCAGATAGCATTACTCTATTACAGCATTAGCGGCCAGGGTTCAACTCCTGCTGCTGTCTGCAAGGAGTTTCTGCGTTCTCTCTGTGACCTTGTGGGTTTCTTCCGAGTGCTCCTGTTTTCTCCCACATCCTATAGACGTGCGGGTTATTAGTTAAGAGCTCACATGAGTGTAATTGGGTCGCAAAACTCAATGGGCCTAAAGGGCTTTTTACTGTGCTGTATCTCCAAATAAAATATTAAATAATTCCTCTGGAAAGACTCAAGTGCTTCGAGGCAGTACCTCATTACCACCTTCCCAAGGGCAATAAGAATGGTAAAAGAACATGGCGTTGTCAGTCTCTACCAAAGGAGTTGAAAGGTGCTCCTTCCCTCCGTTAGTCTGCAGGTCACCCTTGGGCAAGGTGTAGCACCAATTATCCCCCCAGTCAGGGCCACGTGAAGCGATGGGAGCATGGTTGTACGAACAGCTGGTGTATATCACAAGTCCTGGTTATGCGACCACCGACACCGGGCAGACAATCTCTGAAGAGTATTGATAATGGCTGGGGTCACTCAGCTTGTAAAGGCACTGCCCAGAAGGCAATGGTAAACCTCTTCTGTCGAAAAATTTGCCAAGAACAATCACTATCAAAAGACAATGATCGTCCACGACATACAGTACGGCATATAACGATGTTGATGATGTAAGTAGTCTAGTTTAGGACAGTACCAAATGTCAATAAAATACACATGTCAAGTGAAATTGAGTAGAATGGCCTCACTCAGGTGATGTTACATTGTTAATGAGATTAAGCTGCTGCAGTGCAAAATTAGCCTCAGGGGCTAATTACTTCTCTTAATCAATAGCTACTACAATCTCTACACATTCAATCATCAAACAATTGAGGAAATAAATTATTAATGAGGGATTGGACACACTGGAGGCAGGAAGCATGTTCCCACTGATGGGTGAGTCCAGAACCAGAGGCCACAGTTTAAGAATAAGGAGTAGGCCATTTAGAACGGAGTTGAGGAAAAACTTTTTCACCCAGAGAGTGGTGGATATGTGGAATGCTCTGCCCTAGAAGGCAGTGGAGGCCAAGTCTCTGGATGCTTTCAAGAAAGAGACGGATAGAGCTCTTAAAGATAGCGGAATCAAAGGTTATGGGGATAAGCCAGGAACTGGATACTGATTGTGGATGATCAGCCATGATCACAGTGAATGGCGGTGCTGGCTCGAAGGGCCGAGTGGCCTACCCCTGCACCTATTGTCTATTAACATGAAAAAAATCTGCAGATGCTGGAAATCCAAAGCAACACACGCAAAATACTGGAGGAACTCCGCAAACCAGGCAGCGTCCATGGAAAAGAGTACACAGTTGATGTTTCGGACTGAGATCCTTCTTCAGGACTGGAAAGGAAGGGGGAAGGAGTTAGACTAAGAAGGTGGGGGGGAGGGAAGGAAGAAGTGCAGGGTGGCAGATGATAGGTGAAACTGGGAGAAGGCGAGGGTGTAAAGAGCTGGAGATTAATTAGTGAAAGAGATAAGGGGCTGGAGAAGGCGGGGGATCTGAAACTATTAATTGTAACCCTTAATGTTAAACAAAGATTTCTTGAAAATAAAATCAGAGTCAGGAATAGGAACAATCACCCCGAGCACATGGATAGGGCTAAAGCTCGTACTTTTTCATCGAAACAGAATCTAAATAGATCCAGGTTTATACAATTGGAATGTTCTAAAATTAGTTGAAG
Organism: Mobula birostris; assembly: GCF_030028105.1. Taxonomy (NCBI): domain Eukaryota; kingdom Metazoa; phylum Chordata; class Chondrichthyes; order Myliobatiformes; family Myliobatidae; genus Mobula; species Mobula birostris. The sequence continues at coordinate 15,559,711 of NC_092372.1, read as the reverse complement.
CAATCTGGAATGGTCAGGAACAGAAAAAGAAAGCAAAATCAGAATATGTGAAGTCAGAGCACACCTGGAAAAACTTGAAATACAAAATGCTGTAGGAACTCAGGAGGTCGGGCAGCACCTACGGAGGGGAATGAACAGTCGAACGTTTCCGGCCATAACCCTTCACCAGAACTGGAAAGAAAGGGGGCAGAAGCCAGAATAGAAGATAAGAAGTACAAGCCACCTTCGTGTACTGGAGTCTCCCCACCTTCTTATTCTGGCTTCTACATGTCTGTGGTAAGACAAATCTCAGGGTTGTATACTGCATGCACAGTTCGGTAATAAATGTACTTTGAAATGCATTTTGAATTTCCCTTCCAGACCTGAACACACAAAATACTGGAGGAACACGGCAGACCCTGTCTCAGCTCAAAACGCCGACCATTTCTTCCCCTCCAAAGATGCTGCCTGACCTGCTGGGTTCCTCTAGCATTTTGTGCATGTTCCTCTGGATTTCCAGAGCAGTGCACACAAGAATCTCTTGTGTTTATGGAATTAGTGAGCGGTTTTTAAAATTCAGAAACCTCCCACAAATACTTTCTGTCCTTCACTGTACTGCTTTCTTTTTCATGGGTGTGTCCTGGGTTTGACTCTAAACTGCAACCAGTGATGAGGCTCTGATTGGGGACTTTCAGAGCTTTGGGGAAAGTGGAGTTACCCCTTAGTCATTCATTGCTCCCAGGGCCGCTCTGACCCGGAACGGTAGGACTTGCTAGGGTTCCTGCTCAGGATACGAGCGAAGGCCAACAGCAGATCCAGCAGGTTCAGTAACTGAACTTACGACGGAAAAGGCGGATGAGCTACAAACTCAAATGACGACGGCTATAGTACAGGCGGATGAACATTTGGGAAGAGAAATGGCGATTTCTTCACTTCGCCCAACGGAAGGCAATAGCAAACTACCGTTGCTAGATACTAGGTTTCCTAGAATCTATTTGCTAAGAAAACCATGGTCAAACTCATAAAATGTATCGCACAACAACAGCGTCAAGAGGATCTTCAAGACAATTCTGAAGATGCTTCGCTCGGTTGGGTTGATTCTGGTCAGCAGGGGATCCCCGACTGTCATCAAGCTACTGCTCATAAAATTCAATTAACACAAAAGTAAATTATTGCCACTTGGAATGTAAGAACCCTATATCAAGCAGGAAGATTGGACAATATGATAAATGAAATGGAAAGACTAAAAATTAACATCATGGGAATTAGCAAAATTCGTTGGACAGGTGCTGGAACATGCCAGAATAGAAATAAAACACTAATTTATTCTTGTGGAACATCCCATACTAATGGAGTAGGAATTCTTATGGATGAAAACATGGCAAAAAGTGTTTTAGGGCATTGGGCAATATCAGAAAGAGTGCTCCTTGTTAGATTCAGAGGACAATCATTTGATTTAGCAATTATACAGGTATATGCGCCAACAACAGATGGAACAAATGAGGATATAGATAAATTCTATGAAGAGCTTGAACAAGCAAAGAATGGATGCAAATCTCAAGATATTGTTATTGTCATGGGAGATCTAAATGCTGAAGTAGGACAAAGTGCTGATGGAAATACCATAGGAAAATTTGGACTGGGGAAAGAAATGAAAGAGGCGGGAAATGGGTAGAATGGTGCAAGATGAATAATCAGGTCATTATGAATACCTACTTTAAAAACTATCCAAGACACATGTGGACCTGTAAAAGTCCAGGTGATAGCACCAGAAATCAAATTGACTTCATTACTATAAACCAAAGATTTAGAAACTCAGTGACTCAATGCAAAACATATCCAGGTGCAGACTGTAACAGTGACCATAACCCAGTAATATGTCACGCAAAAGTAAAACTGAAAAAACTAAAGAAGCAAAAACTTGAACAATCCCTTGACTACTGACAATTAATTAAAGAAAACATAAGACAAAAATTTACAATTGAAGTAAGGAATAGATTTCAAAGTCTAGAAATAGAATCTGTTGAAGATGGTAGCAATCATGTAGAAATGAAGTTTAACTATCTGAATGATGCCTTGGTATAATCAGCGAAGTCAGTGATTCCTAAAAAAGAAAAAAAGCACAAAGAATAAATGGATGACAGATGAAATCAAAAATATAATGGAAGAAAGGAGACTGAAGAAAGCAAATCCTATGGAATATAAGTGCTTAGATTAAAAAGTTAAAAGCTTATGTCAAAAAGCCAAAGAAGAATGGTTAAACCAGGAATGTGAGCAACTAGGAAGAATCCCTATTATTGATCTAAAAAGGGTATATCAACAAATCAAGATTATGTACTGTGCTGTACTATTCTATGATCTATGTTCTATAAGATTATCACTGGTAAAAAGCTCCTCTGTTCTTCAGGTGGATGTTTGAAAGCAAAGGATGGTACCATTATCATGGAAAAAGATGAGATTATGAACAGATGGACTGAGTATATTCAGGAATTGTTTGAAGATGATCAAGGCGAAAAACCAGAAATTAAGAAGAACATTGAAGGTCCAAGTATTTTAAAATCTGAAGTTCATAATGCAATAAATAAGATGAAGATAGGAAAGGCAGCAGGTCCTGATGAATTAGTAAGAGAACAAATTATCGCCCTTGAAGATTATGGAATTGAAAAACTTACTGATTTAATCAATGACATTTATGAGACTGGAATAATATCAGAAGAGATGAAAAAAATCAGTATTTATCACTCTTCCTAAGAAACCTGGAGCAATAGAATGCGAATTACATAGGACCATAAGTTTAATGAGTCATATCACTAAGAATTTTGATGACAAGAGCTAAAAGTAAGATACAAGCTGAAATAGGTAAAGAACAATGTGGTTTTGTGAAAGATAAAGGTACAAGAAACGCAATATTGATGTTAAGGATACCATCAGAACAAGCTATTCAAGTGCAAAAAGATTTGTTTGTTTGTTTTATCGACTACACAAAAGCATTTGATAAAGTGAGGTACAATAAGTTATTTGAAATATTACAGGAAACTCCAGATCGAGATTCGAAAGACCTCCACCTAATCAGAAATCAGTACTGGGAACAAACTGCCACTGTAAGAATAGATGGAGAAGTGAGTCAGTTTACGAAAATCAAAAGAGGTGTTAGACAAGGGTGTGTTTTCTCCCCTGATTTGTTTAATGTATACAGTAAAACAATATTACAAAAAATAAGAAACATCTTGGGAATCAAAGTTGGCGGTGAAAATATCAATAATTTCAGATATGTGAATGACACTGTTAATTGCAAGTACGGAGGAAGAACTTCAAGACTTAATTGATATAGTTGTTGAAGAAAGTGCAAAAATGGGTCTATCTATCAATTGCAAAAAAAAAAGAATGTATGGTGATAACCAAAATGAAGGAGAATCCTATTTGCAGGCTGAAAATAAACGGGGAAGACATAAAACAAGTTTGCTACTTAGGAAGCTGGGTGACATCAGATGGTAGGTGTGACATGGACATCAAAGGAAGAACAGGGATGGCAAAAGACACCTTTTCGAGAATGAAGAGTATACTGACCAACACTAAACTAGGCATGACAACCTGCCTCAGAGTACTGAAATGTTACATTTATCCAATTATGTTATATGGATCAGAATGTTGGACAATATCTAGTAACATGAGGAAACGAATTGAAGCAGCAGAGATGTGGATTTTGAGGAGGATGCAAAGAATATCATGGACGAAACGAATATCTAATGAGGATGTCAATGAACAAAGCAAGCACAAAAAGAGAAATAATGTATGAGATCATGAAACGAGTTAGGACAAGTGATGAAACGAGTTAGGACAAGTGACAGAAGTCTGTGTAGGGGAGCACTTTGGCTCCAGTGATCATAACACCATTAGTGTCAACTTGATCATGGACAAGGATAGATCTGGTCCTAGGGTTGAGGTTCTGAACTGGAAGAAGGCCAAATTTTAAGAAATGAGAAAGGATCTAAAAAGCGTGGATTGGGACAGGTTGTTCTCTGGCAAAGATGTGATTGGTAGGTGGGAAGCCTTCAAAGGGGAAATTTTGAGAGTGCAGAGTTTGCATGTTCCTGTCAGGATTAAAGGCAAATTGAATAGGAATAAGGAACCTTGGTTCTCGAGGGATATTGCAACTCTGATAAAGAAGAAGAGGGAGTTGTATGAAATGTATAGGAAACAGGTGGTAAATCAGGTGCTTGAGGAGTATAAGAAGTGCAAGAAAATACTTAAGAAAGAAATCAGGAGGGCTAAAAGAAGACATGAGGTTGCCTTGGCAGTCAAAGTGAAGGATAATCCAAAGAGGTTTTACAGGTATATTAAGAGCAAAAGGATTGTAAGGGATAAAATTGGTCCTCTTGAAGTGTTCAGCTATGTGCAGAACCAAAGGAAATGGGGGAGATCTTAAATAAGTTTTTTGCATCTGTGTTTACTAAGGAAACTGGCAGGAAGTCTATGGAATTAAGGGAAACAAGTAGTGAGATCATGGAAACTGTACAGATCAAAAAGGAGGAGGTCCTTGCTGTCTCGAGGAAAATTAAAGTGGATAAATCCCTGGGATCTGACAGGGTGTTCCCTCGGACCTTGAAGGAGACTAGTGTTGAAATTGCGGGGGCCCTGGCTGAAATATTTAAAATGTCGCTGTCTACAGGTGGGGTGCCGGAGGATTGGAGAGTGGCTCATGTTGTTCCGTTGTTTAAAAAAGGATCGAAAAGTAATCTGGGAAATTATAGGCCAGTAAGTTTAAAGTCGGTAGTAGGTAAGTTATTGGAGGGAGTACTAAGAGACAGAATCTACAAGCATTTGGATAGACAGGGGCTTATTAGGGAGAGTCAACATGGCTTTGTGCGTGGTAGGTCATGTTTGACCAATCTGTTGGAGTTTTTCGAGGAGGTTACCAGGAAAGTGGATGAAGGGAAGGCAGTGGATATTGTCTACATGGACTTCAGTAAGGCCTTTGACAAGGTCCCGCATGGGAGGTTAGTTAGGAAAATTCAGTTGCTAGGTATACATGGAGAGGTGGTAAATTGGATTAGACATTGGCTCGATGGAAGAAGCCAGAGAATGGTGGTAGAGAATTGCTTCTCTGAGTGGAGGCCTGTGACTAGTGGTGTGCCACAGGGATCAGTGCTGGGTCCATTGTTATTTGTCATCTATATCAATGATCTGGATGATAATGTGGTAAATTGGATCAGCAAGTTTGCCGATGATACAAAGATTGGAGATGTAGTAGACAGTGAGGAAGGTTTTCGGAGCCTGCAGAGGGACTTGGACCAGCTGGAAAAATGGGCTAAAAAATGGCAGATGGAGTTTAATACTGACAAGTGTGAGGTATTGCACGTTGGAAGGACAAACCAACGTAGAACATACAGGGTTAATGGTAAGGCACTGAGGAGTGTAGTGGAACAGAGGGATCTGGGAATACAGATACAAAATTCCCTAAAAGTGGCGTCACAGGTAGATAGGGTCGTAAAGAGAGCTTTTGGTACATTGGCCTTTATTAACCAAAGTATTGAGTATAAGAGCTGGAATGTTATGATGAGGTTGTATAAGGCATTGGTGAGGCCGAATCTGGAGTATCGTGTTCAGTTTTGGTCACCAAATTACAGGAAGGATATAAATAAGGTTGAAAGAGTGCAGAGAAGGTTTACAAGGATGTTGCCGGGACTTGAGAAACTCAGTTACAGAGAAAGGTTGAATAGGTTGGGACTTTATTCCCTGGAGCTTAGAAGAATGAGGGGAGATTTGATAGAGGTATATAAAATTATGATGGGTATAGATAGAGTGAATGCAAGCAGGCTTTTTCAACTGAGGCAGGGGGAGAAAAAAACCAGAGGACATGGGTTAAGGGTGAGGGGGGAAAAGTTTAAAGGGAACATTAAGGGGGGCTTCTTCACACAGAGAGTGGTGGGAGTATGGAATGAGCTGCCAGATGAGGTGGTAAATGCGGGTTCTTTTTTAACATTTAAGAATAAATTGGACAGATACATGGATGGGAGGTGTATGGAGGGATATGGTCCGTGTGCAGGTCAGTGGGACTAGGCAGAAAATGGTTCGGCACAGCCAAGAAGGGCCAAAAGGCCCGTTTCTGTGCTGTAGTTTCTATGGTTTCTATGGTTTCTATGAAAAGGCAATGTAACTTCATTGTACATGTGATTAGGAAAGAGGAGTTAGAATGCATAGTAATTATGGGAACGGTTGAAGGGAAGAAAGCAAAAGGAAGGCAAAGACAAATGATGATGGAGACAGCAGCCAGAGAACTGGAAATGAATACCAATGAGTTGATCCACTTGACCCGAAACAGGAATGTGTGGGCCATGGCAGTCAAAGCTCAAACTGGGCATGGCACCTGATGATGATGATGATGATGATGATGATGCCACTGCAGAATGGTTTATGGAGATATTACATGTCTCATTCATAACGATGGAAGTGACAGTTCAATAAAAAATCATGTTTCATCCTGTGAATGTACTTCGGCAATATGCACTTCCTGGCACTGATATGTGATATGAAAAAGAGCAGATAGTGTGCAGAGACAAAATGTGGTTACCCGTTGGTGAAGATTAATTGGTCATAGACTATTTGGTCCAAGGCTGGTTGAGTAGTCTTGCCACAACATCCTTGCACTCAATGTCAGCAAAACCAAAGAAATGATTGTGGACTTCAGCAAGGGGAACTTGAGAAACATGCACCAGTATTCATTGAAGGGCCAGCGGTAGAAAGGGTGAGCAGCTTCAGACTCTTGGGTTTCAGCATCTCAGAGTATCTGCCCTGGGCCCAACATATTGATGCAATCACGAAGAAGACATGTCAGCAGCTCTACTCTGTTAGCACTTTGATGAGATTTGGTATGTTGCTGAACTCCTATAGATAAAGGGGGGAGAGTATTCTGACTGGTTGCATCAGAGCTTGGCATGGAGGCTCCCGTACACAGATCACAAGAGGCTGCAGAAGGTGTAGCCTCAGCCAGCACAATCCATCTCCACCATGAAGGACAACTTCACCAGGCAGTACCTGAAGGAGACAACATCCATGATCCAGGTAGTACGGTACGTTACACAAACCTCCGGGGTTTAGATGCTCCAATTGCCCAGTGAACTGGTGTGGTCCCTTTAAAAATTCAGGCCCACCCTGCTAATTCATAGCCATGTTTTGGTGTCAAGATTTGGATTTTTAACGAGCACCTGAACTCAGGTTTGGTGTTCAATTGTCACCTCAACCTTGGTTCAGTCTACGATTGCATTTAGGATTTCTGTTTCCTTTGGATTCTTGTCTAGCACCTAATCTAGTTGTTCCTAAAATGTTATAAACTATATATTATAATTATGTGGTTTTTGTCAGTTTTTCAGTCTTGGTCTGTCCTGTGTCCTGTGTTTCTGTAATATCACACTGGAGGAATATTGTATTACTTCTTAATGCATGCATTACTAAATGACAATAAAAAAGGACTGCGTGTCTTCATAATCTAATCTAATCTTATAATCCTTCTCGCAGCTCAGCCTCGAAATCATGTCTCGATTCTAGTCTCAGATACTCCAGCACTTGGCTCCTTACCACCCTCATCTAGGCCTCTGATCACTCCAGGGACATGCTCTCTTCTCGTTACTACCATCAGGTACAGGGGCCTGAACACCCACACTCAACATTTTAGGAACAGCTTCTTCCTCTCCACCATCAAATTTCTCAATGGACATTGAACACTAACTATATAAACATTTTTGTACTATTTACTTATTTTGTCTTTGCTGTTGCCATAAAACAACAAACTTGATGTCATATAAGATGGTGATAATGAACTTGATTGCGATCCTGATCAAAAAAATATAAAGATTAGCTTTAGTTGTCACATGTGCACCGAAACATACAACATACAGAGAAATGTGTCATTTGCGTCAAATTAAATCAGCTGGGGGCAATCTGCAAGAGTCGCTGCACTCCCATTGCCAACATAGCATGTCAACAATTCACTAACACTAACCCTAACTCTAGCTGTATGTCGTTGGCATCTGGGAGAAAGCTGGAGCACCCGAAGGAGACACATGCGGTCATGGGGAAAATGTACAGGCTCCTTACAGAACAGGGAAGTAAATCACAAATCTATGGTTAAATTTAACAACGCCTATGTTTATGTGAAGGTAGTTTGTATGCATCACCTCTGCACTCTTTCTGAACCACTGGTATTCAACATTAGGATGTCCTGTTGCTTCACAATACAATCTCACAGCCTGGCCAGCCAGAACTGCCTGAGAAACTGGCTGCACGACAATCTTCAATGAAGCTGAAAAAAATGAAGATTCACAATCGTTATCCCAAATAGTAAGCTGCATCCCAAACTAACATAACTAAATCAGAAAATAAATGCAAGAGATTCAGCAGATGCTGGAAATCCAGAGTATCCTCCATTTTGGCTCCCCTCTTACCTCTTCTCTTCTGCTCACCATCCCATCATTTCCCACTGGTGCCCCCCCTTCCCTTCCTCACATGATCCATTGGCCCCTCCTATCAGATTCCTTCATCTTCAGCCCTTTTCCCACTCCACTTATCACCTCCCAGTTCTTACATCATTTCACCCCCCCCTTCCCCTTTCCCCTCCTGTTTACTCTGGCTTATTGCCCCTTCCATTCCAGACCTGATGAAGGTTCTGGACTGCTTATTCTTCTCCATAGATGCTGCCTGATCTGCTGAGTTCCTCCAGCATTTTGTGTGTGTGTGTGTGTGTGTGTGTGTGTGTGTGTGTGTGTGTGTGTGACTAAAAGAGAGTCAGAAGCATTTAAAAGATAGGCAGCATTAGTGGGAGAAAAAAAGGGTCAATATTTCAGGCCAATAACCCTTCGTTGGTGGGACAAGTCATCACCACGCATCAGAATTGGTAAAATATGAAGACAAGCATTTTGTGAGTGCCTGCAAGGTAGTACATGGTGACATGTACGTTATTTGATAATAAATTTGCTTTGAACTCTGAACTTTGTGTTACAGAGAGAGAGAGAGGGAGAAAGTAAGAGAAAGAGTGAGTGAGGGGAGAGAGAAAGAGACAGTGAGGGGAGAGAGAGAGAATGAACAGGTTTGTTTGTGTGTAGTTTTTCACTGATTCTATGTATTTCCTTGTTCTACTGTGAATGCCTGCAAGAAAATTAATCTCAGGATAGTACCACAAACACAAGAAAATCTGCAGACGCTGGAAATCCAAGCAACACACACAAAATGGCGTGCAGACCTTCTTAAGTGGAGAGATGTTGCCTCACCCACTCATGCTCAATGGCTCAGAGACAGTATGTGCTGCTTAGACCTTGAAAAGATTCATTATTCACTTCTTAATTCGGACATAAAGTTCCAAAAGGTGTGGGGACCTTTTCTTGAATATATTCATAATTCCCATTTAGATTAAGGGTTTATCCCTCCATTTTTTTCTTTCGCACTTAAATTCCTTACTTCCAGCTTCTTTCGTTTAAGACTTAACGGTTTTTTTTATGTGTAAACATATTATAGCTCAGGTAGTAGGCAATATTCCTTCTTTTTATAGATACAGCTCTGTGGTGATAAAAGTTCTGATCAACTTTTCTATATATCGTAAGGTTGGCTTGGAGTTGGGTAGTGGGAGGGTGGGGTGATAACTAACTTTATACGATTTTACTATGGGTGCTTTTCCTTAACTGTTACGAACTGTACATTTGATATGTTTGTTTTGCACTGTATAAACCTCTTTTTTTAAAACTATTTTTGTTGTTGTTGCATTGTAGAAACTCATTAAAAAAATTAATTAAAAAAATGCTGGAGGAACTCAGCAGGCCAGACAGCATCTATGGAAAAAAATAATCAGTCAACGTTTCGGGCCGATGAAGGATCTTGGCCCGAAATGCTGACTTTACTCTTTTCCATTGATGCTGCTTGGCCTGCTGAGTTCCTCCAACATTTTGTGTGTGTTGCTCAGGCAGTATATGGTGATATATGCAGTATGTACTTTGATAATAAATCTACTTTGATCTTTAATTTTAAGTTGGAGAGAACAGAGGGAACATCTGTGACAGGCTGCAAGAGAGAGAGAGAATGAACAAAAGCTTGCTTGTGTGTAATTTTTCACTAATTCTGTTGGACTTCTTTGTTCTACAGCGAATACCTGCAAGAAAATGAATCTCCTTGTGGAAGATACAACATCACCAGCACTGAATGCAATGCACTAAATTGAAAGAAATGGTAAAGAGAATTGTTGCTTCACCTGCAAGGACTCTTTGAGTCCCTGAAGAGTGGGAAGGAAAGAGATGAAAAAGGCAGGTGTTAGACCATAAGATATCGGAGCAGAATTAGGCTATTTGGCCCATCGAGTCTGCTCTGCCAGTTCATCATGGCTGATCCATTTTTCATCTCAGCTCCAATGTCCCGCCTTCCCCCCCACCCCATATCCCATCGTGCCCTGACAAATCAAGGATCTATCAATCTCTGTCTTAAATATATATAAAGACGTGGCTTCCACAGAATCACCACTCTCTAGCTAAAGAAATTCCTCCTCATCTCCATGCTAAAGGGACATTCCTCTATTTTGAGGCTGTGTCCTCTGCTCTTAGACTCTCCCACCATAGGAAACCTCTTCTCCACATCCACTCTATCAAGGACTTTCACCATTCGATAGATTTCAAAGGGGTCACCCCCCATTCTTCTAAATTCCAGTGAATACAGGCTCAGAGCCAACAAACGCTCCTCGTATGACATTGTTGTATTTCCGATGGTTGTTGTGAGAAATGGAGTGGTTGTTGAAGGTGGAAGGAGGGAGATGGAAGAGATGCTGTGAGAAGTGGAGTGGTTAGTGAAGATGGAAGATTGTAGAGTTGCCTTGAGAAGTTCAGTGGTTGGTGAAGGTGGAAGGTGGGAGATGGAAGAGTTGCTGTGAGGAGTTCAGTGGTTGGTGAAGATGAAAGATTGGAGATGGAAGAATTGCTGTGAGAAGTGGAGTGGTTGGTGAAGATGGAAAGGATGCTGTGAGAAGTGGAATGGTTGGTGAAAATGGAAAGGATGCTGTGAGAAGTGGAGTGGTTGGTGAAGATGAAAGATGGGAGATGGAAAAGTTGCTGTGAGAAATGGAGTGGTTGGTGAAGATGGGATTGAAGCTGTGAGAAGTAAAATGGTAAAGATGGAAGAGTACAGCAGGCAGACACAGAGGGAATAGTGCATTCAGAATGCTGAAAAAGTATTAAAAGTGAAGCATAAATTCACTTGCACTTCTGATGTAATTCATTTGTATTCAATGTTTTGGTTCCTTAAGGTTGTTGTAGTCTGGGGGAGTAATGGGAACAAGCTTCCATGACTTATTAGATGCTCCCAATGATGTGTGCCTCAATAGCCTTTGACAACCAAGTCCAGCTCCTGGTCTTCACATGTGGCTTAGCTACTAAGCCTGCCAGAACTGTTTCTATTCACGGGAGAAGGATCAAAGGCAGGTTACTGGTGCCTTAAAACCAGTCACTTTTGGCAGACAGGATTCATTAGCCATGGGTGGAAGCTCATCTAGGAGAAGAAAAACTCCAATCTGAAACCTCCACTGCCTTGCACTATACTCACTCGTGGGGAAGGCTTTGGGAGTAAATCCGAGAAAAAATCCAGAGCTGAAATCTCTAAGGCCGCCCTATGTTGAGTTAAATGCTGAATGGTAATTCCTGCAATGCTGCTGGTGCCAAACTGTATCAGTCTTTGCCATTTCTTTGGATTCATCAGCTGCAGGGAGGGGGGGGGGAGCTTGCTACATGGGCAACAGCTTGCCCTCCATATTGTACTGCCCCGGCTTGCAGAACTAAACAGCTAGGACACAACATCCATGGTCAACCCTGATTAATAGAGAGCCTAATTCAATATTTTACATGGAGTATTGTATTCAGTTCTAGTTGCCTCATTATAGGAAATATATGGAAGCTTTAGAGACGGTACAGAGAAGATTTACCAGAGTGCTGCCTGGATTAGAAAGCATGTCTTACGAGGATAGGTTGAGCAAGTTAGGTATTTTTTCTTTGGAATGAAGGAGGATGAAAAGACTTTGATCACAGAATGATTGTTGGTGCCTGGCAGGGTGGTTTGAGTGTCTTAGAAACTACTGAGATTTTCACGTATTTTCAGTCTCTTGAGTTTACAGAGAATGGTGCATAAAACAAAAATCATCTAGCGAGCGCCTTGTTGAAGAGAAAGGTCAGAGGAGGATAGCCAGACTGGTTCAAGCTGACAGGAAGACAACAGTAACTCAAATAACCACACATAACAACAGTGCTGTGCAGAAGAACATCTCTGAATGCACAACATACCAAACCTTGAAGTGGATGGGCTACAGCAGCAAAAGACCATGGACATACCCTCGGTGGCTATTTTATTAGGTATAGGAGATACCTAATAAAGTGACCACTGAGTGTATATCTGAACCCACACAAAACTCTCACTCTTTTGTCAGGCTTTAAAGATCTCAGGGTTAAACTAATTAATATTTAACGGCTCACACAGAGCCAATGCTATCCACAATCCTCAAAATAGAACCAACTCCAGCACCCTAAGTAGGGCATCAATTGCCACATTAAAGGCAACTTCTCGCCTTAAGTATGTGTATATTCTAACTACCCATTTTTACAATGGTTCAGAATAAGCAACTGCAGACAGTATGAGTACTGACATTCTCTCTCCACAAATGTTTTGTTCAGCTGGAAGGCTCTAAATATCAGCATAATTCAGCAAATATTCCTCCAGTCACTGTGAACACACAACTGAAACCAACCTGAAGCTCTCAGAAGCTGGAAAGCCTCAGTGTGTCCCATAGCTTGAAGGAAATCCAAGAGGTCTCTCACGGTCACACCCCTGCTGCCCATCAGGTGCAGTAAACTTCGGCTGGGGCTTCCATCTGCTTCCAGCGTTTTCAGTGAACATTTGTCTAGGTCATCAGAACTGGAAAGAAAATATTAACATCTTTGTGACATCTATGAGTAGGTGAAAGAAATCAACAAAGTGGAGAAATTATTTTTAATGTTTGCAAAAGATTTATTTTAATGTTTAAAATGTTAACTACTTAGATATACTGATGAAACCAAGATGGAAAAGTAGGGCTCTACAGCTCATATTCTCAAGAGTTATTAATTTACTGATGTTTTTATTTGCACAATTAGCCTTCTTTTGCATATTTGTTTTTGTTAGTATTTGCTTATGCATAGTTTTTCATAAATTCTATTGTATTTCTTTATTTTCCTATAAATGCCTGCAAGAAAATGGATCTCAAAGTAGTACATGGTGACACACACACAGTGGTCTCTCTATGAGGTATGTCCGTGGTCCTCTGCCGATGTAGCCCATCCACCTCAAGGTTTGACATGTTATGCATTCGGAGATGTTCTTCTACACATCACTGCTGTATCATGTCGTTATTTGAGTTTCTGTCACCTTCCTGTCAGCTTGAACCAATCTGGCCATTCTTCTCTGACCTCTCTCACTAACGAGGTGTTTTCACCCACAGGGCTGCGTTAAGTAGATGCTTTTTCTTTCTCGCACCATTCTCTGTAAACTCTGAAAGCTGTTGTGTTGGAGTTGCTGGAGTTGAAGCTGGAGTTCCTGAGATACTTAAACCATCCCATCTGGCACCAACAAATATTCCATGGTCAAAGTCCCTAAGATCCCCTTTCTTCCCCTCGCCGATGTTTGGTCTGCACAATAAATGAACCTCTTGACCAGGTCTGCAAACTTTTTATGCATTGAGTTGCTGCCACATGCTCGGCTGATTAGATATTTGCATTACCGAGCTGGTGAACAGGTGTAACTAATAAAGTGGCCACTGAGTGTATATATACTTTGAAATAAATTTACTTTGAACTTTGAAAATGTTTTTATGTTGTACTGCAATAAACTGAAGCAGGTCAAGATTTTAATTAGTACAAAGCGTTTGAGATAACTGAAGTGCTTATACAAAACAAAGGATTGCCCACATTACCTTCCGCCTCCTCTTTCCTGAATCTCACATAGATACTGTGCTCTACATACAGAACCTCCTACAGGTTCACACCTCAATGCTGCACAGTACAGACATCAAGAACAAGAGCTGACCGACTCATTTTCTAAGATGTGCTCCAGCATTTAAACAGACCATGGTCAATCAGACTGTAACCTCAACTCTGCACTGCTCTCCACCCATGGTAACCTTTCAATTCCTTCTTTATCACTTATCTATCTACCTTTGCCTCAAAAATATTCAAACAGGGCCCTGTGTCCTGTGAGGAAAAGAGACGCAAAATCAGACTTATTATCACTAACTTACATGATGTAAACCTCCAAGTGGATCACAACCTTGATGTAGGGTTTGGAGTCCTGCGTGCCTCAATGACCCAGAGAGCTATGTCGGCTGGAGTCAGGGCTTTATACTTTGTCTCTTGGTAAAGTCACCCGTGCCACACAGGTCAAAGGGTTGAGGACAGACTAAGAGTGGTCCACTGGCCAACCAGGGCTATCAGTCCTGATTGGACAAAAAATTTGTTTTGGAAACAGCAATGAAGAATCCTTCCATATCTGTGTGGGACGACATTCCCGAGTTCCCACCCAGGACTTGCATGGCTGACAGTAGTGAAAACCGAGAGGAAGCTACTGGCACGTTGGAGGACCCTGAACCACAGCTGGGGCACAACAGAGAAAATGGCCAAGGACAGACAGAAATGGCGGACCTTCATTGCTGCCCTAAATGCTAGTGTGTAACAGGCAGTAAGTAAGCAACATGATGTAAAATTTGCAGCATAGTGCAAAGGTATAAAATTACTGTAAATTATAAAAATAAATAACTAGTGCAAAAAAATGGAATAGTGAGTTCCAAAGACTGAAACAAAATGCTTTGTCTCATCTTTGGCTGAAATGGGCATCATCTTACTTTAAACACTATCCCTTAATTCTAGATCCTCTTTATTTCCAAACTGTCAGGAACTCTCATGATCTTCTATGGAAGGTAATGTATTTCAAACAAGTCCCTTCCCACTGGACTACACCAAACCTTTCTGCATGAAACAAACCGTACATTCCAATGGTCAGTTTAGTAAGCATTCTCAAAATTGCTTCCAACATCTTGGCATCCTGAAGTACGGAAACAAATAATGCACATGGATTTCCAGAAGCTTATTTATTTATTTCTGGTCCACTGAGCCTGGGCAGCCCAATTACACCCATGTGAACAATCAACCTTCCAACCCATACATCTTCGGACTGTGGGAGGAAACCAGAGCACCTGGAGGAATCCCATGAAGTCATGGGAAGAACATACAAATTCCTTACAGACAGTGACGGTATTGAACCTTGGTTGCCGACGCTCTATTAGCATTACACTAACTGCGGCATTACCGTATGGTCTCACCTTTGTCCAGTATGTCTTAAACCTAACCTGCCTACTTTTAAAGAAGACCATCAGACCATAAGGGATAGCAGCAGAATTAGGCCATTCGGCCCATTGAATCTGCTCCACCATTCGATCATGCCTAATTTTATATGAAATTTCCCTCGCAATAAATAATGCTATTATTTTCTCAACTATTTGCTATACTTGCATACCAAGTTTTTGAGAATAATACACTGGGTCACCCAGTTCCTTCTGCATCTCAGAACTCTGCAATCTCTCAACATTTCTACAATGAGCTAAAATAGCACAGATCCCCTTCACTGTTCCTGAGACCCAAAATGGTAAGCAAGTCACAGGACAATTAGGGATGGACAATAATCAGCAACACCCACATTTCATAAAAAGAACAAAAGCAAATAAAGCAGCAACTTACATTATCTCTTCTTAATATCTTTTAAGCTTTGGCATCCAGATATCATTCTGGTAAACGTTTGTTATACTCTGTCCAGGTCAATATATCCTACGCCCAGAAGTACAGATGATGTGACAAGTACACTCTAGCCATATCTTTGCATAGCTATGAAATTACACATACATCCTTTATTCCAATCCAAGAGTTATAAAGCATGAAAACATGCCCTTTGTCCAAACTGGGCTGTGCCAACAAAGATGGCACATCTAAACCAGTCCCATTTGGCACAAAACCTCTAAACTTTTCCTATCCATGAATCTGTTCAACTCTCCTTTAAAGCTGTTATTGTGGGGTGGAGATACATATGTCTCTACCAAAGGAGGTGTAAGGCGCTCCTTCCCTCCGCTAGACTGCAGGTCACCCTTGGGCAAGGTGTATCATCTACTTAGCCGCCCCAATCAGATCACGTGAAGCCAATGGGAGAAGGGCAGCCGGTCAATGGTCATATGAGCAGCTGGTGCATATCACAAGTCCTGGTTATGTGACCACTGATGCCAGGCTAGACAATCTCTGAAGAGTATTGATAATAGCTGCGATCACCAGTCTTGTAAAGACACTGCACAGAAGGCGGCAATGGCAAAGCACTTCTATAGAAAAATTTGCGAAGTATTTCTCATGTATGGTTGAATGATAATTAAGCTTGAGCTTAAACTTGTGTAAATTACTAGCCACTCAATTTCCTATTAACTTTTCCCATCTCACCTTAAACCTATGCCCTCCGGTTCATTGTTGACCTGCACCTGGACCATAGCCCTCCATATCCCTCCCATCCATGTACTTGGCAAAACAAGCTTGTCTTGCATACGGTTCATACAGATCACAGTGCGTTGAGGCGTAGAAGGCAAAACAATAGCAAAGAAGAATAATGCGTAACAGCTACAGATAAGGTGCAGTCCAGGTGGACATACTTCGATGTCATATTGACTATTCTGTTGTACATACTATTTGTTATAAATGGCACATTGCACATTTAGACGGAGACGTTACGTAAAGATTTTTACTCCTCATGTATATGAAGGATGTAAGGAATAAAGTCAATTCAATTCAATAAGGTGCAAGATCATAATGTGGAAGATTGTGAGATCAAGAGTTCATTTTATTGTACAAGAGATCTGTTCAAGAGTCTGATAACAGTGAAATAGAAACTGTCCTTGAGCCAGTGATACATGTTTACGTGCTTTCCAGCTTTCATATGTTCTACCTCGAAGAAAGATTCAAGATGTTTAATGTCATTTCCAGTACACAAGTGTAAATGACAATGTACACAGCCCTGGGGGGGCAGGTGGTGGGGGTCGTCTGTGTTGAGATGATGAAGAAGATATCAATAAGATTGAAAGAGTGCAGAGAAAACTTACAAGAATGTTGCCAGGACTGGAGGACCTGAGTTATAAGGAAAGATTGAATAGGTTAGTACTCTTTTCCCTAGAATATAGAAGATAGAGGGGAGATTTGATAGAGGTATTCAAAATTATGAGGGGTATAGATAGGGTAAATGCAAGCAGGTTTTTTCCACTGAGGTTGAGCAAGACTGGAACTGGAGGTCATAGGTTAAAGGTGAAAGGTGAAATGTGTATTGGGAACATGAGTGGGAAGCTCAGTTCTGGTCATCTTACTAAGGAAGGATGTGCAGGGGAGATTTACAAGAATGTTGCCTGGATTGGAGAGCATGCCATATGGTTAAGTTATGGTTATAGGTTGAGTTACCTTGGCCTTTTCTCTTTGGAGCAATGGAGGATGAGAGGTGACCTGATAGAGGTGTATAAGATGATGAGAGGCATTAATCATGTGGATAACCAGAGGCTTTTTCCCAGGGCTGAAATGGCTAACATGAGGGGGCATAGTTTTAAGGTGCTTGGAAGTAGGTACAAGGGGGATGTCAAGGGTAAGTTTTCCACACAGAGAATGATGGGCGTGTGGATGCAATGCTGGCGACAGTGGTAGAGGCGGATACAATAGGATCTTAAGAGTCTCTTAGATAGGTACATGGAGCTTCGAAAAAGAGGGCTATGCGGGAGGGAAATTCTAAGCAGTTTCTAGAGTAGGTTTAAAAACGCAAACACGAGGAAATCTGTAGATGCTGGAATTTCAAGCAACACACATAAAAGTTGCTTTTATGGATTCCACCCATTCTGATATGTCTATCCACGGCCTCCTCTACTGTCAAGATGAAGCCACACTCAGGCTGGAGGAACAACACCTTATATTCCGTCTGGGTAGCCTCCAACCTGATGGCATGAACACTGACTCCTCAAACTTCCGCTAATGCCCCACCACCCCCTCATACCCCACCCGTTATTTATTTATTTATTTTTATACACACATTCTTTTACTCTCCCTCCTTTTTCTCCCTCTGTCCTTCTCACTATACCCCTTGCCCATCCTCTGGGCTTCCCCCCCTCCCCGTTTCTTTCTCCCTAGGCCTCCTGTCCCATGATCCTCTCATATCCCCTTTGCCAATCAACTGTCCAGCTCTTGGCTCCAACCCCGCCCCCCCGTCTTCTCCTATCATTTTGGATCTCCCCCTCCCCCTCCCACTTTCAAATCTCTTACTAGCTCTTCTTTCAATTAGTCCTGACGAAGGGTCTTGGCCCGAAACGTCGACTGTACCTCTTCCTAGAGATGCTGCCTGGCCTGCTGCGTTCACCAGCAACTTTTATCTAGAGTAGGTTACATGGTTAGCACAACATTGTGGGCCGAAGGGCCTGTAATGTGCTGTAGATTTCTATGTTCTATGTAACCTTCACTCAGAGGATTGCGAGAATGTGGAAGAAGCTGCGGATGAAGTGTTGGATACAGTTTTGATTTTAACATTTAAGATAAGTTTGGATAAGTACATGGATGGGATGGTTTGGAGAGTTATGGTCCTGGTACGTGTCAATGGGAACAGGCTGATTAATAGTTCAGCATGAACTAGTTAGGCTGTTTCTGTGCAGAGGTTCTCTGTGACTCTATGACATTTCCTTCTTATATTTCTGAGTCACCCTCAGTTCTTGTTAAAAAAACAGAAAATGTTGAAAGAACTCAAGAGGACAAGTAGTATCACACACAAAATGCTGGAGATATTCTACACGTCAGGCAGCATCTACGGAGGGGAATAAACAGTCCACATTTTAGGCCAAGACCTTAGAGTGGATGAGGGAAGAAGCCAGAAGGAGAAGGTGTCAGTTGAGTAAGGAGTACAAGCCAGCAGATGATAAATGAAAGTAGGTGAGGGTATGATCGGTAGGTGGGGGTGGGGGTGCTGAAATAAGAAGCTGGGAGGTGACAGGTGGGAGAGATAAATGGCTGAAGAAGAGGGAATTCGATAGGAGGGGAGAGTGGACAGTGGGAGAAAGGGAAGAAGGAGGGGCAGGAGAGAGAGAAGTGATTGGCAAGGAAAGGAGAAGGGAAGGGAGAGGGTGAGGGTGATGAAGGGTCTCGAAAGATCGACTGTTTATTCCCCGCCGCCTGACCTGCTGAGTTTTTGTGCGTGTTGTCCAAGAGATCCAGCATCTGCAAAATCCCTTGTGTTTAGGACAGGTTGCATCTGCGGAAGTAGAGTGCTAACGCTTCAAATTTCCAACATGTGCGGTTTCGTTTTGAAGTTTCTTTGTGAAAGGTAGAACAAAGGTCACTGTTATACCTGAGCCTGAAACGCTTGTCAGCTCCCACGATTTCCGCCAGCTTCCTCCAGCCGCGACTGTCGGTCTTGTCCAGCAGGTCGCTGATCTTCCTCAGCGTGTTCTCCCTAACGCTGTTGAGGTTTGACGCCGTCAGCGGTACCGACTCTGCCATCGCGGCGAGTCAGCGCAAAGGAGCCCGCCTCTACCCGCGGGCTGCTTCTCGCCCGCTCAGGAGGGAGACGGCACCTGATGAACACAACACCCCAAGTCACCCTTCAAAGGCTGGCCGCGATCGGACACCTTTCAAAGCAAAAACAAAGCAATGTGTAACACTTACTGGAAACTTGGTAACTTAAAACTGCCGAAATCAAAAACAAACTCAACAAGTTATTCTAAATCAAGCACTGTATCCCCTATCCCACTCTGGTCTGGCTGCTGTGCTTAACAGTATTAAAGCCCCAGCCCATTCATCTCTGGCTGCCATCGCACTCACCCTGCAGAACATAGCACAAGAAGCGAAACTCTCCGCGAAAGCACCTACTACCGGTGGACCACACTTCCTGGTCCTGAGCTGATTCACTTACTATTAGCAGAGACCCACAAACAAAGGCAGCTGGGAATTGTAGTTCTCATTTCATTAAATGTAATCTGGTCTGGAAATTCTTCTTTTCCGTTCTTCAGGCATCAAAACAGCTTCGGCAATCTTCCTAATCGTTTCACAACGCTCTCCAAAGCACTCAATAGCAGATTTCCTCATGAAGAGTCTAGGCCAGAAACTGTTTATTCATTTCCATAGAACTGCTGAGTTCCTCCAGCAATAAGTATGTGGCACTTAACACTGCTCTGTTTTTCAGGAACTATAGGCATTAGTGCATTCTCCACTTTAGTGACCTAGTCACCCATTCTTCACAGCTATGATCTCAGGAAATTATCATTGAAGGGTCATACCACAAAGACATCCTGTTCTCTTTCAGCTGCTAGGAAGTCACAGAGTACTACAGGCCTTTCGATCCATCTAGTCCATGCCAACTTGATCTTCTGCCTCGTTCTATCTTCCTGCACTCAGACCATATCCTTCCATTGTCATGGTCCGGTCCGTGAAGTCCGCATTCTGGTTCACGGTCCGGTCCATGGACTCAGGACTCTGGGTCGTCCAGCTGTCCTTTGTTTTGGTTTGGTTAATCATAAGCACCTGATTCCCATCTTGGGGCTTGGTATATAAGTGGCTTTGGGGTCGACTGTGGGCTGCTGGTTTGTCCTGTCAAGATTCCCTGGGAGCAACCTGCCAGTGGAAGGATAGAGCCGCCACTTGCCATCTTTAGGCCACGTTGGAGAACCATCACTTCATGGAGCCTTGCTGTCGGTAGTCGGAGCTGTCTTTGCAGTATGGATTCGGCCGTTTCCTGGGCCAGCTGAGTGGCCGTCAGCCACTCTGAGCTAGGTAGGGATCCAGCTGTTTCCATAACCAGCCTAGGTCGCTGGCCGTAACTGCGACTCGGAGCAACCCCAATGCAGAGAGTGGACTGTCTGTCGTTCTTCAGTGTTTGTCTCTTCTTGTCCACGCCTCCATGGGGTAAGTCAGGCTGTTCTGCCATTGTCCTGCGGGGGATCTGTCTTGTCTTGTCCTCACCTCTGTGGGGTAAGTCAGGCCATTCTGCCGTTGCCCTGTGGGAGGACCTGTCTTGTCTTGTCTTTGCCTCCGTTGGGTAAGTCCGGCTGTTCTGCCGTTACCCGATGGATGGTCCTGTCCCACCTTGGTGTGGAGAAGAAGTTGAGTCCTGGCTTGTCTAAGTATAAGTCCCGGCTCTATGTCTATGTACTGTCCTGTCTCATGTTGGTGTTGTGTTAAAGATGAGTCCCAGCTTTTTGAAGGATGAGTTCTGGCTCTATGTTGATGTACAGTTCCCAGTCTGTCTCTGAGCTCCAGCCTCTGAGTTAGCAGCCTCAAGACCCAAAACCCCAGCCTGCAGCCTCAAGACCCAAGACCCCAGCCTGTCTCCAAGCTCAAGACCCAAGACCCCAGCCTGTCTCCAAGCTCAAGACCCAAGACCCCAGCCTGTCTCCAAGCTCAAGACCCAAGGCCCCAGCCTGTCTCCAAGCTCAAGACCCAAGGCCCCAGCCTGTCTCCAAGCTCAAGACCCAAAATCACAGCCTGTCTCCAAGCTCAAGACCCAAGACCCCAGCCTGTCTCCAAGCTCAAGACCCAAAATCCCAGCTTGTCTCCAAGCTCAAGCCTCTCGTCCCCAGCCTCCAGTCCTGTAGTCCATGTCCTTGCCTGGTTCTGGGGCCCGAGCCCAAGGCAAGACCCAGGTTCTGGGTCCTTGTCCAGTCTCTAGCTCGGGGTCCAAGCTCAAGTATGCATTCTTGTCTCTGCTCCTTGTCTGTATCCTGTCACATCCCTACTCTAATCAAGTCCTGTTCCTTGTACTTCAGTATCTGTGTCTTGCATTTGGGTCCATTCCCAACGCCCCATTGTGACATCCATGACCCTCCCACCAATGTACCTATCCAAAGTTCCCTTTGGTTTTAGATTTGAACCCTCATCTATCACTTCCATAGCCAGCTTGTTCCAAACTTGCACCGCCCTTGAAGTGCAGAAGATCCCCCTCAGATTTCCCAGCACCAATCCCTGTGGCACACCAGTAATCAGCGTCTTCCATTCAAAGAGACAACCATCTACTACCACTGTCATGGTCCAGTCCGTTGACTCCTCATTTCAGTTAATTTCTTTTTCCCTGTGTTCCACTGGGCTCCTTGATTAAGGCACCTGATCCTCATTCAAAGTGGCAGCATAAAGACTCCGGCTTTCATCTTCTCGCTGCTGGTTCGTCACCTCAGCAGTGCGGCTATGCTCGTTTCGGGCCGCCAAGAATGAGTCGAGTCGAGAGCCTGTCATCCGCAGTTCCTGGGTCGAGTCAGGAGCCTGCCGTCCAGCTGAGTTTTGCCGGCCGTTTGCTGCTTCATGTGCTACCCGAAGACGAGATACGAATTGTCTGTCATTGTTTGTTTTTGTTGTCCCGTGTCTGGCTGAGTATTGCAGGCCGTTTGCCGCTGCTCCGAGCCGCGATACAAATTGTCTGTCTCTGTGCCCAAGTCCAAGTCCAGGTTCCGTGTCCGTGTCCAAGTTCCAAACCCCGGCTCTGTGTTCCAAGTCCAGGCTCCGAGTCCTAGTCAAGGTTCAAGTCCGTGTAAAAATCCTAACCCGCTCTCCATGCCTGTGTCCTGCTCTTGGGTCTGCTCCCTATGCCCCATTGTAACAACCACTCTCTGGCTTCTCCCACAAAACCAATGTCGAATCCAATTGACTTCACCCTGAATGCCAGGTGAGCTGGGCCAGCCTCCCATACAGTAATGTGCCAACTGATTTATCAAGGTCATGCAGATAATGTCTACCACCTTTTCTTAATTAACGTTCTTGTTAAGTGAAGCAGATAAGAGATTGTGCCCTCCACCATAAGACATAAGAGCAGCATCAAGCCATTCTGCTCTGCTGTTCCATCATCACTGATTTATTATCACTCTCAACCCCATTCTCTGCCTTCTCCCATAAACTTCGACATCCTTACTAACTACAAACCCATCAACCTCAGCTTTAAGTATACCCAATGACCCTGCTTTCACAGCTGTCTGTAGCAATGAATACCCACAGACACCATCCTCTACGTAAAGGAATTCCTCCTCATCTCCGTTCTATAGGGATATCTTATTCTGAGGCTGTGCTCTCTGGTCCAGGACTCTCCAATGCTTTCCACATCTACTGTCTCTTGGCCTTTCAATATTCGAAGGTTGCAATGAGATTTCCCATCATTCTTCTAAATTCCAGTGAGTACAGGCCCAGCACTATCTAATGTATGCCATTTGTGAACCTTCCATTCCTGGTATTTTTCTCCTGAGCCTCCTCTAGTCCCCCCTCCAATGCCAGCACATTCTTTCTTAGATAAGGGGCCCAAAACTGCTCACAGTACTCCAAGTGTGGTCTGACCAATGCCTTATATAGCCTCAGCATTATATCCTTGCTTTTAACCTCTCAAAATTTGCTTTCCTTACTGTTGACTTGTGCGTAGGCCTTCTGAAAATTGAAGTAAACAACATCCACTCACTCTCCTTTGTCTATCCTTGCCTGTTATTTCCTCAAAAAAAATTCCACTCGTACTTAACTTCCACACTGCAAAAGTCCCCCACTAGTAAACCTTCAGGTTATATCACTACCTGCTGGTAATTAAGGTTCATGACAAGATCATGGAAAATGTGAACCATCTCTCATATCTCAGGAAAGACAGATACTAAGTGATCAGTGAAGGCAGATATTAAGGATGAAATTCACAAACACCTTCAGTTCAGTAACAGACTTTTGGCCAACTAACAAAAAGAACTATTTAAACATCAAGACCTCAAATGTGGTGTAAAACGTATTCTCCACCTGGGCAGGAATGGCTCCTGCCTTCCGATATGCTTTTGCATTCCGTGCTACATTTAGTTGGCTCCTTAACCCATTGGAAAGATCCACCAATGTTGTGCCACAAAATACTCCAAATTCAATGTAAGACTGAGTGAAATAGTATTGTCTGGGCAGGCTACGCTGTCTGCATATCCAGCAGTAGGGTAGACTAGGTAGGCTACATAGCCAACGCTAGACTCCACAATAGACACCCAACCTTTTTTATGCCATAGACCCCTACCATTAACTGAGTGGTAGGTTGGGAACCCCTGATCTATTGGTACTGCTTGGGGTGGTTGCCTGTACTTCCGGGATTACATGCATGCCTGTGTGTTGCTAGAGAAGGAGCCCTCAGTATCCATGGGTACATTGAAACTGTAAGTTGTGTGTATCCTGAAGCTTAGTACCATAATATTGTATTTTGTGGTACTGTAATCACAAAATAAACCATATTTGGAAAAAGAAAAATTAAAAGCAAACATCCTACTTTGATCTTTGTAAGATATTGTGCTTGTGGGTATAGAAAATAATTTAAAAATTTATAGTTGACATAGAATTTGTAAATGTGGGGAGAATATTGATAGACTTTTAAGAACAGAACAATAGTAGAGTGCAAGTAATGGACGAAGAACAATCATGTATTATGACTGATTTTTATGTTGTTAGGTCAAAGCTATTAATTAGTAAAACATTGATGTTAAATAACTGCAGACTTTTACCAGCAAATTTAACTGCATTGTTCAAAATAGCAAGCACTCATAGAGGTCACATGCTCTTTCTTGCATTCAGTTTTTAAATTTCTTATTGTTTATAGGGTACAGCACAGATTAGGCCCTCCTGGCCATTCAGGCCACACCACACAGCAATCCCTTGACTTAATCCTTCCCTAATAACGGGATAATTTACAATGACCAATTAACTACCAATGGTACGTCTTTGGATGGTGGGAAGAAACCAGTGCACTCGGAGGAAACCCATGTAGTCACGGGAAAATGTACAAGCTCCTTACAGGCAGTGGCGCTAAATGAACTCAGGTCACTGGTACTGTAAAGCGTTGTGCCAACTACTATGCTACTCTGCCACCATGAAGTCAGTGCAGATCCCTTTGCCCCCTGGTAAGACTCTGCTTCCCTTTCCCACTTCTCTCTCTTGGGCAGTCCCTCAGGCCTGAGGGTGACTGCAGTGTTGTGGTCTTGAGGTGGTTGATGAGCTCAGTGTGGGACCACAGACTCTTATGTGGTGCAGGTGTGGTGATGTGAATCTCTCAGGAGTGTGAAAAACCAGCAATGGTGACAGAACTATGAAATACATTCAGTGGCCTCTTCAGAAAGGTAGAAAGGGTAAAGAGTTGGGGAAGAAGCAATCTGATAGGAGTGGAGAGTGGACCATGGAAGAAAGGGAAGGAGGATGGGCACCAGGTGAGGTGATTTACCTTTTCTACCTATCCCTGCTTCTTATTTCCTACCCCACCCACCTTCTAGCCTTACTCATTCCCCTCCTGCCACCTTCTTCTCCTTTCCTTTCCAGTCCAGGTGAAGGTTCTCAGCCTGAAAAGTTATCTGTTTATTCATTTCTGTGGATGCTGCCTGACCTGCTGAGTTTCTCCAGCATTTTGTGTGTGTTGCTCCGGATTTCCAGCATCTGCAGAATCTCTTGTGTTTATTGTTTCCTAACATGTTTTCATTGGTCTTGTTACATGCTGGTGAACAACTTTCTCCTACATGAAATTAGCAACTTCTGTTTCCCACAACCATATACGTGGGCCATGTCCCAGTTAATATAATAACAGTTAATTCCACTATTGCTGTCCAAATTGTTCTGAACTTATCAAAACGTTGCTTCCAAATACTGGAGGATCTCAGTTTGTCCAGCAGTATCCACGGATGGCAAGGAATTGTTGATGTTTATTGCCAAAACCAGGCTTAATTCATTGCCTAGAGACATAGCAAAAGGTGACCACTCATTTTACCTCTACTTCCCATTCCTATTCTGACATGTCGGTCTCTGTCATCCTCCATTACCACAATGAGACCAACCTCAGACTGGATGGGCAATGCCTCATATTTTATCTGGCTACCCTCCAAACTGATGGCATAAGCATTAATTTCTCTAACTTATGGTAATTTCTTCCCCGTCCCCCTTCTCTCTCTTTCCATTTCCCATTCTGGCTCCCCTCTAACCCATTCTCTTCTCCTCATCTGCCCGTTATCTCCCTCTGCTGCTCTGCCCCCCTCCCTTTCTCCCATAGTCTATTGTCTTCTGTCAGATTGCTTCTTCAGCCCTTTCCCTCTTCCACCTGTCACCTCCCAGCTTCTTACATCATCAACCCTCCACAACCCACCCACCTTCCCCTCACCTGGCTTCACTTATCATCTACCAATTTGTACCCCCGCCCTTTCCCCTCCTTCTAATTCTGACTTCTTCTCTTCTTCTTTCCAGTTCTGTTGAATGGGGGTTGACCAAAAATATCAACTGTCTGTTCCCCTCCACAGAGGCTGCCTGACCTGCTGAGTTCCTCCAGCATTTTGTGTGTGTTGCTCTGGATTTCCAACATCTGCAAAATCTGTTGTCTTTGGGACTGCATTAAGACAAAGATCTCCAATGGTGGCTTGCCCTGTTAGTGCGGTCTTTCATTGATTTTATTATGATTAATGGATTTATTAAGTATGTCCACAAGAAAATGAATCTTAGGGTTGTATATGGTGACTGATCCAATTCTTCCAGTCATCCCCACTCCCCTGCCTTCTCCCCATACCCTTTGATGCCCTGGCTAATCAAGAACCTATTTATCTCTGCCTTAAATACACCCAATGACTTGGTCTCCACAGCTGCCCATGGCAACAAATTCCACAGACCTACCACCCACTGACTAAAGTAATTTCTCTGCATCTCTGTTCTAAGTGGACATCCTTCAATCCTGAAGTCGTGTCCTCTTGTCCTAGATTCCCCTAACATGGGAAATAACTCTGCCATATCTAATCTTTCCTACTTCACCCCTTCCCCCTCCAGTTTCACCTATCACCTTGTGTTTCTCTCTCCCCTCCCCCTACCTTCTAACTCTGACTCTTTATCTTTTATTCTCCACTCCTGCTGAAGGGTCTCGGCCTGAAACGTCAACTGTACTCTTTTCCATAGATGCTGCCTGGCCTACTGAGTTCCTTCAGCATTTTGTATGCGTTGCTTAGATTTCTGGCCTCTGCAGATTTTCTCTTGTTGGTGAATTAGTGTTCAGGGGTTCAATGTCCATTCAGGAATCAGATGGCAGAGGGAAAGAAGCTGTTACGGAATCATTGAGTGTGTGTCTTCAGGCTTCTGTACCTCCTCCCTAATGGTAGTAATGAGAAAAAGTCATGTCCTGAGTGATAGTGGTCCTTAATGATGGACGACACCTTTTCGAGGCATCGTTCCTTGAAGATGTCCTAGATTTTACAGAGGCTAATGCCCATGATGGAGCTGACTGAGTTCGCAGCTTTCTGCAACTTCTTTCAATCCTGTGCAGTAGCCCCCATTCCAGACAGTGATGCAGCCAGTTAGAATGCTCTCCATGGTACACCTGTAGAAATTTACAAGCATCTTTGGTGACATACCAAATCTCCCCAAACTCATAATGAGTTATAGCCACTGTCATGCCTTCTTTGTACCTGTATTGATATGTTGGGCCCAGGTTAGATCCTCGGAGATGTTGACACCCAGGAACTTGAAATTGCTCAAATGACAAATTAAAAATGAAGCTCTTTCTGTTTTTCATTACACAGATCAGAACTGTTCGCTGTTTTGTTTTAGGATAATCTTTTGCCCTTCAGAAAGTGAGGTTAATTGGTAGCAGGTTGATAAGAATGGAAGGAAAGGTAATCCCACAACACAACCAGAACTGGCACATGGGTAACCCATCTGTATGTGTGTACATGAGTGTGAGTGTGTGTCAAGTGAAGTCACTTTTTATTGTCATTTCAACCATAACTGCTGGTACAGAACATAGTAAAAATGAAACAACGTTTTCCAGGACCATGGTGCTACATGAAACAATACAAAAACTACTCTGAACTACATAAGAAAAAACACAATAACTACACTAGACTACAGACCTATCCAGGACTGCATAAAGTGCACAAAACAGTGCAGGCACTACAATAATTAATAATAAATAATAAACAAGACAGTAGGCACAGTAGAGGCTATAGTAGGTTGTTGTCAGTCCAGGCTCTGGGTATTGAGGAGTCTGATGGCTTGGGGTAAGAAACTGTTACACAGTCTGGTCGTGAGAGCCTGAATGCTTCAGTGCCTTTTGCCAGATGGGAGGAGGGAGAAGAGTTTGTATGAGGGGTGCGTGGGGTCCTTCATAAAGCTGCTTGCTTTGCGGATGCAGCGTGTGGTGTAAATGTCTGTGATGGCGGACCAGAATACAAAATGTTCAGTTTCAGAGTCAGATTTATTTACCAAAATGCACAGTGAAATGTGTCATTTGCATTAATAACCAGCACAAACAAGGATGTGCTGAGGTGCGGGCAGCTACACATTCCAGCTCCAAAATAGTATGTTCACAATGTTGAACACGCCACGAAACAGAGAACAATACAAACAGCAGCAACTGCAATAGAGCGATGGGGGTGGGGGGGGGGGGGGAAGGTATCATTGCCTTGCTGCCACTTACACGCAGGAGAGGGGAGCTGGGGGGAACTTTGGGGTTCTCACATTTAATTGCCGTTCATTCTTTGGGGCACTTCTCTGTGTTCGTGGTTGTTTTGCTAAGGAACAGCATTTCAGGATGTACATTGTATTCATTTCTCTGACATTAAACTTGACCATAAGACCATAAGACAAAGGAGCAGAAGTTGGCCATTTGGCCCATCGAGTCTGCTCCACCATTTTATCATGAGCTGATCCGTTCTCCCATTTAGTCCCACTCCCCCGCCTTCTCGCCATAACCTTTGATGCCCTGGCTACTCAGATACCTACCAATCTCTGCCTTAAATACACCCAATGACTTGGCCTCCACTGCTGCCCGTGGCAACAAATTCCATAGATTCACTACCGTCTGACTAAAAAAATGTCTTCATATTTCTGTTCTGAATGGGGGCCCTTCAATCCTTAAGTCATACCCTCTCGAACTAGACTCCCCCATCATGGGAAACAACTTTGCCACATCCACTCTGTCCATGCCTTTCAACATTCGAAATGTTTCTGTGAGGTCTCCCCTCATTCTTCTAAACTCCAAGGAATACAGTCCAAGAGCGGACAAACGTTCCTCATATGTTAACCCTCTCATTCCTGGAATCATTCTAGTGAATCTTCTCTGTACTCTCTCCAACATCAGCACATCCTTTCTTAAATAAGGAGATCAAAACTGCCCACAGTACTCCAAGTGAGGTCTCACCAGCGCCTTATAGAGCCTCAACATCACATCCCTGCTCCTATACTCTATTCCTCTAGAAATGAATGCCAACAATGCATTCGCCTTCTTCACTACTGACTCAACCTGGAGGTTAACTTTAAGGGTATCCTGTACGAGGACTCCCAAGTCCCATTGCATCTCCGAACTTTGAATTCTTTCTCCATTTAAATAATAGTCTGCCCGTTTATTTTTTCTGCCAAAGCGTATAACCATACACTTTCCAACATTATACTTCATTTGCCACTTCTCTGCCCATTCTTCCAATCTATCCAAGTCTCTCTGCAGACTCTCCGTTTCCTCAGCACTACCGGTCCCTCCACCTATCTTCGTATCGTCAGCAAACTTAGCCACAAAGCCATCTATTCCATAATCCAAATCATTGATGTACAATGTAAAAAGAAGCGGCCCCAAAACGGACCCCTGTGGAACACCACTGGTAACCAGCAGCCAACCAGAACAGGATCCCTTCATTCCATAAGACCATAAGACCATAAGACAAAGGAGCAGAAGTAGGCCATTCGGCCCATCGAGTCTGCTCCGCCATTTTTATCACAAGCTGATCCATTTTCTCCTATTTAATCCCACTCCCCTGCCTTCTCACCATAACCTTTGATGCCCTGGCTACTCAGAAACCTATCAATCTCTGCCTTAAATACACCCAATGACTTGGCCTCCACTGCTGCCCGTGGCAACAAATTCCATAGATTCACCACCCTCTGACTAAAAAAATTTCTTCGCATTTCTGTTCTGAAAGGGCGCCCTTCAATCCTTAAGTCATGCCCTCTCGTACTAGACTCCCCCATCATGGGAAACAACTTTGCCACATCCACTCTGTCCATGCCTTTTAACATTCGAAATGTTTCTATGAGGTTTCCCCTCATTCTTCTAAACTCCAAGGAATACAGTCCAAGAGCTGACAAACGTTCCTCATATGTTAACCCTCTCATTCCCACTCTCTGTTTCCTGCCAATCACCCAACGCTCTATCCACATATGTAACTTTCCCGTAATTCCATGGGCTCTTATCTTGTTAAGTGGCCTCATGTGTGGCACCTTGTCAAAGGCCTTCTGAAAATCCAAATATACAACATCCACTGCATCTCCCTTGTCTAGCCTACTGGTAATTTCCTCAAAAAATTGTAATAGGTTTTTTCAGGCAGGATTTTCCTTTAAGGAATCCATGCTGAGTTCTGCCTATCTTGTCATATGCCTCCAGGTACTCTGTAACCTCATCCTTGACAATCGGCTCCAACAACTTCCCAACCACCGATGTGAAGCTAACAGATCTATAATTTCCTTTTTGCTTCCTTGCCCCCTTCTTAAATAGCCGAGTGACATTTGCAATCTTCCAGTCCTCCGGAACCATGCCAGAATCTATCGACTTTTGAAAGATCATCGCTAATGCCTCCGCAATCTCCACAGCTACTTTCTTCAGAACACGCGGGTGCATTTCATCTAGTCCGGGAGATTTATCTACCTTTAGACTATTTAGCTTCCTGAGTACTTTCTCTGTCGTAATTGTGACTGTGCACACTTCTCTTCCCTGCCACCCTTGAGTGTCCGGTATACTGCTGATGTCGTCCTCAGTGAAGACTGATGCAAAATACTCGTTCAGTTCCTCTGCCATCTCATCTCCCTATCTCCCATTACAATTTCTCCAGCATCATTTTCTATTGGTCCTATATCTACTCTCACCTGTCTTTTACTCTTTATATACTTGCAAAAGCTTTTAGTATCCTCTTTGATATTATTTGCTAGCTTCCTTTCATAGTTAATCTTTTCCCTCTTAATGACCTTACTGGTTTCTTTTTGTAAGGTTTTAAAAACCTCCCAATCCTCTGTCTTCCCACTAATTTTTGCTTCCTTGTATGCCCTCTCCTTTGCTTTAACTTTGGCTTTGACTTCTCTCGTCAACCACAGTTGTATCCTTTTTCCACTCGAAAATTTCTTCCTTTTTGGAATATACCTGTCTTGCACCTTACTCACTTCTCGCATAAACTCCAGCCACTGCTGCTCTGCTGTCTTTCCTGCCAGTGTCCCTTTCCAGTCAACTTTGGCCAGTTCCTCTCTCATGACACTGTAATTTCCTTTACTCCACTGAAATACCGACACATCAGATTTCAGCTTCTCTTTTTCTAATTTCACAGTGAACTCAATCATGTTATGATCACTGCCTCCTGAGGGTTCCTTCACCTCAATCTCTCTAATCATCTCTGGTTCATTACACAATACCCAATCCAGTACAGCCGATCCCCTAGTGGGCTCAACAATAAGCTGTTCTAAAAAGCCATCTCGCAGACATTCTACAAATTCTCTCTCTTGAGATCCAGTGCCGACCTGATTTTCCCAATCCACTTGCATGTTAAAATTCCCCACAATTATCATAACACTGCCCTTCTGACAAGCCTTTTCTATTTCCAGTTGTAATTTGTAGACCACATCCCTGCAGCTGTTTGGAGGCCCATAAATAACTGCCATCAGAGTCCTTTTACCCCTGCTATTTCTTAGCTCAACCCATAAAGATTCTGCACCTTCCGATCCTATATCACCTCTTTCTAATGATTTAATATCATTTCTTACCAATAAAGCCACGCCTCCCCCTCTGCCTACCTTCCTATCCTTCCGATACACCGTGTATCCTTGGAGGTTCAGCTCCCAGAGACATGCATCCTTTAGCCAGGTCTCAGTGATGGCCACAATATCATACCTGCCAATCTGTAGCTGTACAACAAGATCATCCACCTTATTCCTTATGCTGCGGGCATTTAAGTATAACACCTTAAGACCAGTATTTGATACTTTTTGCTTTGATTTCACTGCAACTTTATTGCACTGCAACTCATTCCAATGGCTACAAATTTGCCCCATCACCTGCCTGTCTTTCCTGACATCTTTACTGCTCGCTATCTTAGATTTATTTCTGTTTTTCCCTTCCTCCACTCTGTCATTCCGGTTCCCATCCCCCTGCCAAATTAGTTTCAACCCTCCCTAACAGCTCTATTAAACTTTCCCGCCAGGATATTGGTCCACTTTGGGTTCAGGTATAACCTGTCCTTTCTGAACAGGTCATACTTCCCCCAGAAGAGATCCCAATTATCCAAGAATCTGAAGCCCTGCCCCCTACACCAGTCTCTCAGCCACGCATTCATCTGCCTGATCCTACTATTCTTGCCCTCACTAGCACGTGGCACAGGTAGCAATCCCGAGGTTACTATCCTGGAGGTCCTGCTTCTCAGCTTCCTTCCTAACTCCTGGAAATCTCTCTTCAGGACCTCCTCCTTTGTCCTATCTATGTCATTTGTACCAACATGTACCAAGACAACTGGCTGCTCACCGTCCTCCTTCAGGATATTCAGGACCCGATCCGAGACATCCCGTACCCTGGCACCTGCGAGGCAACACACAATGCAGGTATCTCTATCAGGCTCACAGAATCTCCTGTCCGTTCCCCTGACTATGGAATCCCCTACGACTACCACATTTCTCTTCTCCCTCCTTCTCTCCTGCACAACAGTGCCAGGCTCAGTGCCAGAGTCCCAGTCGCCGTGGGCGTCCCCTGTCAGGTCATGCCCCTCAACAGCATCCAGAACAAGATATTTGTTGCTGAGGGGGACAGCCACAGGGGTGCTCTCCACTGTCCGGGCATTTTCCTTTCCTCTCTTGACAGTGACCCAGTTTTCTGATTCCTGTAGCCTAGGGATGACTACCTCCCTGTAGCTCCTGTCTATCACCTCTTCACTTTCCCTAATAAGCAGTAGGTCATCAAGCTGCAGCTCCAGATCCCTAACACGGTCTCTGAGGTGTTGCATCTCGGTGCACCTGGTGCAGATGTGGCCATCAGGGAGGCTGGAGGTCTCCCAGGATTCCCTTGAACTTTTGAACAAGGCAACCACAGCTAAACAAAGATATAAACAACAAAACAAACATATGAAGTCACCTGTCATTTACACTCGGATGCCACTTTATTAGGTGCCCCTGTCGTGGTCTGGTCCGTGAGATCCGCATTCCGGTTCACAGTCTGGTCCATCAATCCTTTTCCAGGTTTCTGGCTTTCCCCAGTTCCGTTGAGGCACCTGTTTCTCATTTCCGGCTAGCACATAATACCTCTGCAAACCAGGGATTGGTCACTGGACTGTTTTCTCTCTCCCCTCTCATCTGAATCCTCACCTGAGACCTCCGTCTGCAACTTCATCAGTATCCCTGTCAAGTTCAACCGCCAGAGTGAGATCTGAGCCTTGCCACGCCAAGATAAGGAGCTATCTATCATTGAGTTTGGAATTATCTCTTTATGTCCTCGTGTTTAGTGTCTGTGTCAAAGAAGAGTCCCGGCCCTAGGTCCTGTTCCCAAGGAGGGGTCCTGACTCTGTGTAAAGCCCCGGCCCTAAGTCCTGTTCCCAAGGAGGGGTCCTGGCTCTGTGTTCTGTTTATGAGTCCCGGCTTTACGTCCTGTTCCCAAGGAGGGGTCCTGACTCTGTGTGGAGCCCCGGCCCTAAGTCCTGTTCCCAAGGAGGGGTCTCGGGCTCTGTGTTCTGTGTTCCTGTGCTCCAAGACGAAGTCCAGGCGCCGTGTTCCAGCCCTGTCCAAGTCTGAGCTTCGTGTCCTCATTCAGTTCTGGTGCCTCGCCCAGCCCAGGGGTACCTCGTCCTGTCCTGTAGCCATGTCCTGTCCTTGCCAAGATCCTAGTCCCGAGTCTTAGCCTAGACCCGGGTTCCGGTTCAGAGTCCCAACCAAGACCCGGGTTCTGGGTCCTTGTCCAGGCTCTGGTTCCGGAGTTCCGTGTTCCTAGACCAGGCTCCTTGTTCCTAGTCCTGTGTTTCTAGTCCAAGTCCTAGCCCAGGCCCTGAATCCTAGTCTCGTCCAGGGCCTGTGTCAATGTCCAGCATCATTTCTTCCTGACTCACCTTGCTATCTTGATAAACCTAGTCCTGTTCCTAGTACTTCAGTGTCTGTGTCGTGCATTTGGGTCCGCCATTCACGTCCACCTTGCAACAGCCTCCTATACAGGATAAAGTGGCCACTGAGTGTATGTTCATGGTCTTCTGCTGCTGAACTCCATCCATTTTAAGGTTTGACGTGTTGTACATTCAGAGATGCTCTTCTGCATACCACTATTGTAACACATGGTTATCTGAGTTACTGTCGCCTTTCTGTCAGCTTGAACCAGTCTGGCCATTCTCCTCTGACTTCTCTCATTAACAAGGCATTTTTGCCCACTGAACAGCAGGTCACTGGATTTCTTTCGCACCATTTTCTGTAAACTCTAGAGACAGTTGTGCATGAAAATCCCAGGAGATCCGCAGTTTCTGAGATACTCAAACCACCCCGTCTGGCACCAACAATCATTCCACAGTCAGTCACTTGGATCACATTTCTTCCCCATTCTGATGTTTAATCTGAACAACAACTGAACCTCTTGACCATGCCTGCATGCTTTAATGCATTGAGTTGCTGCCACCTGACTGGCTGATTAGATATTTGCAGATATACAGGTGTACATAATAAAGTAGTCACTGAGTGTAGACGGAGACGAAAAAGAGCCGACGTTCAAAATCACACGGTAGGAGCTGATTTCTTCGGAATAAGCAGCGGCTCCTGAAATTATACTGACGAGTGTCCTTACTCCCGCTCACCTCTTCTCACCCAATATTTGTGTATCACTTGAGATCCGTGTGAGACCTCGCAGAGCTCGTGTGCGGAGTGTCAATTACAAGTTCCTAAGAGGAGGACATAAAAATAGAGCAATGCCCTTCAGAACATCGTATATGATTAAGTTTGATCAGTAATCTTATTTTTCATCGCTTGGAGAGTACAAAACGGTACGTAGAGATGTCCGGGAGTTTAGCCACCGCTTTGTCATAGATGTAAAGATATAAACTATCCAATTCTTTGCTTTAACCTGTTATTATAAAATAATACTTTAATTGCAAAATCGTGCAAAACTGCGCTTAAATTTTCAGAGGCTTTGCTTTAAGATAGTCTATTGCGAACTATGCGTGTATTCCCATTAGTTTAAATAGCGCGTGCATAAAATAAAACATCGTATATTAAGGTAGCAAAGTTTGGAATATGATGCAAACGAGGATAAGCAGAACTACCTTTGTGACATTTTACGGCGAATAGGTGACAATGTAAGCAAACAAGACCAGGTCATACAGTACTTGAGTCAATGCACGCAGGAATCGAACTGCTTTGATAATTAGCAATTAAAAAATGCTGGCGGAACTTAGCAGGCCAGGCAGCAACTATGGAAAGGAGTGCAGTCGAGGTTTCGGGCCGAGACCCTCCAGCATTCAGTGTGTGTTGCTTGGATTTCCAGCGCCTGCGGATTTTCTTTTGTTTGTGCTTTGATAATTAGAGTGGTTTTGAAAATATCGACCACCCTGGCAAATTAGCCTCCGAACACGAGTGAAACCTCTGATGCAACAGCCCGTTGATCAGTCTGCTTCTTTCCTCAACTTTGCAAACTGAAACGTTATCTAGCAAACAGATTTTTATCGTTTTAAATTTATTTCGTTCACAGTTTTACCTCAGGAACTTTGCGCGCCATCTAGCAAACAGATTTTTATCGTTGTTAATTTATTTCGTTCACAGTCTTACCTCAGGACCTTTGCGCGCCGGGCGTTCTAATGTTTGGATTGCAACACTGCTAACTGCGCTCTCCGTTAGAAGCAAGGTTACTAGAATATTATAGCGACATGACCGTTTAGATATATTGTCGAAACAAATCAGCAGGTCCATCAGTATCTGTGGAACGAGAAAAGGTTCAGGCTGTTCTCCTCAAGAACTTTACCTGAAACGTTGACAGCTCTCTCCATCTCTGATCATGGAGCTCTGGTTTCCTTCTCCTGAATCAATAATCAGCTCCTTATTCCTGCTGACATTGAGTAAGAGATTGTGATTATGGCACCATGCAGCCAAATTTTCAATCTTCCTCCTATATGCTGATCCATCACCACCTCTGACTCTGCTTTGGACAATGGTGTGGGTCTGCAAACTTGAATATGGCATTGGAAATATTTAGTCACTGGAGGATAAAACTGAGGACATGAGGGCAAAATTGAATATCAAAGGGAAATGAGAGATTACTGTGTTCTATGTCTGAGTGAACCGTGGCTTTCTTCTAGCACGGCAGATACAGCAATCAAACAAGAAGGCTTCTCAATATACCAAATGGACCAAACTGCTGATTTGGAAAATGCAAAAGGTGGAAGCATGTGCTTCATGATGGACTCTTGGTGGTGCTCCGATGTGGCGGTTTTGTCAAACTCGTGTTCCCCTGACCTTGAACATGTAATGATCAATTGCTGTCCTATTTACCTAGGGAGTTCTCCTCCATAATCCTGACTACAGTTTCCATACCACCAGTGGCTGACTATATGTGCTTGAGATATGGCATAATGCCATCTCCAACAAGGAACAGTCCATCCTGACACATTTCAAGTTATAGTCGGGGACTTTATTGCTGATATTTATTGCTTATTTATTTATTATTATTATTATTTTCTTTTTGTATTTGCATAGTTTTTTGTCTTTTGTACAGTGGTTGAATACCCAAGTTGGTGTGGTCTTTCATTCATTCGGTGATGGTTATTATTCCATTATGGGTTTATTGAGAATGCCCGCAAGAAAATGAATCTGAGGATTGTATATGGTGACATATGTTCTTTGA
Source organism: Mobula birostris (assembly GCF_030028105.1). Taxonomy (NCBI): domain Eukaryota; kingdom Metazoa; phylum Chordata; class Chondrichthyes; order Myliobatiformes; family Myliobatidae; genus Mobula; species Mobula birostris. The sequence continues at coordinate 15,522,814 of NC_092372.1, read as the reverse complement.
TAACTTGAACTTTGAACTTTTGCACATCAGTTATCTGTCAGTTTTTATTTTTGTATAGATTTTTTAAAATAAATTCCATCATATTTCTTTATTTTCCTGTAAATGCCTGTATGAAAATTAATCTTGGTAGTATATGGTAACATACAGTGGCAAGCAAAAGTTTGGGCACCCTGGTCAAAATTTCTGTTACTGTGAATAGTTAAGTGAGTAGAAGATGAACTGATCTCCAAAAGTCATAAAGTTAAAGATGAAACATTCTTTTCAACATTTTAAGCAAGATTGGTGTATTATTTTTGTTTTGTACAATTTTAGAGTGAAAAAAAAGGAAAGGAGCACCATGCAAATGCTTGGGCACCCCAAGAGATTTGAGCTCTCAAGATAACCTTTACTAAGGTCTCAGACCTTAATTAGCTTGTTTGGGTTATGACTTGTTCACAATCATCGTTAGGAAAGGCCATGTGATAAAAAATTTCAGAGCTTTATAAATACCCTGACTCCTCAAACCTTGTTCCAACAATCAGTAGCCATGGGCTCCTCTAAACAGCTGCCTAGCACTCTGAAAATTAAAATAAATGATGCCCACAAAGCAGGAAAAGGCTATAAGAAGATAGCAAAGCATTTTCAGGTAGCCGTTTCCTCAGTTCGTAATGTAATTAAGAAATGGCAGTTAACAGGAACGGTGGAGGTCAAGTTGAGGTCTGGAAGACCAAGAAAACTTTCCGAGAGAACTGCTCGTAGGATTGCTAGAAAGGCAAATCAAAACCCCCGTTTGACTGCAAAAGACCTTCAGGAAGATTTAGCAGACTCTGGAGTGGTGGTACACAGTTCTACTGTGCAGCAACACCTGCACAAATACAACCTTCATGGAAGAGCCATCAGAAGAAAACCTTTTCTGTGTTCTCACCACAAAATTCAGTGTCAGAACTTTGCAAAGGAACATCTAAACAAGCCTGATGCATTTTGGAAACAAGTCCTGGGGACTGATGAAGTTAAAATAGAACTTTTTGTCCGCAATGAGCAAAGGTATGTTTGGAGAAAAAAGGGTGCAGAACTTCATGAAAAAAACACCTCTCCAACTATTAAGCACGGGGATGGATCAATCATGCTTTGGACTTGTGTTGCAGCCAGTGGCATGGGGAACATTTCACTGATAGAGGCAAGAACGAATTCAATTAAGTACCAGCAAATTCTGGAAGCAAACATCACACCATCTGTAAAAAAAAAAGCTGAAGGTGAAAAGAGGATGGCTTCTACAACAGGATAATGATCCTAAACACAGCTCAAAATCCACAATGGACGACCTCAGGAGGTGCAAGCTGAAGGTTTTGCCATGGTCCTCACAGCCGCTGATCTAAACATCACTGAAAATCTGTGGATAGACCTCAAAAGAGCAGTGCATGCAAGACAGCCCAAGAATCTCACAGAACTAGAAGCCTTTTGCAAGGAAGAATGGGCGAAAATCCCCCAAACAAGAATCGAAAGACTCTTAGCTGGCCACAGAAAGCATTTACAAGCTGTGATGCTTGCTAAAGGGGGTGTTACTAAGTACTGCCATGCAGGGTGTCTAAACTTTTGCTTCTGGCCCTTTTCCTTTTTTGTTATTTTGAAATTGTGAAAGATGAAAAGAAAAAAAAAGTAATCTTAAAATATTAAAGAAATGTGTCATCTTTAACTTTGTGCCTTTAGGAAATCAGGTCATTTTTTACTTGCTTAGCTATTCACAGTAACAGAAATTTTAACCAGGGGTGCCCAAACTTTTGCATGCCACTGTATATATTACACTTTGATAATAAGTTTACTTTGACAGGTCTTGGAGATAGTGAGAGGTTGGGAGAAGGGATTTGGAGCTTGGGGGAGAGGGTTACTGATCAGAATGGAAGAGCCAGTCATCAGGGGCTGTGTGGAAACAGAGTGATAATGAGGATGGCAGAACAATATGATCAAAAAAGCAAGGGAAGTTATTGGGATGGGCATAGGCAGGAGGCAATCAGAAGCCTAAAAGTGATTGAAAAGATTTTGCATTTATTTCTTGCCACCCCATTACAGGAAGGCTTTAGAAAGGGTGCAGAAGAGGTTTACCAGGACGCTTCCTGGATTAGAGGGTATATGCTATAAGGAGAGGTTGGACAAACTTGGGTTGTTTTCTTTGAAGCAGCAGAGGTTGAAGGAAGATCTGATAGAGGTTTATAAGATTATGAGAGGCACAGATAGGGTAGACAGTTAGTATCTTTATTGCAGTGTTGAAATTTCAAAAAATTCATTTTGTTGAAATCCTCAAATACCCACCATTGAGGACATCTTCAAAAGGCGATGGCTCAAAAAGGCAGCATCCATCATTAAGGAATCCCACCACCTAGAACATGCCCTCTTCTTGTTACTACCATCAGGGTAGAGGTACAGGAGTCTGAAGACACACACTCAATACTTTAGGAACAGGTTCTTCCCCTCTGCCATGAGATTTCTGAATGGAAAATGAACCCATGGACACTATTTCACTGTCTTTGCTCTCTTTTCACTCTATTTTATTTAATTTTCTAACAGTTATGCCTTATGATAATTTATAATGTATTTCTTGTATTGCAATGTACTGTTCCCTCAAAACAACAAATTTCATGACACAATAAATTCTGCAGATGCTGGAAATTCAAAGCAACGTAACACAAAATGCTGGAGAAACTCAGCGGGTCTGGCAGCATCCATGGAAATGAACAAACAGTCCATGTTTCAGGCTGGGGCACATTTCAGGACTGGAAAGGAAGGAGGAAGATGACAGAATAAAAAGGTGGGGGGAGGGGAAGAAGGATGGCTAGAAAGTGATAGGTGCAGCCAGTGATGTGGGAAAGGTAAAGGGCTGGAGAGGAAGGAATCTGATAGGAGAGGAGAGTGGACCATAGGAGAAAGGGGAGAAGGAGGCACGAGGGGGAGGTGATAGGCAGGTGAGAAGATGTAAGAGGCCAGAGTGGGGAATAGAAAGAGGGAGGAGGAAAAAATTCTTTTACCGTAAGGAGAAATAGATATTCGTGCCGACATGTTGGAAGCTACTCAGATGGAATATAAGATGTTGCTCCTCCACCCTGAGGGTGGCCTCATCATGGGACAAGAGAAGGCCATGGACTGAATGTTGAACAGGAATGAAAATGAGAATTAAAATGTTGGGCCACCAGGATGGTCTGCTTCAGGCAGGTGGAGCAGAGGTTCACGACAAAGCATTTATGTTGGGTCTCAGCAATGTAGAGGAGGCCTCATCACAAGCACCGGATACAATAGATGACTCCAGCAGATTCACAGGCAAAGTCTTGCCTCATCTAGAAGGACTGTTTGGGGCCTGAATGGGAGTGACAGAGGAGTGACTGGACAGGTGTAGCACTTTGGTCACTTGCAAGGATAAGTGCCGAGAGGAAGATTAGTGGGGAAGGAAGAACAGACAGACAAATCACAGAGTGAGTGATCTCTGCGGAACGTGGAAAATGGGAAGGAAGGTAAAGACATGCTTAGTGAGTGGTAGGATCCCTTTGGAGGTGGTGGAAGTTGTGGAGAATGATATGTTGGATATGAAGTCTTGAGGGGTAGTAGATAAGGACAAGAGGAACTCTATCACTGTGGGAAGATGGAGTGCGCATGGATGTCTGGAAAATAGAGGAGATGTGACTGAAGGCAGCATCAATGGTGGAGGAAGGGGAAACCCCGTTCTTTGAAGAAAGAGGATATCTCTGATGTCCTGGACATAAGTCAATGATAATAAGCCTGATTCTGATGAGAGAATACATCTGGAATACTGTGTACTGGTCTGATTTCCCTACCTTAAGGAAAATATTCCTGGAATTGAGGTTACATTGTTCTTTCAAATTTGTTTGTGTTTGTAACTTTCCATCATTCATTCTCCCATGTTTTGATTTTACTTACTGCCCGTTACACTGCTGGAGTTTAGGGCAGCAATGAAGGTCCTCCATCTCTGGTGGTGTTCACAGCTTCCTTCATCGTGTCAGTAGCGTCCTCTCGGTTTTCATTACTGTCAGTCATACAAGTTCTAGTTGGAGATCCAGGAATATGATTGCACTCAGATGTAGGATTCTTCATTGCTGTTTCCATAATAATTTTGTTTTGCCAGTCAGGGTTGTTAGCCTTGAGCTGAACCCCTGAACCTGGAGGACTGATGGACGACTTTTAGCCTGTCCTCTCCCCTTTGACCTATTTAACATGAGTGACCCTACCCTTAGGCCTGACTCCAGCCAACATAGCTCTCTGGGTCATTGAGGCACACAAGCCTCCAAGCCCAACGACAAGGTTGTGGTCCCCTTGGAGAATCTTTTAGCTTTCATAGGGACATTTTCTGTAATTTCTGTCATATGTTTTGTGTTGAAATAGTTTCTTTTCAGAGTAACTAGGTAATATTACAGATACAACAGTCTGTTGTGAGTTCAGATCTGTCAAACTCTGCATTCAAGTCTTTCACTGACACTTTGTTGTTAATATCATGATGTTTCAAATTTTACATCTAATGCCCTACACATTTAGAGATTTCGAATTCATGAAGAAATTTTTTTGGATGCTGTATTGCTTATTTTGGAAATAATTAAGACGACAATAACAATACATTTCACACCCTACACTGAGTGGCCACTTTATTCAGTACCTCCTGTACCTAGTAAAGTGGCCACAGATTCACAGTCATGGTCTTCTGTTGCTGTAGCTCATCCACTTCAAGGTTTGACACGTTGTACATTCAGAGATGCTCTTCCACGTTCTACTATTGTAACGTGTGTTCACTTGAGTTACTGTCACCTTCCTATAAGCTTGAACCAGTCTGGCCACTTTCCTCTGACCTCTCTCACTAACATGGCATTTTTGCCCACAGAACTGATGTTTTTTTTTTGTTTTTTTGCACCATTCTCTGCAAGTTCTGGAAACTGTGTGTGAAAATCCCAGGAGATCAGCAGTTTCTGAGATACTCAAGTCAACCTGTCTCAGACCATCATTGCACAGTCAAAGTCACTGAGATCATATTTCTTCCCATTCAGATGTTTGTTCTGAACAACTGAACCTCCTGACCATGTCTGCATGTTTCATGCATTGAGATGGGTGCTACATGGCTGGCTAATTGGATATTTGCATTAACAAGCAGGTGTTTTGGAATACCTAATAAAGTGGCCTCCGAATATATGTCAGTGATAATCAACTTCATTAACCATACTGGTGAGTATGTTGACTGATCATTGTAAATTGTCCTGTGATTAGGCTGGTGTTTAATAGGTGGGTTTCTCGGCAGTGTGGCTCGTTAGGCTGGAAGGGGCCTGTTTCTCTAAATAATTAAATAGAGTTTGGTTAAAGCCTCTGTTAAAGGAGAAAGCAAGTGAAGAGTAGGAGAGGTGGGGAGAAGACTCTGGAACTCAAGAGCTGAAGAAGGCAGGGCCATCAGTGGAGAAGGAGATGCCAAAAGGGAATTGAAGGAAGCTCATTGTGCTTGGCTGTAGACCTGGACTAGATTACAGAGAAAGGAAAGGATAGGCTTTGGATACATTTGAACACAATGAAAGGGAATTTAAGATTTGGCCTGATGCTGGACTAGGAGTCAAAGCAGATGACTAATTGTATGAGTTATGTTGAATAATATTTAATATAAATAGTGATTTTAAATATTATTCTATATTATTATTATAGGAGTGAGTTTGGAGATACTGTGCAGAACTGGCCCTTCTGGCTCAACAAGCTGCTCCACCTATCAACTGAGTTATTTAACCCTAGCCTGATCACAGGACAATTTACAATGACCAATCAACCTACTAACTGGTACTTGTTTGGACTGTGGGTGGAAACCAGAGCACCTGGTGGAAATGCATGCACTTCAGGGGAGAAGGCACAAACTCCTTAAAGACTGCACTGCAATTGAACTCCAAACTCTGGAATGTCCCCAAGCTGTAATAGTGGGCGTTGAACAATAATACTTTCCACTGGAGGATACATGGCTGGTCAGGTGAATATCAGAATTGTTGGCCGTGAAGGTAATTTAGGTTTAAGTGAGCCTTATTATTTCTTGGCCTTTTTCCATAAATATTAAGTAGTAGAATTTTAAGTGTGCCTACTGGCTGCTCTATGGCCTGGTATGGGAACACCAATGCCTTTGAGCAGGAAATCCTACAAAAGGTAGTGGATCCAGCCCTGTAGATCACGGATAAAACTCTCCCAGCTATTGAGCATGCCTAGATAAAACGTTACCTTAGAAAAGCGGCATCTTTCATCAAAGATCCTTCACACCCTGCTCTTTTCTCTCTGCTGCCATCAGGTAGAAGGTAAAAGACGAGCAGCGTGGGAGAGAGCTGAGAGTGGCTGCATGCCGCTGAAGTGTTGAGGGGAGCGGTGCCCTGGTGCCTACGGCCATACTAGCCTGAAAACGCCGATCTTGTCTGATCTCGGAAGCTAAGCAGGCTCAGGCCTGGTTAGTACTTGGATGGGAGACCGCCTGTGAATACGCACTGCCAGGTTCAAAAACAATTACTTCCGCTCAACCATTAGGCTCTGGAAGAAAAGGGGGATTACTACACCCATTTAAGGACTCTTTAATCTTGATATTTCATGCTTGTTATTTATTGCTATTTATTATCTGCATTTGCACGGATTGTTTACAGTTCCTGATGTTTAGTTTACAGATCCTGCTTACAGTTACTGTTCTGTAGATTTGCAAAGTATGCTTGCGGAAAAAGAATCTCAGTGTTTTTGTGGTGACATGTATGTACTCTGATAATACATTTTACTTTGAACTTTAAATTGCTTTCTTGCAATATAAAGAAACATTATTGTCATTGATCCATAATTTTGATGCATTAAACAGCAAAAGGTGGGGTATATAAAAAAAACTAAGTGTTGGGCTGATATTATTTTGAATTTTAGCATCTCATGCCAACAGGAACTGACTTATTTCTTTTTAATTCATTTTCTAGGCATGTTTCATGCAATGTCTGCACAGGCTGTTCACAAATCATCTTCTCACTTTCCCTCTACCTCGAAGCCACAGAGAGTAGCCAAGAATGCTGACGTCCACCTTTCCTGCTCAGTGTCTGCTAAATATCAAATTGTATGCTGTTAGTAAAGAATGCCTGTACTATATGTTACCCACTGGATTATGGGTTATCCTTTGAAATTGTTTCAGTAACTTTAACAGCTCTAACAGAGAATGCTTTCTGTAATTCAGAAAGTTAATAGTAGCTGTTTTAAAAATCTTATGGTCATAGAATTAAACACAAGAGATTCTGCAGGTGCTGGAAATCCAGATTAACACACAAAATGTTGGAGCAACTCAGCAATCAGACAGCATCTATGGAGGGGAATAAACAGTAGATGTATGTTTCGAGCCAAGACCCTTCATCACAGATGAAGGCTATTCAGTAGATGAAGTCGAAGGCAACTTCAAATAGCGCAATCCCATCTCATGTTCCTTCCCGTATACCTGTATGGCATTTTCTGCAGTGTCTGACAGATTTGCATGGATATTTCAAAAGCAATATGCAGAATGTTATTGCAATCTGAAAATTTCTAAAAATGCAAAATATAATATATAATTATATATAAAAATAAATATATACTACCATATATAAATATTGTAATAGAGTAGAATTCTAGTAACAGGATACATGTTGAAATCAATAGCAAAATCCTCCATATTACATATGACATTATTACATGTCCAAAATAAACTGAATTTCACAATAAGAGTTAACCATCTGACAGAATGGTTATCACAGACCACATTTCTGTTTCCTTGTCATGAATACTGTAATGAGCTCTTCTGGCCTGTGCAGGGCACTGGAGAGTGTTGGGCTCAGAGGTTTTTAGAGCACCTGAATAGGTTAATTGTTGTTTAATAGTCATTAATTGTTTAACCTTCCAAGGGATTTTCTTGAGCGATTTGCTCTTTGTAATGCTCTTTGTAGTGCCTCCTGTTTAAACTTGTTAAGTTTATTTTGATAGGCTCACAAATTACATTACTCGTATTAGTTAAGCAGATACCCCATTAGAGCTAATTGCAGGGTCCTAGTTTTGAGAATGTTACTCCTCATGGAGTCGCTCTGCCAAGCCACCGATGTTCTTTTTGAATAATTATCAATAAGCTCTCATCGCCATCTCTACATAAGAGACAGTCTTTCCTGCACATTTGGGTTCTGAGATTGCCAGAGCACATCATGACAGACTACACTGTCTCATGCTGGGAGGAGGTAAAATCAACAGAAAAATCTTCATATAGTTAACAATATCAGCTTATAGTTCAATGTAAATTTATTATCAAAGTACTTATATGTCACCATATACTACTCTGAGATTTGTTTTCTTGCTGACATTCGCACCAGAACAAAGAAATTCAACAGAATAAATGTTCAACTCTTGGAGACTATTATGAAATTACTTTATGTAATGAAATAGATTCTTAAAACAAAACAATAAACAAATATTAATACGAAGGAGTCAATCTGAAATCTGCCAAGCTATCCATTCATCCTCTTCACAAAAATACCATCTCCAGATGCTTGCTTAATTGCCTCCCATAATTTATTTGCCCTCAGTATGCGAAAACCTTTAATTAGACTTTATGTTTTCATCTGCCTTACCTTTAAAGTAATTCTGCAGCATACAAAAAGGGAAGGAACTAAAACACAGTTTACTGAAATACAAATATTTTCTATTCAAGGTAATAAATACTATATTTAATATATTCAGTCACTGGATGGTTTATCATTTTAAGCTCATTTTTACAGGATGAATTTTTCATGTTTTCTAAATTGGTATATGTGCATCTAAGTTCATTGTCAAATATGTAATTGCTTATTTACTACACAGGTAACCCAGAAACAGAAGTCACCTGGTACAAAGGAGACAAGCAACTTCCCAACGTCCTTGAACCGACTAAATATGAAATGTTAAAAGACGGCAAAGTTCACACCCTCAAACTCCAGAGGTGAGTGGCTAAGCTGAATAAAATGTATAGAGCACATTACTCAGCCCAACATGCTCATTCCTGCTAAAAATGGGTTTAAGGTTAATTTTCTTCCCAGCTTTTGGTTCTATTGGTTTCCATTCTCCAAGGGCTTGTCAGGGTATTTTTAAACAAATGAGGATTTCTGCCTCCAACATCTTTCCTCGTGGAATCATTGAGCACTATAGTGCAGAAACAGGCTTGTCAGCCAATGTAGTTGGTGTCGTTCTGCCTAATTCCATTGACTTGCACCAGGACCATAGCCCTCCCATCCACGTACTTATCCAAATTTCTCTTGTGTTGAAATTGAACCTGCATCCATCATTTCCCCTGGCAGCTCATTCCACACTCTCGCCACCTTCTGAGTGAAGAAATTCCCTTGTGTTCCTTTTAAACATTTTACCTTTTACCCTTAACCAATGACTCCTAGTTTAAATCTTGCCCAGCCTCAGTGGACAAGGGAAATTGAACTGTTTTGCCACAACCACTGTGACTTTATAGAGAGCTAGGAAACAGAAGCTGAATTGTCAGTAAGCCAGAGACATTCTCTCTTCATTCCCCCCCCCCACCCCGTCAGGCAGAAGATACAAAAGCCTGAAAGAACGTACCACCACACTCAAGACAGCTCTGCTCAACGTTATAAGATTATTGAACAGTTTCCCTGGTATGATAAGATGGAATCTTGATCTCACAATCTACCTCATGCACCTTATTGTCTACCTGCACTGCACTTTCTCTGTAGCTGTTACACTTTATTCTGCACTCTGTTATTGTTTTAACATCGAACAGTACAGCACAGTTCAGGCTCCTCAGCCCACAATGTTGTGCCAAAATTTTAACCTACTTTAAGATCAATCTAAACCTTCCCTCCTACATAGCCTCCATTTTCTTATTATCCAAGTGCCTGTCTAAGAGTTTCTTAAATACCCCTAATGTGTCTGACTCTACCACCACCACTGGCAGTGCATTCCATGCACCCATCAATCTGTGTAAAGAACTTGCCTCTGACAACACCCCCCCATACTTTTTTCCAGTTACTTTAAACTTATTCCCCCTTGTATCAGCTACTTTAACCTAGGAAAAATTTCTAGGGACATGTGACAATAACCAACCAATTCCAATTCCAACTCTGGATGCTGGCCCATTCTAAGCTTCTTCTCTGGCAGCAAACTCATCCAGGTCAATGTCACCTTCAGACCATAAGATTATAAGACCATAAGACACAGGAGCAGAATTGGCCATTTAGCATATTGTGTCTGCTCCACCATCATGGCTGAATTATTACTCCTCGCATTATTCTCCTGCCCGCTTTTTGTAACTTTTGACCCAGGTTCCAGTTACATGCCAAGCCCGTACTCCCATTAATGGACACCTGACCTCGTCCATATGTTTAAATATGTGATTGATGTGTTAGTGGTCTAATGATTAAGCCAGATGCGGATCCATAAAGATTTTCAAACAATTCAATATTACGTTATCACAATTTTACTGCAATTAGGAGTTTTCTGTGCTAACTTTGCATTTTTTTTTAAGAGTTAGAGCACGGTAACAGGTTTTTCTGACCCAACGAGCCCATGCCACCCAATTACACCTATGTAATCAAATAATCTATTAACACACTTCTTTGGAATGTTGGTGGGGGGGGGCGGTAGCCAGAGGACCTGGAGGAACCCTTGCAGTCACAGGGAGAATATACAAACTCCTTACTAACAGCAGTGGGAATTGAACCCAATCACTGGTGATGTAATAACATTACGCTAACCACCATGCTACCGTGCCGCCCCTTCGCTTTATCTGCAAGTTTTAGCAATCTTTTTGTCATCTATTTTTGCAAACTATTCTTCACACTGTTTACTGATTTCCAAGCTTGGTGCATTCTGCATTTGTTGAAAATGGTGATTGCTGTACAAGCAAGACCAAAGCAAGAAATAAATTGCACAGACAAGATAAGGCATTGGCCAGACAGCACTTGGAGCATTCTGAGCAGTTTTGGGCCCCTTGTCTGAGGAAGGATGTGCTGTCCTTGGAGAAAGCCCAAAGGAGGTTCATAAGAATGGTCCAGTGAATGAAAGGGTAAATGTTCGAGGAGCGTTTGATGGCTCTTGGTCTGTAGTTTACAAGGGTGAAGGGAGGGAACCTAACAAATATTGAAAAGTCTAGAAAGAGTGGATGTGGAGAGTATGTTTCCTAGAGTTGGGGTATCTAGGACCAGGCAGCACAGCCTCAGAATGCAAGGACATCCCTTTAGAACAGTGATGAGAGGGTGATCAATCTGTGGAATTCATTGCTACAGACAGCTGTGGAGGCCAAATTGTTGGGTATTATTTACAATGGAGGTTGACAGGTTCTTGATCAGTAGTATGACTTTCCTCTGGGTGTTCCTGTTTACTCCCACAGTCCAAGGACGGAGCAGTTAGTAGGTTAATTGGTCAATGTAATTTGTCCTGTGATTAGGCTTGGATTGAATCAGGGGACTTCAGGGTGGCGTGGCTCAAAGGGCCGGAAGGGTTTATTCCACTCTATGTCTCAATGAATAAAATAAAGTAAGGACATCAATGATTACAGGGAGAAGGCAGGAGAATAGGGTTGAGGGTGAAAATAAATCAGCCTTAATGGAATGGCGGAGCAGACGTATTGAGATGAATTCTGCCCCTATGTCTTTTGGTCTTATAGCCCCGGGGAGTAGTTTCTAGAGAGCAATAGAGAATTTCACCTTGCTATACATCACATATCAATGACCACCAAATTGCATGGATGTTGAATGAAGTCAGATATCAACTTACTGGTTGGATAAAAATATATTCCTTCCTCACTCCTGTTTGCAGCCAGTGAATCTCTGCTCTTAAGTGGCTACTTGCGGATGTCAAGTGAACAGTTGATCTTGCTCTGCTCCACAATACAACAGCTTTCCGAAATTCATTGTTGACCAATAGGCAGGGCTAAATTCAGGTGGTTTATCAAGGAGGGTGCTGAAATGCAATGGGTGGTGCTGCTCATTCACTGCTCCAGTGACCCAGGGTTGACCCTAAGGGTTATGTGTGCTGAGTTTGTATGCTCTGCCTGCGACTGCATAGATTTCCCTTGGGTGCTCTGGTTTCCTTCCAGATCCCAAATAAGTCCTTGTTGATAGGTTAATATTGCTACATATAAGGTCATCCACTTTGGAAGGGAAAACAGAAGATCAGATGATCATTTAAATGGTGGAAGATTGCAGCATGCTGTTGAGCAGAGGGACTTGGGAGTGCTTGTGCATAAATCGCAAAAAGGCTGGTTTGCAGGTACAACAGGTTATCAAGAAGGCAAAAGGAATTTTGGCCTTCATTTCTCAAGGGACTGAATTTAAGACAGGGAGATTGTGCTACAACTGTAGGGCGCTCGTGAGATTGAACCTGGAGCACTACGTGCAATTCTGGTCTGGGGAAATACTGGTCACAGGGAAAGGCAGATCGATGGACTTGAGTCAACAGACAGATCAGCCATAATCTTATTGAATGGTGGAGCAAGCAGGCTTGATGGCCGACTGGCCACCTCCTGCTCCTATTTCTCCCTTTCCAGTACTGATGCAGGGTCTCAGCCAGAAATACTGACCGTTTGTTCCCCTCCACACATGCTGCCTGAACAGCTGTGCTCCTCCAGCATATTGCTCTGGAATTCCAGCACCCACAGAATCTCTTCGGTTCCCATTCCTCATATTATGCTGATTGGTGACTGAATCGCCCATGATGTCGGTGTATGGGGAATTGAGGAGGCCAGTTGAAAATGGGACTAGCTCAGCTAGGGCTCATAAGCCACTTGAGAGCCCATAAGTAGATCAACAGAACCAAGACCATCATCCTCGACCTTGAGGGATAGCCACGACGATGAGCTCAGATAGATATTCTGGTCAGCATGGACGATCTGGGCCTAAGAGCCTGATTCCATGAAGTATCAAAGTTATGAAGGATTTAAAAGAATAACAATTTTGAATAGGCTTTGAAGGACACTGATCTGAAATGGCAATCGGTAATTGGTGAGCTGGACTAAGAGTATGATTAAAAACAGTAATTTCATTGAACTGAAGAGAATATTACAAGGTCATATTAACGTATTATAATAATTGAACTACCAGACAGTCTGTAATTGAGACCTGGTATGGAAACACCAATGTCCATGAACAGAAAAGCAGACTCATTAGACCAGCTGGGTTGTTGGGCCAGAAGGACCTGTTCTGCAATGTTTCTCTAAATAATGTAAATACATAAATACAGCCCATTTCATCAAAGAAAAATCCCTCCCCACTACTGAGCACAAGAAAGTAGCATCCAATATCAAGAGCCCCCACCATCTTGGCCATGCTCTCTTCTCACTACCGCCATCGGGCAGGAGGTACAGGAGCCTCAGGACCCATACCACCAGGTTCAGAAACAGTTATTACCCTTCAACCATCAGGCTCCTGAACCAGCGTGGATAAATTCACTCCGCTCATCACTGAACTGACTCCACAACCTATGGACTCTCTTTTGAGGACTCTACAACTTACACTTCCAGTATTATCAATTTATTTAATTTATCAATCTATTTATGTATTTATTTATTATTTTATTTGTTGGTTTTGTTGCATTTGCAGTTGTATTCTTTTACGCATTGATTCTTTGTCTGTATTTGCTTACAGAATGTGCAGTTTTCAATTGATTCTATTGTATTTCTTTGTTCTGCTGTGAATTCCCACAAGAAAATGAATCTCAGGGTTGCATATGGTGACATACTATATACGTACTTAATTTAATTTGAACTTTGAAGGTTTGCAAACAAATTTCACGGCATATGCCAGAGATATTAAACCTATTTCTGTTAGAAGTGAAATGATGTGGCATTTGAAGAATAGATTAGATTATATATTTCAGTGTTACACCAACATTGCAGATAACTTGTGCTGACAGGTCATTGATGAGAATGGAATCTATCGCAAGATTTAAGAGAAATGGCGATAGTTGAAGAATTCTCCAGTGTAAAATGGAGAAATTGCAATGCTTCATGGCCAATGTTCCCTCTGATTTGTAATGACTAGTGTGCGCAGAAATCTTGTGCTGTGCAATTTTTTGCAGAGTGACAACAACATGTGCCCACTGAATTTTATATACAGAGGTTTTCATTTTAACAGCTAGCAAAACACTGTCAACAAGAACGTTGATCTCCTCTGGGTTTGATCATTTTTGCTCTCATTTATCTGCACTATCACAAAATATACTAGCAGGCCTGTAACGGATAATGAAGGATTTTCTCACCAGAGCTTTTGCACACCATCCATTTGTGATTTACCTGCTAAATGACACTTTAAGAAGTCCAGTTTCCAAATATCACTCCACTTCGTCTCACTTGCAAATTCTCCAGCAACTTTTGTATCGTGACAATACATACAGTTAACACCAACTTCTGCATTGTACATTTCTCATACCTGCACTTTCCTGACCTCATGAGCTTTCAGTGTAGCAGTTTCTACTGTTTCATTAAGCCATTCTAATCTAAATGAACCAGCAATCCTTTTGCATGTCACACCCTTTGTTTCTTTGGAATTTGATAGTGAATCAATAATTTCTTCAATAAAAACAGTATAAATAAGCCAGTTCTAACATCTGCAGACAAATCATCGCAAACTCCACTTTGTCAACACCATCCGCATCAGAAATCAGAAAAGGAAATGTGACTGTGCATGATTGTAAGATATACTTAACATGCCAACAAGGTAGAGGGTGACAATTTTTTGTGCGGTTTAAGTTCCTTTGTGCGCTATTAGCAAAAGATGTGTGTGTGCACACGTTAGAAGGAACATTGTTCATAGTAATTCTGAGTTCAGAGAAAGGGACATTGACTTGAAATGCTGAAATGTCTTTTATTCCACATCAGCTGCTAAACCTACTGAGTGTTACCAATATTTTAAACTTTTAATTCATTTTCATTTTAGGGAATTTTCAAAATTCAGCATCTGTCTCATGTCTTTGGGCTGTTTCTATGTATGATTTTATGACTATCTTAAGCAGAGTAGAAACAATTTATTAGAATGGTTTGGGGCTGCATAAATTCCTCTGAGAAGCTGGAGGCATTCTCTTTGAAATAGTCATAGATTCATAGACCACTACGGAACAGAAACAGGGCCTTTGGCCCATCTAGTCCATTCCTGTCGATTATTTTGCCTAGTCCCATCAACCCCTAGCATAGCCCTCCCATCCATTTACTTATTCAAATTTCTCTTGGGGTGGCATAGTAGCATAGTGGTTAGCATAATCTTTTACAGTGCCAGTAGCCCAGGTTCAGTGTTCCTGCTGCTGTCTGTAAAGTTTGTACATTTTTCCCTTGACCACATGGATCTCCTCCTAGTACTCCAGTTTCCTCCCATATTCGAGGTCTATGGGCTAGTAGGTCAATTGGTCACAGGTGTAATTGGGCAGTGCGAGCTGTTAGGCCAGAAGAGACTATCACTGTGCTGTATCTCTAAATAAATTAAATAAAACATTCTCATCAAACCTGCTTCCACCACTTACGCTGGCAGCTCTTTCCACACCCTCACCTCCCTCTGAGGGAAGAAGTTGCCCCACAGGTTCCTTTATCTTTAACCTATCACTTAGATTCATAGAACAATACAGCACAAGTACAGACCCTTTGGCCCATCTAGCCCATGGCAACCAAATGTACCTCGAGATAGGGGAGAGGAGGTATAGTCAGAAACTTTTAACTTTTTGTAGGTAAACATGGAGAAGCATTTCAACTGACACAATGAATATTAATCACAGATTTACTGGCAGTACAGAAAAAAAACAGACAGAAAGCCTTATTTTTTAATATTGAGAATTGCCATGAGGCCAAATTCACATTCACGTCAGGCCGCACAGCAGCGTAAACCTATTACAGCGCCAGCAATGCAAGTTCAGTTCGACCACTGTCTGTAAGGAGTTTGTATGTCTTCCCCGTCACCACATGGTTTTGCTCCAAATGCTCCAGTTTCCTCTCACATTCCAAAGACATAAGGGCTAGTAGGTTTTTTGCTCACATGGCTGTAATTGAACCACAGTGGCCAGAAGGACCTGTTACCACTCTATATCTACAAATAAGTAAATTGTTTGATAAACAGATAGATAAATGAATAAGTAAATGCATAAGTTAATGGATATATAACTGAATAAATACATGGATAAGTATATCAATAAGTAAATTGTAGAAGCAGATTCATTTGTAACATTCAAAGGGAAACTGCACACATACCTGAAGCTCTGAAAAATTACAAGGCCTTGGCAAATTGCATGAGGGACTGAATTAGTGATTAGCCCTTTACCAAGACTGTCACCGCAAAGATAGGCTGAATGGCCTCCCCATTCGATAACTTTGGGTTGAGCCACCTTTCTCTCTCTAACCTGATGATAAAAAGTTGGCTCTCAAATTCTGTTTGCTCTTCAATTTCATCGACAAACAGGTGTTCGAGTAAAGGTCGACTATTACACAAGAAGCTCTTGCAATTTTTTCACCCAGTGTAATTCTCAGAATGTATCCAAGCATCTTTGCATGTGAAAAATTCCTAAGACAGGATTGGCTTCCCTTTTAAATACATCAACCAGCAATGGTGTCTTATTTCCAGTCACGGCAAGTGCTATAAATGGAGCTCCTTCAACACACTCGTTGGATAAGCCAGCTGTTGGCTTTGGACTTGCACACTTTTCAGTTGAAGGTGGTACAAATCACAAAAAAAGCTGTAATACCCTAGATATTTGTATCAGCTTGTTTTCAGCAGAAGAAGGTCAATCTGAGAGTACATGTTAGGATTAAGTGAAGTCACACAAATTTGAGTTTTAGGTTTTACTTGCCTGGTCCAATGAGTTGCAGCTGTCAATCAAAGTTCAAAGTAAATTTGTTATCAAAATACATATATATCACCATATACCACTCAGATTTATTTTCTTGTGGGCATTCATAGTCAAAACAAAAAAAATGCAATATAATCAATAAAAAACCGCACACAACAAACAATGTGTAAAAGACAACAAATAGTGCAAATTCAAAAATGTTCAAGTTTAATTGTCATTTGACCACACATGAATACTCATGAATACAGACAAATGAAACAATGTTACTCTGGGGCCTAGGTACAAAACACCAACAATCATACGCAGCACAGGGCACACACAGCACATATAAGATAGCAATAAAATACAGTCACACAAAAATATGTATGAGGATATATCTATATATTGGACAGAGGATGCTGTCCAAGTTGCATGCCATCTTGGACAATGTCTCCCATCCACTACATAATGTACTGGGTGGGCACAG
The DNA here is from genome assembly GCF_030028105.1 of Mobula birostris. Taxonomy (NCBI): domain Eukaryota; kingdom Metazoa; phylum Chordata; class Chondrichthyes; order Myliobatiformes; family Myliobatidae; genus Mobula; species Mobula birostris. Next base: position 15,505,554 of record NC_092372.1, on the reverse strand, counting down.
GAGTACATTCAGCCAGAGACTCATTCCACCGAGATGCAACACAGCGTGTCATAGGAAGTCATTCCTGCCTGTGGCCATCAAACTTTAAAACTCTTCCCTTGGAGCATCAGACACTCTGAGCCAATAGGCTGGTCCTGGATTTATTTCCTGGCTTAATTTACATACTACTATTTAACTATTTATGGTTTTACTACTATTTAATTATTTATGGTGCAACTGTAACGAAAACCAATTTCCCCCGAGATCAATAAAGTATGAGTATGACTATGACTATAGTCCAAGTCCCTGAGTCTGTAAATGTTGCAGCAGTTGGCATTTGAATACAATACAGCTTGACTTCCACCAAGGGAACACTGGAGGACAACACCAGTGCCCTCCGGCCACCTTCACTATTCCCGTGGAGTACGCCTCTCCTCTGGAAGGCTGCAAACAGGTGACTCCACTGCTTGAGGCCCAGTCCTTGCCACAACCAAGGCCATGCAGCTCCTTTGCCGATCCCCTCTGCTGTTCACCAATAAACCAGTGAATCAGACTTGCAGCATTCCACACTATCAATGTCCAACAGGGTCTTGCAATCACAAGAAAAGTAACTAAGACTGCACACCAACTCCTCTCTGTAGCAAGCAGTAGCATGGTCCACACCAAGTCCAGCTCCTTCAGTTTCCCCACCAATGAGGAACTAGCTAATAGGGTAAACCTGCAGTACTTTAAGTTCTTAATATCCAGCAAGGTCTTGTGCTTATTAAAAATACATTTAACAAAGATAACAGCTTTGGTTGGCCCTGTAGAAGCTGTTGCATCCGAGCGCACCACCAACTTAACAGGAAAAAAGAAAATAAATAAATAAACAAACAAATAAATAATATTGAGAATGAGTTGTCAAGTCTTTGAAAGTGAGTCCATAGCATATGGAGTCAGTTCATCGTTGGGGTGAGTGAAGTTATCCATTCTGTTTCAAGAGCCTGATGGTTGAGGCATAATAACTGTTTCTGAAATTGTTGGTGTGGGCCCTGAGGCTCCTTTACCTCCTTCCTGATAGCAGCCGTGGAAAAAACGAGTATGTTGTGATAAATAAACCTGAATCATAAAAGGCACTACTGATGCCCTGCCTCCAAGTTAAGGCTTTCTGTCATGTTGTCTTTGCCGATAGTTTCTGGCCATACCTTCAAGTACTGGCTGACACCAGCAGCAGAGAAGTCCCTTTGCGGGAAGGGAGCTCAATCAGTTGCTCCCGTCTTACACAAACAAGAGGGCTCACCAACATTCCCTTCTGGCTTGTGGCCCGAACAGCTTCACTTGAGTCACAACGGATATGGTAAGCAGCACGCATCGATATGCAAACACAAACTGTTTTGTATGTTGGATGCTTCTACATCCACGCTGCTTCATAAATCTGGTGCAACATCAGTGTCCCCAGCCCAATATCCTCCCCTCTCATGATTTAAAATACTTTGCAAGAACTAGTCAAGAGAACAATTTCCTTGTGACCACAATATTCTAGCCATTTACAACATATAAGACCATAAGACATAGCACCAGAATTGGGCCATTCAGCCCATTGAGTCTGCTCTGCCATTCCATCATGGCAGATTTATTTTCCCTCTCAACCCCAATTATCCTGCCTTCTCCCCATGACCTTTCACACCCACACTAATCAAGAACCTGCAAACCTCCACTTTAAATTTACACAATGACTTGGCCTCCACAGCAGTTCATAGCAATGAATTCCACAGATTCACAACCTTCTGGCTAAAGAAATTCCTCCTCATTTCTGTTCTAAAGGGATATCCCTATATTCTGAGGCTGTGCCTTCTGGTCCTAGACGCTCCCACTATAGGAAACATCCAGAAGCTGCACACAAAAAATGCTGGAGCTATCAGCAGGCCAGGCAGCATCTATGGAAAAGAGTAAACAGTTAAGGTTTTGGGCCAAGATCCTTCTTCAGGACTTATTTCATGCTCTCCACATCCACTCTGTCTAGGCCTTTCAATGTTTCATAGGTTTCAATGAGATTCCTCCTCATTAGAGTCATAGAAAACTACAGCACAGAAAGCGGCCCTGCAGCCTATCGGTAGGTGCCGAACCATTTAGACTGCCTACTCCCATTGACCTGCATTGGGACCATAGCCCTCCATACCACTATCATCCATGCACCTATCCAAGCTTCTCTTAATCTTTGAAATCGAGCTTGCATTCACCTCTTGCACTGGCAGCTCATTCGACCCTCCTGACCCTCTAAGTGAAGAAGTTTCCCCTCATGTTCCATTTAAATTTTCAGCTTTCACCCTGAACACATGATCTACTGTATAGTTGTCATCCCATTCTTCTCAACTCTAGCAAGGACAGGCCCAGAGCCATCAAATGCTCCTTATTCGTTAACCCTTTCATTCCTGGGATCATGCTCATAAATTTCCTCTGGACCCTCTCCAATGCCAGCACATCCTCTACTAGAAATGAAGCACAAAACTGTTCACAATGGCAGTTTTCAATTTGGCTTTCTGAGGGAAGAGTAGTGTATGGGGAGAAAGTGGTCAAATGAACACTGGTCTGCAATCCAGTTTAATTTAAGACAATCAGTAGTTTTAATTTACTATGTAGTTATGGAGTCAATGATTGAAATCCTCCATTTCTTTTTTTCCTCATTCCTCATTCAGAATATGAATTACAACCAGATTTGAGACATAGTGACAGTTTGAAAGAATGGAAATGGTGGAGGGGACTACTTGTTAGTTTTGACAGAGCCTTTAAAGTGTGGAGAGGGGAGGAAGTGGGGGATGGAGAAGAATATACAAACAATTAGATATGAATTCCAGAAACTAGAATTCATACATCCAAAACCAGGGCTGTGAATAGTGATTCAAAAAGATAAGTCTGCACCCAGATATGGCAGAGGGTGTAAATATGATTGTATAACTTATTTAAAGTTGCACAATAATTGGAAAAGGCTACAGAAATGTCTCCTTATCTCTGTTCTAAATGGATGTTCTTGTATTCTGAGGCTGTGCCCTCTGGTCCTAGACTCCCCCTCTATAGGAAACATCCTCTCTACATCCACTCTATCTGGACCATTCAATGTTTGTGAGGGTTCAATGAGAATCCCCTCTCATTCTTCTTAACTGTAGTGAGTACAGGCCTAGAGCCATTAAATGCTCCTCATACGTTAACTTTTTCATTCCTGAGATCATTCTTGTAAACCTCTTCTGGACCCTCTCTAATGCCAGTACATCCTACCTTAGATATGGGTCCAAAACTGCTCACCTGTGCACGTAAAAAAACAAAAGTCGCAAAACAACAAATTTCATGTAGGTTCAGTAAACCAGATTCTAGTCTCCATTATCATGTTGGCTCTTTGCTGGAGATAATCCAAAATTAATCCTTTCCATTTCTCTCTTGCCAAAATATCAGTCTTCCCAGTTTTAAATATAAGAATATGAATATAGGGGCAGAATTAGGCCATTTGGCCCAGCGAATCTGCTCTGCCATTTCACCATGGCTGATCCATTTTCCTCTCAGCCCCAATATCCTGTTTTCACTCTGTATCCCTTCACGTCCTGACCAGGAATCTATCAACCTCTGTCTTATGTAAAGACCTGGTCATCACAGCTGCCTGTGGCAAAGAATTCCACAGATTTACCACTCTCTGGCTAAAGAGATTACTCCTCATCTACATTTTCAAAGGGCACCCCTTTATTCTGAGATTGCGTCCTCTGGTCCTAGATTATATGTATCCTTGTGTCGACGGAGTCCTCTCCACGTTCCCTTGTGTCCTTTCTTTAAGTATTGGTGTCTGCTAGTCTCTCCTTACCACAAATCATTCGATACCTTAACATCCATTTCTTTACTCACTTAGGGGCATGCTTAAACAGAATTGTTTGTCACTAGTTCCCGGCCACAATGTTTTTAATGAACTATCACCAGAGCAAAAAACAAAATCACTTATTAAAGGCTTAACAGTACTAAGGAGAGGTAGCGGTTAGCTCGACGCCATTACAGTTCGGGGCGTTGTGGAGTTCAGAGTTCAACTCCAGCGTCGCTCTGTAAGAAGTTTGTACGTTCACCCCATGAACCGCAGTTTCCTCCGTCCTCCCACAGTCCAAAGCCTTACCGTATAGTAGGTTAATTTGTCATGGTAAATTAGGCAAGGTTTAAATAGATGGGTTGCTGGGCGGCGCGGCTAGGAAGATTGCCTGTTCCTTGTGGTACCGCTAAGAAAATAAATAATAAGGCGTATTATTGCATAAATATATTTCAAGAAGCACAAGTTTTGGGATTTAATTTTGACTGCCTTTTAACGCATTTCTTATTGGTGTGTAATCTATTGATTTAATTGGGCCATAAGGCAATCACACATATACGACTGGAAAGTAATCTTAAGCAGACCAGTAGGACAAAAATGCTTACCTTGCGTCCGGCGGTGACGTGCGCTGCCCAGGCACGGTTAACTGGCCGGTCCCAGGCCCAGCCAACGGCCATCTCAAGCTCTGGTAATACTCACTGAGTGATCCGTTGCCTGTTTCAGATGTATGGAAAGCAATGCCTCGGTCTACCAGGTATCTGCTAGAAACTCCAAGGGCTTCGCTATCTGCTCCACCGTTTTGCAAGTTGGGTTCATCACGGAAGCTCAGGTGAAGCGGCAAATGATGCAGAAGCTGGAAGACAGACATCGCGCCGGGAAGGCGCACAACTCTCCCGAAGCGAACAGCCCGCGAGGTCACAGCGAAACCCACAAGGACGACGGTCCGACTGCAATCCGCTCAGAGCACGCTGAAAACGGAGCACGGCCGCCGGCTGACGGAGAAGCAGCTCGACGGTTTGAGGGGGCCCCGGCTGCCTCAGGACAGATAATCAGTCCAGGTGAGGTAGGGTCGTCAGCTGTTTCCCTCCACCCAAATATGGACACGAGGCACCAGCTGAACGAGGTCCCAGTAACCGGCGCTGGATCCCAGATGAAACTCTCAGTGCGAGACCAGAGCTACAATCCACGGATGGACGATTTATCCGCAGCTGATATTCCGAGGGGGACGAAGAAAATTTCTCCTATGTCCAAAGGCGATTTTATTAGGGAGGGTCTTCCAAAAAGTGCCCTCCAGTCGTGCAGCACAGTTCCTCTCTGGGGAGAAACACCACCCTTAAGCGCAGACGAGGGGTATTATTTGGACGACTTAGTCTGTTCGGATGTTCTGAACGACGAGGACGACGCGGCCTGGCGGCGGAAGTTGGACTCCAGCACTCACCTGTTATTGTCAGCTGAGAGCGAAGACCTCGAAATTGACAGGGTCATATTGACACGCCATCTTTCGCCCGCGGGCCACCCCACGGGGTCAAACAGCGCTCCTCGCTGTCAACCCAAAGATTGGGTGGGAAGGACTCTGATGGGAAGAACTCCCGCGTCAGCAGGCAGCCGTGCCCCCGCAAATGCAGCAGATCAAACCTGCTCGATGATCTCATCCGAGTTACCCACCGAGATCGGGATTGCATCGCGGGAAGGGATGAGGTCGCCGGCCTCAGGGGATGGGCTTCAAGAGATGACGGCCGGCGGAAAGGGAGTGGAATTGATCTCAGCCGGTCGAGCCGATTTTGTCAGTTTGGAGGGAGGCAAAACAACTGAAGCTGGAAAGAGGCAAGTTTTGAAGGAGGAATGTTGGCAGAGTACTTCCCTAAAGGAAGACAATCCAGAGAACAAGAGGAGCAGGCGAAGTGAAGAGAGCCATTCAACCGGTGGATTGTTGGACACAGGCGAGATGTATAAATCGCCGCAGAGGACGAACACTACCGAGTTGTTTGCGGTAAATGTACTCAGCCCATCCGCGGCAGACAGCAGACTCCCCCGTGCAAACGACTCTCCTGCCAATATCCCGCCGGCTTTGGTAAACCCCTTACCTGTGATGGAAGGAGAGTCTATCTACAGAAGAAATGAGGAGACGAGCGCCTTGGAGAAAAGGAGCAGTTCGTCAGAGGGGGTATGTGCTTGCACATCCGACTTTGTTTTCCATATAAATTCGCAGAAATTAACAAATTGAAAGAGAATAGGTATTGAAAGCTACGTTGCGCGCACACTCCCAAATAAATCTATCAAAACACGTTCAAGACAATCATAAAAATATAGGTTCTCCTTGCCGTGAGTTGTCCTTTCTCATAAACCAATATATTTCACACGAGGGGAGAAAGAGGGGGTCTTACAGAAACGTACAAAGTTATGAAAAAGAGGAAGGTTTTTTCCGCTAGTGAATGCGACTCCAAGGTGGAGACATTACCTCAAGATTCTGGGATTATAAGTAATTGACCCATAATTCTGGGATGTGGTGAGAAAGTAGGTGTATGGGGTTGAGTGGGATCTGGGATCAGCCATGATTGTATGGCAGAGCAGATTTGATGGGCTAAATGGCCTAATTCTGCTCCTATGTCGTATGGTCATTCCTGGTAACCTTGAAAAACTCTTAAAATTGGTTAGACATAACCTACCATGCACAAAGCCATGCTGACAATCCCCAATCAGCTCCTTTCTATCCAAATAGTCGTATATCTGGTCACTTAGAATACGGTCCAATAACTTTCCCTCTACTGATGTCAGGTTCACCCACCTATAATTTCCTGACCTATTCATAGACCCTTTTTTAAACAGCAGAACAACATTAGTTATCTTCCCATCCTCCAGTGCCTCACCTGTTGCTAAAGATGAATTAAATATGTCTGCTAGGGCCTCTGCATTTTCTCAGCTTGCTTCCTACAGGCTCTAAGGAATACCTTGTCAGGCCCTGGGGATTTTTTTCACCCAAATTTGCCTCAAGACAGCAAACATTTCCTCCTCTGTAATCTATAATCTGTATAGGGTTCTTGACATCACTGTTGCTTTGTTTCAATTCTATAGACTCTGTGTCCATCTCCCAAATAAATACAACTGCAAAAATTCCATTTAAGATCTCCCCAATCGCTTCTGGCTCCAGCATGGATTACTACTCTGATCTTCCAGCGACCAATTTTCTCCCTTGCTATCCTTTTGCTCTTAACACATCTATAGGAGACATTAGGATTCTCTTTCTTCTTGTCTGATAGAAAAGCCTTGTGCCTTCTTTTAGCCCTCCTGATTTCTTTCTGAGGTGTTCTCTTACATTTCTTATACTCCTCATTTGTCCCTACCTGCATTTACCTGCAATGCTCTTCCTTTATTTTCTTAACCAGGCCCTCAATATCTCTCAAAAACCAAGGTTCCCTAAAACAGTTATCCTTGCCTTTTATTCTGACAGGCTTTGTACTCTCAAAATTTTCTTTTGAAGGCCTCCTATTTATCAAGTACACCTTGGCCAGAAAACAGCTTGTTCCAATCTACACTTGCCAGATGCTTACCGGTACCATGCTTACTGGCCTTTCTCGAATTTAGAATCCCAACCCAAGGACCAGACCCATCCTTTTCCATAATAACTTGGAAACGAATAACATTATGATCACTAGTTGCAAACTTCTGTCACTCGCCCTGTCTCATTCCCTTTAGGAGATTAGGTGTTGCATACTCTCTTGCTGGGACTTCTATGTACTGATTAGGGAAACTTCACTGAACACTTTTGACAAACTCTATCCCATCTAGTGCTTTGACAGTATGGGAGTCCCAGTCAATTTATTTATTTATTTGTTGATATACATCATGGAGTAGAACCTTCCAGCCCTTCAAGTCACACCACTCTGCAATCCCCCAATTTTATTGCTAGCCTAATCACGGGACAATTCCGCAATGACCAATTAACCTTCCAACCAGTATGTCTTTGGACTATGAGAGGAAACCAGATCACCTGGAGGAAACCCACGTGGTCACGGAGAAAACATACAAACTTCTTACAGGCGGCAGTGGGAATTGAGCCCATTCGCCTGAACTGTAAAGTTTGTGCTAACCACTATGCTACCATGCTGCCCCATAATATGTGGGACGGTAAAATTACCTAGTATCACAACTTCATGTTTCTTGCAAATCTTATTGAATGGAGCAGGCTCGATGGACAGGTGGCTTTCGCCTGCTCTTATTCCTTATGTTCTTATATTCTTAATGAAACATTGATACAATTGCTTACAATTACTATGGATGCTTCTATATCTGAATCAGGCTCACTTTACTATTCTGATCAAAGTACTGTTTTACCAGGAGTTGTACATGAGCTCTCTAATTGGCACCACACCTCAATGTGGTTGTTGGACCTCAGAACAATTATATACAAGTAGGCTAAATATTAACATCCTTTATATTTGGTGGTGAAATGGTTGAGACTTTCAAACTATTGATGTTTATGTCAGAGGATAACAATGTACAGCATAGGTAGGTGAGAGTTTCCTTGACTCTCCATTCCTCCTATGTAATCAGACTTTTCAATCCATCTAAACAAGTAACTATATACGACTACACTAAGTCACCATTTTGTTGCAGGCAGGTGGAACTTCTGATTCCAAACAAATAGTTCATTGAATTGTGAAGTTAAAGTTGAGTGTATTGTCACCTGCCCAAGAACACGTATACATAGGTGAACACATGAACCTATGAACGTCACCACACTTTTTTACTCTCGTTTTTCACTACTTATTTAATTTTCTATCTAGTGCGTATACTTACTCACACTCACTGTATGTGTGTCTCAGCCACATTAATATCCCTAGGATGCCCAAGTCTTTTGCACGGTACTGTATTTGTCAATGTGGAGTGGAGAGCACGTTTGTAAATCTGGCGGGAGCAAAGGATGTTGGGAATGGTGAGGATGGAGTGCCGCGGGAGCGGTGTGGGACAGGTGGCAGGGAGGAAATGCAAGGGGCATGTGGTGGTGCAGGTGCGAACACACCAGCCCTGAGACACCAGGCAAGGTCATTTGATTCCAGACAATTGATTTATTGATCATTACAGAGTTTCTCTCTGGTGCTTTGCACTCCCTCCACTTTCCCTTCCCCTTTTCCCAACCATGATTCCCCTCTCCCTGTCTCTTTTCCACTTTTAGCCCACGAGATATCATTTGAGAGGGAGTGATAGCTAGGACATAGACAAGTAGTTACACCCAAGGTACAGGACACAGGAAACAGGGTGACAGTCAGGAAGGGGAACAGGGTTTAACAGTGAGTACAGAGAACCCCTGTGACCATCCCCCTCAACAATAGGTATACTAATTTGGATACTTTTGTGTGTGGGGGTGCAGGGGAAATGACCTAGAGCCACAGAGGTCAGATCTCCAGCACTGAGCCTGCCTGTGTGACTCAGAAGGGATGGGGGAGAATACATGAGCTGTAGTGATAGGGGATTCATTAGTTAGGGGAACAGAAAGGAGGTTCTATAGATGAGAACAGGATTCCTGGATGAGATGAAGCCTCCCAGGTGCCAGAGTCTGGGATTTCTTAGAAGAAATCTTCAGCGTTCTTAACTGGGAGGATGAGCAGCCAGAGTTCATGGCCCACGTAGGTACCAGTGACTTGGGTAGGAAGAGTGATAAGGTTCTGCAAAGTGAGTTCAGGAAATTAGCTGCTAAGTTGAAGGACAGGAGGTCCATGTTTGTGATCTCAGGATTGCTATCTGTGCCACATGCAAGTGAGGCCAGAAGTAGGAAGATCATACAGTTTAACATGTGGCTAAGAAGCTGGTGTAGGAGGAAGGATTTTTGGATCATTGGGCTCTCCTCCAGGGAAGGTAGGACCTATAAAGAAGAGATGGTTTGCACCTGAACTAGAAGGGAATGTATCCTAGCGTGAAGGTTTGCTGGTGGTGCACGGTGGGATTTAAACTAGACTTGCAGGAGGATGGGAACTATAGTGCCAGAACAGATAGTGGTGAGGTTGTGGAGATAGATGTTGTTCAGACCTTAGACAAAGTTAGGAGTCAAGAGGTTGAACATGGAGTGACTCACATTCTAGCTGTGAATATTTCAATTCAAGAAGTATTGTAGGAAAGGCCGATGAGCTTAGTGGATGGATCAACAAGGGAATTATGATATTGTAACCATTAATAAGACTTGGTTGCAAGAGGGGCAGAACTGCAGCTCAATATTCCAGTGTTCCATTGTTTTAAACGTGGCCGAGTGGGAGGGATTAAAGGGGGAGGGGTGGCGTTGCTAGTCAGGGAAAATACCATGGCAGTGCTCCATCAGGATAGACTAGAGAACTCGCCTACTGAGAATTTTGTGGGTGGAACTGAGGAATATTGAACTGTTTGGCCATAATGACTATCGTTATGTTTGGAGGAAAAAGGGTAAGGCTTGCAAGCCGAAGAACACCATCCCAACCGTGAAGCATGGGGGTGGCAGCATCATGTTGTGGGGGTGCTTTGCTGCAGGAGGGACTGGTGCACTTCACAAAATAGATGGCAGCATGAGAAAGGAAAATTATGTGAATATATTGAAGCAACATCTCAAGACATCAGCCAGGAAGTTAAAGCTCGGTCGCAAATGGGTCTTCCAAATGGACATTGACCCCAGGCATACCTCCAAAGTTGTGGCAAAATTGCTTAAGGACAACAAAGTCAAGGTATTGGAGTAGCCATCACATAGCCCTGACCTCAATCGGATAGAAAATTTGTGGGCAGAACTAAAAAAGGCATGTGTGAGCAAGGAGACCTACAAACCTGTCTAGCCTCCAACCTGATGGCATGAACATTGGTTTCTCTAACTTCCGTTAATGGCTCTCCTCCCCTTCTTACCCTATCTCTTATTTATTTATTTATTATCCCCCCCCCACCCTTTTTTCCCTCTCTCCTTTTTCCCTCTCTGTCCCTCTCACAATCACTCCTTGCCAGCTTTCCATCTTCCTATGGGCTCCCCTCCCCCTTTCTTTCTCCCTAGGCCTCCTGTCCCATGATCCTCCCCCTTCTCCAGCTCTGTATTCCTTTTGCCAATCAACTTCCCAGCTCTTAGCTTCATCACTCCCCCTCCTGTCTTTTCCTATCATTTCAGATCTCTCCCTCCCCCTCCCACTTTCAAATCTCTTACTACCTCTTCTTTAGTTAGTCCTGATGAAGGGTATCGGCCCCAAATGTTGACAGTAATTCTTCCTATAGATGCTGCCTGGCCTGCTGCGTTCCACCAGCATTTTGTGTGTGTTGCTTGAATTTCCAGCATCTGCAGACTTTCTTGTGTTTCAGTTACACCAGCACATTAATAGGGCTGTGTTATAGAACACCCATCAGTCCATGGGACTTAGAGGAACAAATTTATAGGGAGGTCACCAACTGTTGCAAGAAACATAATGTTGTTATAGTAGGTGATTTTAACTTTCCACATATTGACTAGGACTGCCATTCTGTAAAAGGACTAGATGGGATAGAGTTTGGCAAATGTATTCAGGAAAGTTTCCTTAATCAGTACATAGAAGTCCCAACGAGAGAATGTGCAATACTTGATCTGCTATTAGGGAATGAAACAGGGCAGATGACTGAAGTTTGTGTAGGGGAACACTTTGCATTTAGTGATCACAATACCATTAGTTTCAATGTAAATATGCAAAAAGGTAGGTCTGGACAAGAGGTTGATCTTCTAAATTGGAGAAAGGCCAATTCTGATGGTATCAGAATGACTGTTTTCTGGCAAAGATGTACTTGGTAACTGGAAGGTCTTCAAGAGTGAAATTTTGAGAGTATAAAGTTTGTATACACCTGTCAGAATAAATGGTAAAGATAACAGTTTTAGGGAACCTTGGTTTTTAAGGGATATTGAGGCCCTAGTTAAAAAGAGGTACATAGCAGGTATAGGCGGGTATGCATAAATGAGGTGCTTACAGAGTAAAAGAAATGCAAAAGAACACTTAAGAAAGAAGTCTGGAAGGCTAAAAGAAGGCACGAGGTTGCCCTAGCAGACAAAGTGAGGGAGGATCCTAAGAGATGTTACAGATATGTTCAGAGCAAAAGGATTGAAAGGGGTAAAAATTGGTCCTCTGTAAGTTCTAATTGCAGAATTTATTCTATAACATAACATCTTAAACAAGTAGAAGGATCTGACCAATATAAGAATGTAAAACAACAAATATTGTTTCTTACAAGTAATAAGTAAGTACATAACACAAGAGATACTGCAGATGCTGGAAATCCAGAGGAACACACTCAAAATGCTGGATGAACTCAGCATGTCAGGCAGGATCTGTGGAGAGGAATAAAGAGCCCATATTTTTGGGCTGGAAAGGAAGGGGACAGAAGCCTGGATAAGGTGGTGGAGAGGAAGGACCACAAGCTGGCAAGTGATAGGTTGATGGGGAATGGGAATTTTAAAAAATCAGCACAGACTAACAAGATAAATGCAAAATAGAAACAAACAGAGTTAGCTCCATCATGTTATAACCATTCTCAATAAATTTATTGTTGGTCATTTTTATGTTTGTCAGGCTAAAACACAACCTTTACTTTTAAAAGATGAAGGAACAAGCTTTACTGAAATCATCACAGTTTCAACTCTGACGATGATCACATTGTTCGTCATGAGAAAAGGACAAATCTCTTGCCTCTGGATAGACATACAGCACTTCCATCAATAAAGTACACTCAAGGCCAAGAAGAGACGCAAAGGAGACTTCCAAATTTCGAGTGTTCCTCCTATTCTAGACAGTACTATTTCACAACACAGCAAGTTTAAAGATAAACACCAAGTTCAGTTTTTACAGGAAGATATATCAAATCTTATTTCAAGAGACACTGAATTAATCTGCACATGTAAAGAAAATCAAGGTACTACTTTTGAAGCAACAATTGAACACACAAAGCACTTTACTGATTATTTAAAAAGAGATAGTTACATAGAAAGTATGAAGTCAGATTTCAATGAGAACACTTTCATTTGTAACAATGAACTAGAGCCTTCAAAAATATCACCTGGATTATATATTTATAATGAGCATACAGATCATCAGTCTTCTGAAGTTTGTGAATCTAAAGATTCAAGCAAAGAGGTGTTGAAGAAAGTAGGCAAATATGGAAGCATAGATCCATCTCTGAATACTTCACCATGTTCAACCAAACCTACCCAAATTACAGATATTTCAGAGTTAGGAAATAATAGCTCTGATATGTTCCAGGATATTGAAGAGTTGGATGAGGAACCAAATTTCTCTTCATACACTAACAGCAATAATGGAGCCAGACATGATGAAATCATTCTTCAAGTCACTGACAAAGATCTAACTGGTCGCTTTGAAGAATCAGTTCTGGAGAATCAAAAAGGTGGTCCTAAAAGCCATTGCCCACCTTCCAGCAAAGCAAAGATTCCTTGCCCTTTAAATGCTTCAGAAAGTGAAGTGCACAAAGACAATCTACCAACATGTTGGTCGATCCAGTATGGGCAGACCACAGAAAATGAAGTTACGAGAAATTGTTCATGTTCTCATCATAGTAATGAAGGTGTTCCAGGGGCTAAAAAATCAGCAGCTTTTCAATGTGATGATGAACTACCAGTTGAGCCATTACTGGAATGCAATTTAGCTCTCTTATCAAATCAACTAGTATCTAAACATGTAGCCTTTGATAGTGAAACTAATGGATCAGATTATCCTTCAGATGACAGAGCTCTTGCTAAACCTTTAATAGCTTATCTTAAAGTGGCTAGTTCATCAATGCTTACAGATTGTGAGAAAATGCGATATAATGAGCCATCCCTTTTAGAAAGTCCTTGTTGGGACAAAACTAAGAGTACTATTAATGAGGGAATTTCAAGCGCTAGATCTTTTGAAAGGGACGATGTTTATAAAACAGGAACTGACATGAGTAAGAGTCAACAAGGAAATGATTATGAACTTGTATGCAAACATGTTTCTAAATGTCCTGTTATTGTCCCTACAAGTGAAGATGAATACTTCAGTCTTCAGTTGAGAACTGGCCAAGGTCCTGAAACTGTGCTTCCTTCAAAACATTATATTGGACACGAGAAAAGCAATGAATTTGAAGTTGTTGCATTAGATAACCTGAAATTATCTGTGCCCGAGCTAGTAGATATAGACCAAAGTATTTCTCCCTCCTTAGAACCAACTCAACAAAGAATGATCAATACCGAAGGGGAAAATGGTATAAATGGAACCAAGTATTATGAATATGCAACTCAAAAAGAACAAAAACCAACTGTTGTCGAACCAGTTGTAGTAGAACAATCTATTAGTTATCAGCAAATACCAGGACCAGTTCAAAACTCATTGGAACATGTAGTTGAGGTTGAGATAGATGATGATCATCATGGAGAAATGCAAGGTAGGAAGAATGTCCAGACAGCTCCAACAGACCGTTTAGGACGTTCATTAATAAATGACCCAGTGAATAGTCTAACAGAAATAAATCCAGCTGTATTTAATGATGAGAGCCATGTTCAATGTTTGTCAATACAAGCACCAGACAAAATTAAAGCTCCAGAGAATGAAACCATTATTAATCCATCTGGAAGCTTTAAGTCTGTAGTGAAGCCTTCATCACATTTTGATATAAGTCTTTCACAGAGCACAGATAACCAAGCTGAAAAGAGAACAATGAATCACAACATACCCTTTATAGAGCGTCACAATGAATTAGGTCATGATTTTGTCAACGAGAAAACAATTTCAACAGAGAATATGCCGCCTGCTGAATTTTCAGTCAGTCCAATAATGAATGTTCCATCAAAAACTGAACAGATTTGGGGTCTAAATATTGAATCAACAGCAACAGATTTGAATGAAGATGTTCAAAATGCTAAACCTGTACATGTGACAAATCTAAATGAAAAATTGAAATTTGTTGCTAATAATAATGATAAAATGCTGGAATCACAAGCAGAAGGACAACTTGACAAGAGTAGGGACAAAGAAGATAATAATCAAATTATTCAACAAAATGATTCCTTTCACTTACCATCTACTAGCATTGAAGGATCAAGTATAATTACTCAGCAAGTGACAGGTCAGCTAATGAATGTTGACTCTATTGCTCCTGAAAATTGCATGGATTGTCACGAAAATAGTATAAAGAAGTCCAATGCCCCAGATCATCCACTAGAGTGTATCAAAGTGAACACAGATGATGAAAGTAAAGGAAAGGTTTGCCAAGTGTCAAGAGTAACACACACAAAATGCTGGAGGAACTCTACAGGTCAGGCTGCATCTATGGAAAGGGACAAAGAGCCGACATTTCGGGCTGAAACCCTTCATCACAACTCAGCCCAAAAATCAGACATTTGCCAAATTGTCTCTACCGCCCAGCAAAACTAATCAGAAGACTTCTAACGTGTCCAAAATTGAAATGGTCAAGCCAAATAAAAATGATAATCAGGCAAAGATCACAGTCACTCAAACAATAACTACATCTTTGGATCAGGGTCAGCAGAGAACTACATAAATGATGTTGAAAGTTTAAGCAAATCCGCTGATAGAAAGGTTGTGAGTGGTGGTAAAAATCTTCTGAGGTGTATATATTTCAATGCTAGGAGTATTGCGGGGAAGGCGGATGAGTTGAGGGCGTGAATTGACACGTGGAATTATGATGTTGTAGCAATTAGTGAAACTTGGCTACAGGAGGGGCAGGACTGGCAGCTTAATATTCCAGGGTTCCGATGTTTCAGATGTGATCGAGGCAGAGGAATGAAAGGTGGGGGGGGGTGGGTAGCATTGCTTGTTAGGGAAAATATTACAGCAGTGCTCAGGCAGGACAGATTAGAGGGCTTGTCTACTGAGTCCTTATGGGTGGAGCTGAGAAACAGGAAAGGTATGGCCACATTAGTGGGATTGTATTACAGACCACCCAATAGTCAACGAGACTTGGAAGAGCAAATCTGCAGAGAGATAGCAGGCAACTGCAGGAAACATAAAGTTGTGGTGGTAGGGGATTTTAATTTTCCATACATTGATTGGGACTCCCATACTGTTAGGGGTCTAGATGGTTTAGAGTTTGTAAAATGTGTTCAGGAAAGTTTTCTAAATCAATATATAGAGGGACCAACTAGAGGGGATGCAATATTGGATCTCCTGTTAGGAAACGAATTAGGGCAAGTGACAGAAGTCTGTGTAGGGGAGCACTTTGGTTCCAGTGATCATAACACCATTAGTTTCAATTTGATCATGGACAAGGATAGATCTGGTCCTGGGGTTGAGGTTCTGAACTGGAAGAAGGCCAAACTTGAAGAAATGAGAAAGGATCTAAAAAGTGTGGATTGGGACAGGTTGCTCTCTGGCAAAGATGTGATTGGTAGGTGGGAAGCCTTCAAAGGGGAAATTTTGAGAGTGCAGAGTTTGCATGTTCCTGTCAGGATTAAAGGCAAATTGAATAGGAATAAGCAACCTTGGTTCTCAAGGGATATTGCAACTCTGATAAAGAAGAAGATGGAGTTGTATGAAATGTATAGGAAACAGGTGGTAAATCAGGTGCTTGAGGAGTGTAAGAAGTGCAAGAAAATACTTAAGAAAGAAATCAGGAGGGCTAAAAGAAGACATGAGGTTGCCTTGGCAGTCAAAGTGAAGGATAATCCAAAGAGCTTTTACAAGTATATTAAGAGCAAAATGATTGTGAGGGATAAAATTGGTCCTCTTGAAGATCAGAGTGGTCGGCTTTGTGCGGAACCAAAGGAAATGGGGGAGACCTTAAATAGGTTTTTTGCGTCTGTATTTACTAAGGAAGCTGGCATGAAATCCATGGAATTGAGGGAATCAAGTAGTGAGACCATGGAAACTGTACAGATTGAAAAGGAGGAAGTGCTTGCTATCTTGAGGAAAATTCAAGTGGATAAATCCCCGGGACCTGACAGAGTGTTCCCTCGGACCTTGAAGGAGACTAGTGTTGAAATTGCGGGGGCCCTGGCAGAAATATTTAAAATGTTGCTGTCTACGGGTGAAGTGCTGGAGGATTGGAGAGTGGCTCATGTTGTTCCGTTGTTTAAAAAAGGATCAAAAAGTAATCCGGGAAATTATAGACCGGTGAGTTTAACGTCAGTAGTAGGTAAGTTATTGGAGGGAGTACTAAGAGACAGAATCTACAAGCATTTGGATAGATAGGGGCTTATTAGAGAGAGTCAACATGGCTTTGTGCGTGGTAGGTCATGTTTGACCAATCTATTGGAGTTTTTCGAGGAGGTTACCAGGAAAGTGGATGAAGGGAAGGTAGTGGATATTGTCTACATGGACTTCGGTAATGCCTTTGACAAGGTCCCGCATGGGAGGTTAGTTAGGAAAATTCAATCGCTAGGTATACATGGAGAGGTGGTAATTTGGATCAGACATTAGCTCGATGGAAGAAGCCAGAGAGTGGTGGTAGAGAATTGCTTCTCTGAGTGGAGGCCTGTGACTGGTGGTGTGCCACAGGGATCAGTGCTGGGTCCATTGTTATTTGTCATCTATATCAATGATCTGGATGATAATGTGGTAAATTGGATCAGCAAGTTTGCTGATGATACAAATATTGGAGGTGTAGTAGACAGTGAGGAAGGTTTTCAGAGCCTGCAGAGGGACTTGGACCATCTGGAAAAATGGGCTGAAAAATGGCAGATGGAGTTTAATACTGACAAGTGTGAGGTATTGCACGTTGGAAGGACAAACCAACGTAGAACATACAGGGTTAATGGTAAGGCACTGAGGAGTGCAGTGGAACAGAGGGATCTGGGAATACAGATACAAAATTCCCTAAAAGTGTCATCACAGGTAGATAGGGTCGTAAAGAGAGCTTTTGGTACATTGGCCTTTATTAATCGAAGTACTGAGTATAAGAGCTGGAATGTTATGATGAGGTTGTATAAGGCATTGGTGAGGCCGAATCTGGAGTATTGTGTTCAGTTTTGGTCACCAAATTACAGGAAGGATATAAATAAGGTTGAAAGAGTGCAGAGAAGGTTTACAAGGATGTTGCCGGGACTTGAGAAACTCAGTTACAGAGAAAGGTTGAATAGGTTAGGACTTTATTCCCAGGAGCGTAGAAGAATGAGGGGAGATTTGATAGAGGTATATAAAATTATGATGATGGGTATAGATATAGTGAATGCAAGCAGGCTTTTTCCACTGAGGCAAGGGGAGAAAAAAACCAGAGGACATGGGTTAAGGGTGAGGGGGGAAAAGTTTAAAGGGAACATTAGGGGGGGGCTTCTTCACACAGAGAGTGGTGGGAGTATGGAATGAGCTGCCAGACGAGGTGGTAAATGCGGGTTCTTTTTTAACATTTAAGAATAAATTGGACAGATACATGGATGGGAGGTATATGGAGGGATATGGTCCATGTGCAGGTCAGTGGGACTAGGCAGAAAATGGTTCGGCACAGCCAAGAAAGGCCAAAGGGCCTGTTTCTGTGCTGTAGTTTCTATGGTTCTATGGTTCTACAGGACAAAAACTCCCCATCTCCTACAGGTGGAAGAGGTTTCTACCTGTAGAATCACACAGTGCAGCTATGAGGGCTAAACAGCTTACACTGGTAAAACCAGTAAAGGAGCTGACGAACTCTGGTGCATGGAAAAGATCAAATTCATCAAGTGATGTTGCCTTAGAGTGTGGGAATTTGCTTTCTTCTCAGAGCGAGCGGCAGAAGAATGAAGAAGTTACACACCTGCTGTCAGCTGAGAAAATGAAGTTCACATTAGATAAAAAACGGCAAATGCAACCATCTTCAGCAGGAAAAGAGAATCTTAATAAAACCAAGACTGTAATTAAAGGAATATTTCACAGGGCAGTGGAAAAAGCAGTCATCAAGAAGGAGCAGGAGGTGGAAAAAGTGAAGGACCTTCAAAAGGAGGAATGTAAAGGTACAATTTAATCTTATTTTATATTCTTACCTGCTTTTACTAACAAATAGACAGACACAATATATCTTCCTCACCCTCCTATTTGAATAAACCAAGATCTCAATTCAAATGTACAATTATTATAAAGGAAATATAGCCTTTGATTCCAAAAGCTCAATAGAAATGAGGGGCTACATAGCTAAATCAAGGCTGTACACTCAGTGGCCTCTTTATTAGGGACAAGGGTAGAACTTAGTGTGGCCTTCTGTTGCTGTAGCCCATCCAGTTCAAGTTTCAACATGTTATGCCATCAGCGATGCCCTTCTGCACACCACTGTTGTAACACGTGGTTATTTGAGTTACTGTCGCCTTCCTGTCAGGTTAAACCAGTCTGGCCATTCTCATTGGAACTCTCTCATTAAGAAGGCATTTTTGCCAAAGAACTGCTGCCCAATGGATGTTTTTTGTTCCTCGCACCATTCTCTGTGAACTCTAGAGACTGTTATGCCCCATGATTGGCTGATTAGATATTTGCAGGTATACTAATAAAGTGGCCACTTAATGTATACCAGTCATCATCATTATGTACTGTGTCGTATGACGTTGGTGATCACGATCTCATGACAATGATTGTTATTGGCAAAAGATTGTACAGAAGTGGTTTGCCATTGCCTTTTTCTGGGTAGTGACTTTACAAGTTGGGTGAACCCAGCCACTATCATGCCTGGCGTCAGTGGTCACATAACCAGGGCATGGTATACACCAACTGCTCTCATGACCATCCACCACCTGCACACATGGCTTCACATGACCCTGATCAGGGGGCTAAGCAGATGCTACACCTTGCCCAGGAGTGGCCTGCAGCCTAATGGAGGGAAGGAGCACCTTACACCTCCTTTGGTAGAGACGCACCAACAAGAGTGTATATAAACCTAGATAAAAAGTTTTCATGCCTTTTGGAAATCAAACCATATTTTGGAAACTGCTATGAAGGAATTGATTGTTTGAGTTTGTTCGATTAACAATCTTAGTTTTAAATCTAAAGATTTTAATATTTGCATCTTATGATGCATTTACAAAACTGCATGGAAAATAATTTAATCAATAAATATTTTGATATTTTGCAATATGCCAATTGAAGAACTGGACACCATTCCAGCTCCAAAACTGATTCAAAAGATCCATGCGGAAATGCTTCCAGATGTTCCAGGAAAGGTTAAACTGTGGTGCCTGTTTGGTGATATTCACGCAGATTCCGCCATAATATGGACAAAAGATGGTGAGATATTAACTAAGAGCGAAAGGAGGTAAGTTGTTGAATGGTTACTGCCCATTATCCATCTGGTATTTCCCCCTGGAATAGTTACTTAAACCCATCACCCCTACTGGGGCATAGAGTGCCTACAGTAGCTCACCGGAGTCCACTGCCCTGGGTCAGTCTTCGCGTTGTCTCTGGGTGTAGCCCATCTTCTTGGTGTAACCTCCTCTCCCAGGGATAAGGTCTTTGGTGCTTCTGTTAGCGTTTCTGTAACACTGCGTTCTTATGGGATGGGGTTGACAGCCCCTTGGCCTACCCTCCTGCTTTCACAGCTGGGCTTGGGACCGTCAATGGCTGAGTTCGCCTTCGAAAACCATTATGTTAATGCGTTCAATCTAACTCTACAATTAGGACTTTACTGAGTGCTCAGGTGAGCCGTAAGTGCAAATGAAGCCACTTAATTAATTTGACTGGAATTCCCGTCTCACGGGCAACAGAGCAGGAGTATCTCAGAAGGGACTATAAAATAACATTAGATGATGAAATTAAGTCGTTCAATTTTTTTCAGTTATAGAGACTAACACATTCAGGATTTCTGATAAACCTTTTATTGCAAAGAAATAGTTAAATCTAAATTATGAAGTATTATCAATCATCATATTCAAGATTGCTAAAGTCATTTGCAGTACACAAGTAGAACATAGAAAATACAGGAGTACAGCACAGGAACAGGCCATTCAGCCCACAACGTTGTTCCAAACAGGTAAAATGCAAATCAAAAATACCCAAACATTAATCCCTCCTACCTACACAATGTCCATATCACGCCATCTTCTTTACATCCATGCGCTTATCCAAATGCCTCTTAAGAGCCTCTAATGTATTTGCCTCTACCATCAAGCCAGGCAGTGCATTCCAAGCATCCATGGCTTTCTGAGTAGAAAAACTTACCCCTCACATCCCCCTTGAGCACGAGACATTTCAACCCTGCGAAACAGGTACTCTCTGTCCACTATCTATGCCACTCACAATCTTGTAAACCTTTTTCAGATCTCCACTCAGCCTCAGATGCTCCAGAGATAACAACCCAAGTATAAGCATAAAGGAGAACAAAGTAATTATTACCCTGGATCTGATGCAGCATATAAAGAAAACACACTTAGAACACGATAATAAAAAAAACACTATAAATATATAAGATTGCTGATATGCATAGAGTGATTATATGTGACGCTGGGCAAGGCGTGTCTGTACTTGTGATGACTGACGGGAAATGATAAAGTAGTGGTGGTGAGGAGTGTAGTTAGTGGATGGAGGTGTTGATTTATGTAATAATCCTGGGTTTTGAAAATATCTGTTTTGGTCTGGCAATTCTGAGTGTAATAATAGTGTTTTCTGTTGTAAACTATAAAGACACAGTAGAAGCGTTTTGTCCCTGCATTGGTATCGGATTTCCAAGTGTCCAGTACCAAACTAAAAGCTGACTTAATACAAATTTGAGGCCAAACTATCTACCAAACTATGATCTCTGGAATTGCGGATTCCACTGACAAAGAAAACATCTACTCCCCATCTTTTCCATATATACTGAACGTTACAGTTATTTGTATGCCACCAGGTCACTTCAGTTACTGTAATTGTGGAATCATATAAACTGGACCGGGTAAGGATGGAGTGTTTCATTCACAAACACCATTAACAAACTTGTGGAGGTCTTATAATTGGACTTCCCATTCTAATTCCGACTACCTCTCCGTCACAATGAGGCTATTCTCAGGTTAGAGGAGCAACACCTCAGATCCTGTATAGCTCCCCTCCAGCCTGACAACATCAACGTTGATCTCTATAATTTATGGTAATTTCTCCCCCCTCCCCCTTCTGTCTGTCCCTTTTCCATTCAGGATCCCCCCTTATCCCTTCTTTTCTCCTCATCTGCCTATCATCTGTCTCTGGTGCCCCTTCCCCTTCCATTTCTTCTATGGTTCACTGTCCTGTCCGATCAGATTCCTGCTTTTCACACCTTTACCTCTTCCACCTATCACCTCCCAGCTTCTCCGCCATCTCCCACTCACCCACCTTTTCCTCACCTGGTTTCATTTATCACCTGCCAGCTTCTACTCTTTCCCCTCCCCTCACCTTCCTATCTGGCTTCTTCTCCCTTCCCTTCCAGTCCTGATGAAGGATTTCGGCCAGAAACGTCAACCGCTTAGTCATTTCCGTAGATGCTACATGAACTGCTGAGTTCCTCCAGCAACTTGTATGTGGTACTCTAAGCTTCTACAGGATTCAATTAATTTCAACATCACTTTTATTGATAACGGCTGTTAAATTTCCAATTTTATGTTTAAATGTCGAATTCTCTCAATTACCATCAGTAGAAATTGATCATGCGCTCTCTGGCTTGTTAGCCTTTGCAAAGTTGGTCGAGTAACATAGGCATTGGCTATCAAGGTATCACACTTTATATTTTAATGCCCTTTTTCTCATCTATGTTCGATTATTGAGTCATTTGAGGAGGACACTTCATATTTTAGTCAAAACTAAATCTCATAATTAAATCAGATGCAATTAACTAATGTCAAGGGCTTTATATTGAGATATATTATGACCAAATGTACTATGCTGTGCAAAATACTTAAAATAATCCCTTTGCATTTAAAAACATTAAAATCTACTAATAGCTATAATTCTAGTGATATTGAAAGTATAAGATACCACTCTTTAAGAGTGAAAATACCAGTGCCTATGAAAAGTATTCACACCACCTTGGAAGTTATCTTGTTTTATTGTTTTACAACATTGAATCAAAGTGGATTTAATTTGGCTTTTTTTTATACACTGATCAAAGAAAAGAACTCTTTCATGTCAACATGAACTAAATGAATATTTTGCATCAGTGTTCACTGTGGAAGACACTGGCAGTGTGCCAGGTGTTGAAGGGTGCGAGGAAAAAGAAGTGAGTGCAGTTAATATTGCAAGAGAGAAGGTGCTCAAAAAGCTGAAAGACCTAAAGGTGCATAAGTCACTCAGACCAGATGAGCTGCACCTGAGGGTTCTGAAAGAGGTAGAGGTAGATATTCTGGGGGGGCATTAGTAATGATCTTTCAAGAATCATTGGATTCTGGCATGGTTCCTGAAGACTGGAAAATTGCAAATACCACTTCACTCTTTAAGAAAGAAGGGAGGCAGCAGAAAATAAATTATAGACCAGTTAGCCTGAATTCGGTGGTTGGGAAGATATTGGAGTCAGTTCTTAAGGATGAGGTTATGGAGTACTTGGTGACAGAGGACAAGATAGGAATAAGTTAGTATGGGTTCCTTAAGGGAAAATCTTGTCTGATGAAACTGTTGGAAATCTTTGAGGAGACTACAAGTAGGATAGATAAAGGGGATGCAGTGGATGTTATATATTTGGATTTTCAGAAGGCCTTTGACAAGGTGCCACACACGAGGCTGCTTACCAAGTTAAGAGCCCATGGTATTACAGGAAGGTTACTGGCATGGTTAGAGCATTGGCTGATTGGTAGGAGGTAACGAGTGGGAATAAAAGGATCCTTTTCTGGTTGGCTGCCAGTGAGTAGTGGTGTAGGAACCACTTCTTTTTGTGCTGTATATCAGTGATTTAGATGATGGAATAGATGGCTTTGTTGCTAAGTTTGCAGATGTACGAAGATTGGTGGAGGGGCGGGTAGTGTTGAGGAAACAGGTAGGATACAGAAGGACAGACAGATTAGGAGAATGGGCAAGAAAGAGACAAATAATGTACAATGTTGGAAAATGCATGGCTATGTACTTTGGTAGAAGAAATAAATGTGCAGACTATTTTCTAAATGGGGAGAAAATCCAAAAATCTGAGATGCAGAGGGGCTAGGGAGTCCTTGTTTAGAACACCCTAAAGGTTGAGTCAGTGGTGAGGAAACAAATGCAATGTTAGCATTCCTTTCAGGAGGTCTAGAATACAAGAGCAGGGATGTGATGCTGAGGCTTTATAAGGAACTAGTGAGGCCTCACCTTGGGTATTGTGAACAGTTTTGGGCTCCTCATCTAAGAAAAGATGTGCTGGCATTGGAAAGGTTCAGAGGAGGTTCACAAGGCTCATACTGGGAATGAAAGAGTAATCATACAAGGAACGTTTGAAAGGTCTGGGCCTGTACTCGCTGGAATTTAGAAGAATCTCATTAGAACCTTTCAAATGTTGAAAAGCCTGGACACAGTAGATGAGGAAAGGATGTTTTCCATGGTGAGGGAGTCTAGAACAAGAGGGCACAGCCTCAGGATAGAGAGGCATCCACTTAATATAGAGATGTAGAGAAATTTCTTCGGACAGAGGGTAGTGAATTTGTGGAACTTATTACTACAGGTAGCCATGGATGCCAGGTCATCGGGTGTATTTAAGGCAGAGATTGATAGGTTCTTGATTAGCTATGGCATCAAAGGTTATGGGGAGAAGGCCGTGGGATGGGGCTGAGGAGGGGGAGAAAAAGAATCAGCCATGATTGAATTTTGGAGCAGGCTTGATGGGCCAAATGGCCTAATTCTGCTCCTAAGTCTTATGGTCTTAAAAACTAAATTAATTACAGATCGCAAACACAAAATTATCATCAGCGATCACTCGTAGTCGGGTATGATTCTTCTGGTGGTGATCTGGTCACTTTTGGGTCTTGAGATGACTGAAGAGGCCGTTCCATGACCCACAAGTCCTATTGCAGTGTTGGCAGGTGTAGGTCATTGAAGTGGTAGTGGATGTAGCTGTTAGGCCTTTCCCTTTCTCTCCTTGTGTTAAAGTCACTTAGACTCAGCGGTACAGTGGAGGCATTCTTCGACAGTCCTTCTCCAGCTTTTCCTGCCCTGTGCTAATTTCTCCCATCCATTCAGGCTGATGTGGCACTTCCTCATGTGGGGCCTCATATTGTCCTGAACCACTTTTTCTGCCCTCCAGGTGTGCGCTTTGCATCCTTGAGTTGGCCGAACAGGAGTTGTTTAGGGAGATGGGAGTCAGGCATACGGATGGTGTGGCCGACCCATTACAATTGGTGCTGAGTCATGATTGCAGCTTTGGGAGTTAATGTTAGCTTCCTCCAGGATGCTGGAGTTAGTACGCCTGTTCTTCCAGCTAACTCTCAGAATCTTTTGGAGGCATCTTTGATGGTAAGTTTCTAGGGATTTTATGTACCTGCTGTGTGTTGTCCATGACTCTGCTCCATATAGCAAGGAGGGGAGGACTATAGCTTTATAGACCAGAAGCTTAGTGTTGGTTTTGATATCCAGCATAGAGTAAGGGACATAAAGAATCAGTGGTGGACTGAGAGGGCTCTAGAAATACAGCAGCTTGCTGACTCTGGTGATATCAGGGGTTTCTTTATTGCCACCAAGGTAGTGTATGGCTCAAACCATCGTGGCCTGAACCGCCTTCGCTCCAAAGATGGAAAAAGGATGCTAAAGGACAATGGTGCCATCAATTCTCAATGGAAGGAACACTTCCAGGAGCTACTTAAATCATAACACCACAGTTGACATTGAAGTCGTCAACCAGCTCCCACAACCACCCATGAAGCAGGACATGAGTAAGCCTTCTAGTATCAAAGAGATGCAGGTGGTTTACAAGAAGTTGAGACCATTGGGCTTGATGGAACTCCAGCAGAAATCCTCAAGGAAGGTGGCACAGGACTTTTAAATCATATTCATGATCTGCTTGTCAAGATCTGGAACCAGGAGAAGATTCCAGCTGAAGTGAAGGACACCCTGACTGCCACACTCTGCAAAAAGGGTGGCAAAGCTAGCTGAGGAAACTATAGGGGCACCTCCCTCCTCTCTACAACAGGAAAGGTGCTCACCCGAATCTTATGTGACCGGCTTTCATCTCTGGCAGATCTCCTGCCTGAGTCTTTGTGTGGCTTCCGTCCAGCCAGTTGAACATCTGACATGAGTTTTACAGCATGTCAATTTCAGGAGAAAGCCCGGGAACAAAACCTCCCACTTTATATGGCCTTCATAGACCTTACAAAAGCATTTGGCTCTGTAAATCGTCCTGCCCTTTGGCAGGTACTGTTCAAAATTGAGTGCCTGGAGAAATGCCTCAATATCCTGCAGCTCTTGAACAATGAAATGAGTGCAACGGTCATCAGCAGCAGCGGCTCTGAAACAGCACCTTTTAAGGTTGAGACCGGGGCCAAACAAGGGTGCATCATTGTTCCAACTCTGTTTGCCATTTTCATTGCAACCATTCTTCACCTTATTGGTCAAGACCTCCCACAAGGCTTCCAGATTCTTTAGAGGACAGATAGGGGGGCTCTTAACAGGTTCAAGACAAAGAGCAAAGCATCAACTACTTCCACCATGGAGCACTAATATGCAGACGACAATGCCATCATAGCACATTCTGAGGAGGATCTGCAGAGCACAATAGATGCTTTTGCCAGAGCATGCAAGCTCCTGGGACTTGATCTAAACATCACAAAAAGTAAAATCCTGCCCCAGATTAAGCTCCTAAACCTCCAACCATCCAGGTTTGCAACATCCCTCTGGAGAGCACTGATCATTTCCCATATCTTGGCAGCTTTCTTTCTTCAAGAGCCAACATTGACCTTGAAATAAATTGCAGAATATGCTGTGTGAGTGAAGCTTTTGTGAGGCTAAGAAAGAGAGTTTTTGAAGATCGGGATATCAAAACACAAATAATTGATTGCATAAGTATTCGCCCCCTTTAATATGACAGACCAAATCATCACTGGTGTAGCCAACTGGTTTTAGAAGTCACATAATTAGTTAAATGGAAATCACCGTGTGCAGTCAAGGTGTTTCAAATTGTTTGTAGTAAAGGGAGGGAGGGGGAGGGAGTTTGTAGTAAAAATACACCTGTATCTGGAAAGTCCAACTGCTGGTGAGTCAGTATCCTGGCAAAAACTGCACTGGAGTCAAGGGATATGGGGAGAAGGCAGGAATGGGGTACTGATTGTGGATGATCAGCCATGATCACTGTGAATGGCGGTGCTGGCTTGAAGGGCCAAATGGCCTACTCCTGCACTTATTGTCTACACCATAAAGTCAAAGGAACACTCCAAGCAACTCTGTGAAAAGGTTATTGAAAAGCACAAGTCAGGAGATAGATACAAGAACATTTCCCAGTCACTGAATATCCCTTTGAGTACAGTTTAGTCAATCATCAAAAAATGGAAAGAATATGGCACAGCTGTAAATCTGCCTAGAGCAGGCTGGCCTCAGAAACTGAGTGACCATGTAAGAAGGGGATTAGTGAAGGAGGCCACCAAGAGACCTATGACAACCCTGGAGGAGTTACAAGCTTCAGTGGCTGAGATGGCAGAGGGTGCACATTCAACTGTTGCCCAGGTGCTTCACTAGTCGCAGCTGTGTGGGAGAGTGGCAAAGAGAAAGCCACTGTTGAAAAAAACTCATGTGAAATCTTGGCTAGAGTTTGGGAGACTCTGAAGTCAACTGGAAGAAGGGTCTATGGTCTGATGAAACCAAAACTGAGCTTTTTGACCGGCACACTAAACACCACACATCATCAAAAACACACCATCCTTACCATGAATCGTGGTGGTGGCTACATCATGCTGTGGGGATGTTTCACTGCAGCAGGCCCTGGAAGTTTTATGAAGGTAGAGGGTAAAATGAATGCAGCAAAATACAAGGAAATCCTGGAGACAAACCTGATACAGTCTGCAAGAGAACTTGGGCTTGGGAGAATATTTGTTTTCCAGCGAGACAGTGACCCCAAACATAAAGCCAAAGCTATACAGGAATGGCTTAAAAACAACAAAGTTAATGTCCTGGAGTGGTGAAATCAGAATCCAGACCTCAATCCAATTGATAATTTGTGGCTGGACTTGAAAAGGGCTGTTCACTCACAATCCCCTGCAATCTAACAGAGCTTGAGCAGTTTTGTAAAGAAGAATGGGGAAAAATTGCAGTGTCCAAATGGGCAAAGCTGATAGAGACCTATCCACACAGACTCAAGGCTATAATTACTGTCAAAGGTGTATCTACTAAATACTGACTTGAAGGGGTGAATACTTCTGCAATCAATTATTTTGGGTTTTATATTTGTAATTAATTTAGATCACTTTGTAGAGATGTTTTCACTTTGGCACAAAAGAGTCTTTTACTGTTGATCAGTGTCAAAAAATGCCATATTAAATCCACTGTGATTCAATGTTGTAAAACAATAAAACATGAAACCTTCCAAGGGGGTTGAATACTTTTTATAGGGGCTGTAATTAATTTATTGTACTGTATAGCCACAGTATATCCTCTAGTATGTCACATTGTAATGAAGATTCAGAATTAGTTGTCAGTTTCCAAGATATTTTATATCCTTTATAATTACATTCTAAAACGTAGAAATTTGGGAAAACGAGGAAGAAAAGAAACTCTGATTATAATCAGATGTTTTTGAACATATAAAAGGAATTCTGTTCCATCCCATGCTGTTGTCAACTATTCCTTCCGTCACAATTAGAGTTATCAAAGTTTACCGTCGCAACTTTTTTCAAATTATAGCGCAGGAGATGAAACACCAGTCTCTTTGGCAATAGTTCAGACTACTAAGAAAAATCGAGGGTTGTATCAGTGCTCCTTGAAGAATGTGTATGGAAGTGTGTCCTGTGAGTTTGACTTCACCACTGAAGGTATCAGAAAACATGGCAAAGCCGAACTTACAGTTTTAAAGTGAAATTATAGAAGAGTACATGTGGAATGGTAATCAATTTGTTTTTATTTCTCCAGTTTTGAATGAGCTTCTTAGATGTCAAGCTGTTGAAGGTACTTTGCTTTTTATTCCTACAATTAAAACAGTGCATGATGCTTACTGTTCAACCAATACATTTGGAGGTGGAGAGAAAACAGGTAGACTCAGTGAGCTGAATGGCCTAATTCTGCTCCTATGTCTTATAGTCTTGTGGGCTAATTTAGAAGCAGGAGGCAACAGTTGCATCACCTGTAAAGAGGCTGTGCATCAGATTGGAGCAAGGCTGTGGGAAACAACAAAAATAAGTTTGAATTTTCCAATTTTAATTGATTAAAAATATAATATCATCCAGGACATAAAAAGAATGTCTTTCTGTTATTCATTTTGTTTTAAGAATATGAAGTATGGATTCTAAGACTGAGAACTGGTTCCACAACCTATGGACTCTACAACTCATGTTCTTAGTATTATTTATTTATTTTAAAATTATTATTATTATTATTATTATTATGGATTTGCAGTTTGTCTTCTTTTGCACATTAGTTGTTTGTCAGTCTTTGTGTGTAATTTTTCATCGATTCTATTGTATTTCTTTATTCGACTGTGATTGCCTACAAGACAATGAATCTCAGGGTAGTATATGGTGACATATACAGTATTTGCCTTGACAATTAATTTACTTTGAATTTTGAAAATGTCCATTCATGGCTGATTTGTTGGATGGGCTGTTTGGTGACAGTACGAAGGTGATCTGACAGACCGTGGAAAATTTTGGTCGGGTATTTTGGGGGTAGCATGGTTAGTGTAATACTTTTACAGTGTTAGTGACCCAGGTTTAATCCTGGATTTAATCAGCCAGCACTGGCTCCGTGGGCCTGTACCGTGCTTTATCTCTAAATAAAAATAAACAAATAAAATAATATAACTACGAATTTGCACACATTGTTATTTTACGACTAAATTTAGGTTTAGTTGTACCTTACAGGGCTTAAAAGTTAATAGTTCTCTTGAGTGAAGTTTTGCAAATAACTGATAATATATAATTTTGCCAGAAATTAAGAAAAAGCAAAGAAAACATCTACAAATTGAACTAAAACTAAAAAGTCAAGCACTATTCATAAAATCCTGGACTCCTTATAGACTATGTCCAGCTCCAAACTGGATTGAACTTTTTGTGAAGTTAATCACTGCTCTAGTCTGTTCCCGCAAAGTAAGATGAACAAATAATCCCAATGATGTGATCCATCTGCAAAGTTAAATAGGTCTACTTGTCTTTGGCTCACCTATTTCAAAGAAAAGGCATTGTTGCAGAAACGGAGGGCAAAGGAATTACAGGTAGTTTAAGTCAGTGTTCTATTGTGAATTGTCCCATTCGCTATCCAATTCCCACCAAAGAGCAACCATTAATGCTGATCTGGAAATCCAGAGTAACACACGCAAAATGCTGAAGGAACTCAGCCAGGATCATGGAGAGGAAAAAGCTGTCAACATTTCGGGTCGAGACTCTTCATCAGGAACGTCAACTGTTTATTTCTTTCTATAGATGCTGCATGACCTGGTGAGTTCTTCGTGTGTATTACCATTAATATTGAAGTGCTTAAAACCATTCTCAATTACAAACGTATGTGTTTCTGGAAAACAGTTTGTTCAGTGAAATTTCTGGATATGATGGGAAGTTTGAAATAACATTATTTAAAAACGGAGTTGCAATATTATTCATTAAAGTCTAAAACAGCTTCATAAATCAAAGAACAATACCCCAAAAAATGTCAGTGGCATTATAAGAAAAATTCATGAATGAAATGTTAGCATAAACAGAAATTAAAGTAACCATATTTCTCAAGATGCAGTGTATATATTGAACTTGACCTTCATATTTTAAATCCGTAATTCTGTGTGTTACTGATAAATAGTGTACAGTTTAATGCTTGTTGACCCACATACTCATTGTGATAGTCTGCTCACACTTGCCATACTGCTGACAGAGAGTGGGGTGGGGAGATGGGTTACACCTGTGAGTCTGCTGGGGTGATATACTGTGTCCGGTGCTCCCGGTGTGGCCTTCAATATATTGGTGAGACCCGACGCAGACTGGGAGACTGTTTCGCTGAACACCTACGCTCTGTCCACCAGAGAAAGCAGGACCTCCCAGTGGCCACTCATTTTAATTCCACATCCCATTCCCATTCTGATATGTCAATCCATGGCCTCCTCTGCTGTCAAGATGAAGCCACACTCAGGTTGGAGGAACAACACCTTATATTCCATTTGGGTAGCCTCCAACCTGATGGCATGAGCATTGATTTCTCTAACTTCCGTTAATGCTCCACCTCCCCCTCGTACCCGGTCCGTTATTTATTTATTTATTTTCTCTCTTCTTTTTTTTCTCTCTCTCTGTCCCTCTCACAATAACTCCTTGCCTTTCTCCATCTTCCTCTGGTGCTCCCCCCCGCCTTCTTTCTCCCTAGGTCTCCTGTCCCATGATCCTCTCATATCCCTTTTGCCAATCACCTGTCCAGCTCTTGGCTCCATCCCTCCCCCTCCTGTCTTCTCCTATCACTTCGGATCTCCCCCTCCCCCTCCCACTTTCAAATCTCTTACTATCTCTTCCTTCAGTTAGTCCTGACGAAGGGTCTCGGCCCGAAACGTTGACCGTACCTCTTCCTATAGATGCTGCCTGGCCTGCTGCATTCACCAGCATTTTGTGTGTGTTGCTTGAATTTCCAGCATCTGCAGATTTCCTTGTGTTTACATCTGATTAGTATGGGCTGGAATTTAAAGTCAAGGAAACAGCTACTGGATTGAGAGAAGCAAAGTTTTAAACTGATGGAGTACACAGACTAACATCTGAACAGAGACTGGGATTAGTTTCTTATGGTGGGGGAATCTAAGACTAGAGGACACAGCCTCAGAATTGAGGGGTATCCATTTAGAATGGAGATGAGAAGGAATTTCTTTAGCCAGAGGGTGGTGAATTCATTGTGACGGACGGCTGTACAGGGTGAGTCATTGGGCATAGTTAATGCAGACATTGACAGATTCTTGATTAGTCAAGCCATGAAGGGACACGGGCAGGAGGCAGCAGTTTGGGGCTGAGAGGTCAAATGGATCTGCCATGATGAAACGGTGGAGAAGACTTGATGGGCCAAATGCTCTCAGTCTGTTCCTGAATCTTATGGTCTGATGCCTCTCACTTTATCCCCCCTCCGTCAGCCGCCCATCATCCCCCTCACCTGGGTTAGCCTATCACCTGCCGGCTTGTACTTGTTCCTCTTCCCCCCCCCCCACCTCCTAGTTTCTGAGTCGGGGAAAGTCTGGTGTTACCTCCCTTTCCACCTTGTGAGGAGCGGAACCAAGGAACTTGTGCCAAAGCAAGTGGTGCATGCAAGCTCGATTTCAACGTTTAAGGAAAGTTTGGATAGGTACATGGACAGTAGGGATATGGAGGGCTATGGTTCCGGGCAGGATGATGGGAGTAGACAGCTTAAATGGTTTCGGTATGGACTAGATGGGCTAAAAGTCCTCTTTCTGTGCTGTACTTCTCTATGACTTTAAGCTCTAACATCCTACACCGTAAACAGAGTGTTTTGTTGCACAATGATAAGGTATCCATGACTGAGTATTTTCATTGCAGTGTTCATTAATACACAACAGCTCACTTCAGAGTGCCTCAGACCTCTCAAAATACTTTACAGGATGGGTACCAGGAAGACGTTGACCATAGTAGATTGAAGTTAGGGACAGTCAGCATGGCTTTGTGAAGGGTCTAACAAGCCTGATAGAGTTCTTTGAGGAGGTGACCAGGCATATAGTGACTTTGCCTCCCATATAACACCCCCACCTTAAATTTCTCCATATACCTGTCCAGTAGTCTCTTAAATTTCACTAGTGTTTCTGCCTCCACCACTGACTCAGGCAGTGCATTCCACACACCAACCACTTTCTGAGAAAAAACCTTCCTCTAATATCCCCCTTGAACTTCCCACCCCTTACCTTAAAGCCGTGTCCTCTTGTATTGAGCAGTGGTGCCCTGGGGAAGAGGCGCTGGCTATCCACTCTATCTATTCCTCTTAATATCTTGTATACCTCTATCATGTCTCCTCTCATCCTCCTTCTCTCCAGAGCGTAAAGCTCTAGCTCCCTTAATCTCTGATCATAATGCATCCTCTCTAAACCAGGCAGCATCCTGGTAAATTTCCTCTGTACCCTTTCTAATGCTTCCACATCCTTCCTATAGTGAAGCGATCAGAACTGGACACAGTACTCCAAGTGTGGCCGAACCAGAGTTTTATAGAGCTGCATCAGTACCCCGCAATTCTTAAACTCTATTCCTCAACTTATGAAAGCTAACACTCCATAAGCTTTCTTAACTACCCTATCTACCTGTGAGACAACTTTCAGGGATCTGTGGACATGTACTTCGAGATCCCTCTGCTCCTCCACACTACCAAGTATCCTGCCATTTACTTTGTACTTTGCCTTGGAGTTTGTCCTTTCAAAGTGTACCACCTCACACTTCTCCGAGTTGAACTCCATCTGCCACCTCTCAGCCCACTTCTGCATCTTATCAATGTCTCTCTGCAATCTTCGACAATCCTCTACACTATCCACAACACCACCAACTTTTGTGTCATCTGCAAACTTGCCAACCCACCCTTCTACCCCCACATCCAGGTTGTTAATAAAAATCATGAAAAGTAGAGGTCCCAGAGCAGACCCTTGTGGGACACCACTAGTCATAACCCTCCAATCTGAATGTACTGCCTCCACCATGACCCTCTGCCTTCTGCAGGCAAGCCAATTCTGAATCCACCAGGCTAAGCTTCCCTGGATCCTATGCCTTCTGACTTTCTGAATAAGCCTACCGTGTGGAACCTTGTCAAATGCCTTACTAAAATCCATATAGATCACATCCACTGCACTACCCTCATCTACATGCCTGGTCATCTCCTCAAAGAACTCTATCAGGCTTGTTAGACACAATCTGCCCTTCACAGAGCCATGCTGACTGTCCCTGATCAGACCATGATCCTCTAAATGCTTATCGATCCTATCTCTAAGAATCTTTTCCAACAGCTTTCCCACCACAGATGTAAGGCTCACCGGTCTATAATTATCTGGACTATCCCTACTACCTTTTTTTGAACAAGGGGACAACATTTGTCTCCCTCCAATCCTTCGGTACCATTCCCGTAGACAACGAGGACATAAAGATCCTAGCCAGAGGCTCAGCAATCTCTTCCCTTGCCTCGTGGAGCAGCCTGGGGAATATTCCGTCAGGCCCTGGGGACTTATCTGTCCTAATGTATTTTAACAACTCCAACACCTCCTCTCCCTTAATATCAGCATGCTCCAGAACATCAACCTCACTCATATTGTCCTCACCATCATCAAGTTCCCTCTCATTGGTGAATACCGAAGAGAAGTATTCATTGAGGACCTCGCTCACTTCCACAGCCTCCAGGCACATCTTCCCACCTTTATCTCTAATCGATCCTACCTTCACTCCTGTTATCCTTTTTTTCTTCACATAATTGAAGAATGCCTTGGGGTTTTCCTTTATCCTACTCACCAAGGCCTTCTCATGCTGCCTTCTTGCTCTCCTCAGCCCCTTCTTGTAAAGACACTGCCCAGAAGAGAATATTTGCCAAGAACAATCGTGGTCAAAGACCACAATCACCCACGTTATCTGACGTGGCACATAATGATAATGATGATGATCATCATCAAATGCCTGTTACACTGCTGGCATTTAGAGCCACAAAGAAGGCTGATGTCTCTGTCTGTCCTT
Source organism: Mobula birostris (assembly GCF_030028105.1). Classification (NCBI taxonomy): domain Eukaryota; kingdom Metazoa; phylum Chordata; class Chondrichthyes; order Myliobatiformes; family Myliobatidae; genus Mobula; species Mobula birostris. Next base: position 15,471,148 of record NC_092372.1, on the reverse strand, counting down.
GGCCATCTTCTCTACTGTTCCCCAGATGTTGTTCAGGCCTCATTTCTGCCTCTACGGTATGGTGCCAAGTTGTCTTTGGTCTCCTGCGTTTCGATGATGATGATAATGATGATCTAGATTAAACAGTTAGTAGTGAAATGACATGCTCTGTACCTACAGGGATACACTGGCATGGAAAAGTCTCAATTCTAAGAAATATCATGACCCAAAGAATCTTTCATCCCTTTCATCAAATCTAGCCCTATAATTCATTGATAAGGAAACCATTGGGGATTAGTCCCAAACTTTGGAATTCAAAGTTCAAAGTAAATTTATTATCAAAGAACATATGTGTTACCATATACAACCCTGAGATACATTTTCTTGCAGGCATTCAGAGTAGAACAAAAAATACAACAGAATCAATGAAAAACTACACACAAAGACTGACAAACAACAATATGCAAACAAAAGACAAACTGTAAATACAAATAATAATAATAATAAATAAGTAGTAAATAATACTGAGAGTATGAGTTGTAAAGTCATTGAAAGTGAGACCATAGGTTGTGAAATCAGTTCAGAGTTGAGGTGAATGAAGTTATACACTTTGGTTCAGAAGCCTGATGGTTGAAGGGAAATAACTGTTCCTGAACAATGTATGTGGGATCTAAGGCTCCTGTACCTCCTCCTGGATGGGAACAGTGAGGACAAAGCATGGCCTGGATGGTGGGTGCTTTCCTAAGCCTCCTTACCTCTCTGTCTCCTTCTCCTCTTATAATCAAACACATCGGTTGCAATATGTAATTTAGTGACAGAATATCTACGTATGATAACTCTCCCGTGGAGCACAATGCAATGTTTGTTTTATTGCTAAGCATGGAATGTCAATGCAAATTAATTTTGGTGGTGCACTAAAGAATGCTGTGGTGGTTTTCTGATAACAGTATGCAAAAAAATTGTACAACTAATTGTTTACGTAGTCTGAAAGAAAGTGGGCAATCTGTATTCCTCAACCGTTGACTGGGAAAGTTTCTTCATAAAGTACTCCATGGAAGACCTGAATCTGTCACTGCAATTCAACTGTTATTTGATTTCCGGCCCCTCTCAGGTTGGAGAAGCAACACCTCATAATCTGCCTGGGTAGCTTCCAACCTGATGGCATTGACATCGATTTCTCTGACTTCTGGTAATTTCTCCCCCCTCCCCCTTCTCCCTTTTCCCATCTCCCATTCTGGTTTCCCTCTTATCCCTTCTCCACACCTGCCTATCTGCAGAGTATTTTGTGTTTACATCCTTCAGGTGCCCCTCCTCCTCCCTTTTCTCCTGTGTTCCTCTGACCCAACACTATCAGATTCCATCTTTATCTTTTCCACCTATCACCTCCCAGCTTCTTACTTCATTTCCCCCTCCCTACCCACCCACCTTCTCCCCTCATCTGGCTTTCCCTCCACCCACCTTCTTATTCAGACTTCTTCCCCCCCCCCCCCACCTTTCCCAGTCCTGATGAAGGGTCTCTGCCAGAAACGTCAACTGTTTATTCCTCTCTATAGATGCTACCTGGCCTGCTGATTTCCTCTAGCATTTTGTGTGTGTTACTCTAGATTACCAGCAGAATCTTTTGTACTTGATTGTTCAGCTTTTAATGTACCAAGAAAAATATATTGCAACATGATTTTTCATTATTGCTGAGTTACACTGTTCACATAGCTATTTATTTTGTAATTGCAAATGTAAGTTGTGATAGTCTCTGAGACCAATATCACATTAACAATTCTTTGCATTCTTGTCGCATTACTCAAATTTGAAGATGAAGTGGAACTATGTGTAAACTGGGGAAACCTACAACAAAGTGAGCCCATTGTAAGATCTAATATAAGACTGGCTTTGCATAATATTCCTTCACTCGTGCAACAGTTTAGGTACAGACTGAAAGCTCCTTCTGCCAACAGCCAAATGCAGAGAAGCTACTTTCTCTGAAATTAAAGAGTGTCATGGTAATGAAGCATTTAGCACAGGGTTTTACGGCACCAGTGTTCAATGATCTGAGTTCAATCCCTGTTGTGGTATGTAAGGAGTTTGTACATTCCGCCGTGAATGTGCAGATTTCCTTCGGATGTTCCGGTTTCCTCCCATATTCCAAAAAAAAGATGTGTGGTTAGGAATAATGAGTTGTGGGCATGCTATTGGAAACTGTGCGGGTTGCCCAGCACAATCCACGTTGATTTGATTTGACGCAAACGACGCATTTCGCTGTATGCTTTGATGAACATGCGACAAATCAAGATATTCTACAAGCTAATTTTCAATTTAGAATGAATTTGTATTTGTTAAACTGGTGTAATCAAAGCCTTAGAGACAACAATTGAATTGAATTGACATTTACATCCTTCAAATACATGAGGAGTAAAGTTCGTTACGTTACGTCTCTGTCTAAATGTGCAATGTGCAACTTATAGTAATTTATAATAAATAGTATGTACAACAGGATAGGCAGTATAACATAGAAATACAGTTGTGTCAGCATGAATTAAGCAGATTGATGGCCTACTGGAAGAAGCTGTCCGGGAGCCTGTTGGTCCTCGCTTTTATGCTGCGGTACCATTTCCCGATGGTAGCAGCTGGATCAGTTTGTGGTTGGGGTGACTCAGGTCCCCAATAATCCTTCAGGCCCTTTTTACACACCTGTCTTTGTAAAAGTCCGGAATAGTGGGAAGTTCACATCCACAGATGCGCTGGGCTGTCTGCACCTTTTATTTAGAGATACAGCATGGTAACAGGCCCTTCCGGCCCAAATACACCCGTGACAAATTAACCTACTAACCCATATGTCTTTTGAAATGTGGAGATGAGGAAACCTGAGCACCCAGCGGAAACCTACACAGTCATGGGGAGAACTTAGAAATCCCTTACAGGGAGCGGTGGGGATCGAACCCGGGTTGCTGCACTGTAAGGCATTACGCTATCAACTAATTTACTGTGCCACGCCAGAGAACATCTCTGGTTCTCCCAGAGAAATTAAAGAATAGAGATGATGTCCTCGAAATTTTGCCTTGATCAGCAGCACTTAAGGTGCCATGAAGTAGCTTCAGAAACTTGTCCTCTGTCTCTTAAGTTCATCCTGTTGAATTCATTGTTCTCTGATGTGGAAGATGAGGGGTGACATCATTGAAACCTATTGAATGTTGAAAGGCCTTGACAGAGGGGTATCCTTTTGGAATGGAGATGAGAAGGAATTTCTTTAGCCAGAGAATGGTGAATCTGTGGAATTCATTGCTACAGGCCAACGTGGAGGCCAAGTCATTGAGTATATTTAAGATAGATGTTGATACAGTCTTGATTAGTCATGGCATGAAGGGATATGGGGAGAAGGAAGAAAATTGGGGCTGAAAGGGAAAATGGATCAGTCATGATAAAATGGCAAAGCTGACTCATAGAAACATAGAAAACCTACAGCACAATACAGGCCCTTCGGCCCACAAAGCTATGCCGAACATATCCTTCCCTGAAAAATTACCTAGGGTTACCCATAAGCCTCTATTTTTCTGAGCTCCATATACCTAAGGAGTCTCCTAAAAGACCCTATCATATCCGTCCCCACCACTGTCGCCAGCAGCCCATTCCACGCACTCACCACTCTCTGTGTAAAAAAACTTACCCCGATATCTCCTTTGTACCCACTTCCAAACAGCTTAAAACTGTGCCCTCTCGTGTTAGCCATTTCAGCCTTGAGCACAGTACTCCAAGTGGGAGTAGACTGAGCACAGTACTCCAAGTGGGGTCTGACCATGGTCCTATATAGCTGCAGTGTTACCTCTCTGCTCCTAAACTCAATCCCACAGTTGATGAAGGCCAATGCACCGTATGCTTTCTTAACCACAGAGTCAACCTGTGCAGCAGCTTTGAGTGTCCTATGGACTCGGACCCCAAGATCCCTCTGATCCTCCACATTGCCAAGAGTCTTAACATTAATACTATATTCTGTCATCATATTTGACCTTCCAAAATGAATCACCTCACACTTATCTGGGTTGAACTCCATCTGCCACTTCTCAGCCCAGTTTTGTATCCTATCAATGTCCCACTGTAACCTCTGACAGCCCTCCACACTATCCACAACACCTCTAACCTTGATGGACCAAATGGCCTAATTCTGCTCCTATATCTTATGGTCTTATGGTCTAAGATTAACAAATGTTATGAGAAGGAATAGCCTTATATAAATCTATGATTAACCAAATCCTCACTCTAGATTTTATGTTCCTGAAGATTACACATTAGTCTTGATTAGAATATCCACAATAATGTTTTTAATTAATGAACACTGCCAATTGGGAGTCTCAATTAGGTAAAACATGCCAATCTCTCTGATGAGCATAATGGCACAAAAGATTAAAAGATTTAATTATATTTGTCATGTATATGAATATCAGATCATTGAAACATATAGTGAAATGCATCATTTCGACCAACGCAGTCTGTGGATATGCTGGGGACAGCCCACTAGCGCTACCATGCCTTTGGCACCAATATAGCATGCCTGCAGCTTACTAACCATAATCCTAACCCTATGTTTTATTTTGGAATGTGGGAGGAAACAGAATTCTCTGGAGGCAACCTACATAGTCACAAGTAGAATGTACAAACTTCTTACAGACAGTGGTGGGTATTGAATCTTGATTGGTGATGCCTTGTGCCACAAAACATTGTGCTAACCACTATTCTATCGTGCCTTTTATGGGAAATTATTTCCTTTTCTGTGATTACCCATGGTTCAAAGAAACATTTTCAAATTAGCTACAGTACATTATAATCTTCTCAGAAGGAAGTCTAAATTTTGTTTGATCTATCTATCGTATACTTCAAGGGAGCTGGGGTCAAAAATAGAACTGATATAAAGATACACTAACTCATTTTCACCTCAGGTGTTAGATCTTTAGCTTTGCTTCAGAGTTATTGTGTTGCTAAGCTATCTCAGTAAGTATATTTCTGTTTCTTCTCAATCCAGAAAATTTGGGCAGATGGGAAGATTCAAGTCTAGGAACTCCTCAGGACACTGTAGCAGAACCACCAGAGTTTAATCAATTAAAATCATGTGATTTCTCAATGGGAATACAAGGTAAGCTTTCCATTAACTCTCCTGTCAGAATCATTAATCCCAACAAGTTTACAGTATTATCTGTAACTGTATGTAGAATTAATACCAGCCTCCAAATCCTATATAGATATTCTGTGTTCTTGTTGCCAAACATGATTCCTCAAGGAAGCATCGCCATGGTGATACTGGCAAGAACTTAAGAACTGCACTGCTGCAGAGACTTAAAGATGGTAATAAGGGATATCAGCTCCTTCTGACTTACTGGGTCGATGGGAAACTGCAAGCAAGGGCTTAAATCCTCGACAATTATTCTGCTATTATCAGGACTAGCTCCTGGAATACATGCTAAACAACATAAATCACCATTACATACATCATTGGCCACTATGAGTTACCTAATTACCTAATAAAGTGGTCACTGAGTGTACATTTGTGGTCGTCTCCTGCTGTGGCCCATCCACTTCAAGGTTCAACATGTAGTGCAGTCAGAGATGCTCTTCTGGACGCTCGACTGTTGTAACATGTAGTTATTTGAGCTGCTGTCGCCTTCCTGTCAGCTTGAACCAGTCTAGCCATTCTGACCTTTATCGTTAACAGGGCATTTTCACCCACAAGACTGCTTCTCACCGAATGCTTTCTTTTTGTTCTTTGCACCATTCTCTGTATAATCTAGAGACTGTTATGCATGAAAATCCCAGGAGTTCAGCAGTTTCTGAGATAACTCAAACTGCCCTGTCTAACACCAACAATCATTCCACAGTCAAAGTCACTTAGATCACACCTCTTTCCTCATTCTGATATTTTGTCTGAATGACAGCTAAACCTCTGGATGCTTTTATACACAGAGTTGCTGAGTTTGCTGATTAGATAGTTGCATTAAGAAGCGGGTGTACAGTTGTCCCTAATAAGGTGGGCACTAGGTGTACTCAAGTGCATTCCCAAAATTATTTTGTGCTGGACATGATGGACACTCTGTCATTGAATGACACAGTTACATGGCAACTCATACTGGCATTCACCCTTTGATGGAGGCACACAAGCCTCGAATGCCTACGGCAAGTACGTGATCCGCTTGGAGGACCGTAAAACATAGGAGCAGGATTAAGCCACTTGGCCCATTGAATCCGTTCTGCTATTCAATCACAGCTGATTAGTTATCCCTCTCAACCCCATTCTCCTGCCTTCTCCCTGTAACATTGATGCCCTTACTAATCCAAAACCTATCAACCTTTGCTTCAAAGATACCCAATCACTTGGCCTCCATAGCCATCTTTGGCAATGAATTCCATAGATTCTCCACCCTCTGTCTAAAGACATTCCTCCTAATCTCTGTTCTGAAGGGTCATCGAGGCTGTGTCCTCTGCTGCTCGACTCCCCAAGAATCAGCTGCAGCAAGTCAGGTTTGGGCAAGTGCTTATATGTTCATTGTTTGTGGCCTTTTATACATCTTGAGGCAGTTGGATGTGATGTTTCAGAGTGAGTTGCTGGAAAAGACCATTCCAGCTGTGCAGAAGAAAATTTAAATTCCTTACAGGCAGCAGCCGGAATCGAACCCCAAACTTACAGCAGCCTAGTATATTTTGTTGAAAGCAAAAAAAAATCTCATAGTCAATAGCATTTTCTCTTCCTCCCTTGTGTCCATATTATTTTGTTTACCTGCTTAAGGAGAGAAAATTGAGTTACTACAGCCCATCATTGAAAAGGAGCTGGCAAGTGAGTGCGCCTTTCAGCCCAAGATATACGGCAGCATTACCACAGAAGAAACACATTTTGGCGAAGGGTTGCACAGAAAGGCATTTCGGACTAAAGTCATTTATGGCCTTGTGCCTTTGTTTGATCCTGGACACAGCTGTGTGTTAAAAATTCACAACGCCATTTCATATGGGATAAAAACAAAGAATGAGCTCTTACAACGGAACTACATACTGGCTGTACAGGTAAAATATACAGACCTCCTTGTATATGAATTATGCTTCAATAGTCTTCAGCCTGCAAATAAAAATGACTGATTATGCATTCTAACATTAAGACTTAATTTTTTCATTTTCTACAATGGGTTCAGTTCATGGGTGTTTTCTCGACTTTATTCAAGCTTGTCAATGATCAGATGTTTCCAGCTACTTAATGCACTCAAGATGTGGCTCAGAAAGATGTCAGAAAAAGCATTACTGGACCTTATCTCAGGGAACACACATTCACAAAATTTTGGAGGAATTCAACAGGTCAGGCAGCATCTAAGGAGGGGGATAGACAGTTGATATTTCGGGCCGAGACCCTTCAACAGGACTGGAAAGGAAGGAGGAAAAGAAGCCAGAATAATAAGGTGGATGGAGAGGAAGGAGTGTAAGCTGGCAGGTCATAGGTGAAACCAGGTGAGGGGGAAGCTGAGTGGGTGAGGGAATGGGGAATGAAGTGAAAACCTGGGAGGTGATAGAAAGGTTAAAGAGCTGAAGAAGAAAGAATCTGATAAGAGAGGAAAGTGGTCCATGGAAGAAGGAATCTGATACCTTGGGGAACCAACATTGCAGCCTAACTGATTTTGAATTTGGAACAACTGTACAGCGTATCTAGATAATTAAATCTATGTGTGAGTGAAGAGTTACGTAACCGAGTTGTTATGGCAAAAAACAGTGCTAACATTGAGGTTCAATCTATACTGTAATCCCAATTGTTGTGACTGTGAACAAAATCTTCAGAAGCTGGTGGATATAGAAGATTTCATGCAACAAAACAAGCAACAGGCATCATACTCTTGGAAGAAGAGGCCTGCTCAGTCCAATATTACATGGCATTTTTATATGCTAAAGATCAAAGACAACGGCAGAACAATTATATATTTACAATGTATCTACAATGCTTCCTTTGAATTACACATAGCTTTCAAACACCTCCGTCTTCGTACCCACACTCCAGACACCCAAAGTGAATGTTACTCTCCACTGATTCTGGGCCACATTCAATGCATATGCTGACATCTGAGGTCAAGTGGAGTGTTTCTTTATTTGCAATCGATCTCAGTCTGCAGCTCCAAGAACAGCATTCTTCTGGGTACACTTCAAGCTCAATCTACAATCCACATTCAGGTCTGAAGAGGTTGCTGTCGAAATTAGTATTTGTTATACTAATTTCAACAGCAACCTCTTTGTAAAATGTGTGCAGGGTAGTTTTTTGCAGCAATACATAGAGGTACCAACTAGAGAAGGAGCAGTGTTGGATCTGCTGTTAGAGAATGAGGTAGGTCAGGTGACGGAGGTTTGTGTTGGGGAGCACTTTGGGTCCAGTGATCGCAATACCATTAGTTTCAATATAATTATGGAGAAGGATAGGTCTGGACCCAGGGTTGAGATTTTTGATTGGAGAAAGGCTAACTTTAAGGAGATGCGAAAGGATTTAGAAGGAGTGGATTGGGACAATTTGTTTTATGGGAAGGATGTAGTAGAGAAATAGAGATCATTTAAAGGTGAAGTTTTGAGGGTACAGAATCTTTATGTTCCTGTTAGGTTGAAAGGAAAGGTTAAAAGTTTGAGAGAGCTATGGTTTTCAAGGGATATTGGAAACTTCGTTCGGAAAAAGAGAGATATCTACAATAAATATAGGCAGCATGGAGTAAATGAGGTGCTCGAGGAATATAAAGAATGTAAAAAGAATGTTAAGAAAGAAATTAGAAAAGCTAAAAGAAGATATGAGGTTGCTTTGGCAAATAAGGAGAAAATAAGTCCCAAGGGTTTCTACAGTTATATTAATAGCAAAAGGATAGTGAGGGATAAAATTGGTCCCTTAGAGAATCAGAGTGGACTGCTATATGTGGAGCCAAAAGAGATGGGGGGGGGAGATTCTGAACAATTTCTTTTCTTCGGAAATCACTAAGGAGAAGGATATTGAATTGTGTAAGGTAAGGGAAACAGGTAGGGAAGTTATGGAAACTATGATGATTAAAGAAGAGGAAGTACTGGCGTTTTTAAGGAATATAAAAGTGGATAAGTCTCCGGGTCCTGACAGGATATTCTTTAGGACCTTGAAGCAAGTCAGTGTGGAAATAGCAGGGGCTCTGACAGAAATATTTCAGATGTCATTAGAAACGGGGATGGCGCCGGAGGATTGGTGTATTGCTCATGTTGTTCCATTGTTTAAAAAGGGTTCTAAGAGTAAACCTGGCAATTATCAGCCTGTGAGTTTGATGTCAGTGGTGGGTAAGTTGATGGAAAGTATTCTTAGAGATGGTATATATAATTATCTGGATAGACAGGGTCTGATTAGGAACAGTCAACATGGATTTGTGCGTGGAAGGTCACGTTTGACAAATCTTATTGAATTTTTTGAAGAGGACACTAGGAAAGTTGACGAGGGTAAAGCGGTGGATATTGTCTATAAGGCCTTTGACAAGGCTCCACATGGAAGGTTAGTTAGGAAGGTTCAATCATTAGGTATTAATATTGAAGTAGTAAAATGGATTCAGCAGTGGCTGGATGGGAGACGCCAGAGAGTAGTGGTGGATAACTGTTTGTCAGATTGGAGGCTAGTGACTAGTGGTGTGCCTCAGGGATCTGTACTGGGTCCAATGTTGTTTGTCATATACATTAATGATCTGGATGATGGGGTGGTAAATTGGATTAGTAAGTATGCAGAAGGTACTAAGATACGTGGAGTTGTGGATAATGAAGTAGGTTTTCAAAGCTTGCAGAGAGATCTAGGCCAGTTAGAAGAGTGGGCTGAAAGTTGGCAGATGGAGTTTAATGCTGATAAATGTGAGGTGCTACATTTTGGTAGGACTAATCAAAATAAGACATACATGGTAAATGGTAGGGCATTGAAGAATGCAGTAGAACAGAGTGATCTAGGAATAATGGTGCATAGTTCCCTGAAGGTGGAATCTCATGTGGATAGGGTGGTGAAGAAAGTTTTTGGTATGCTGGCTTTTATAAATCAGAGCATTGAGTATAGGAGTTGGGATGTAATGTTGAAACTGTACAAGGCATTGGTGAGGCCAAATTTGGAGTATTGTGTACAGTTCTGGTCACCAAATTATAGGGAAAATGTCAACAAAATAGAGAGAGTACAGAGAAGATTTACTAGAAGGTTACCTAGGTTTCATCACCTAAGTTACAGAGAAAGGTTGAACAGGTTAGGTCTTTATTTTTTGAATAAAAGGCTGAGGGGGGACTTAATAGAGGTGTTTAAAATTATGAGGGGGATAGATAGAGTTGACGTGGATAGGATTTTTCCATTGAGAGTAGGGGAGATTCAAACAAGAGGACATGAGTTGAGAGTTAAAGGGCAAAAGTTTAGGGGTAACATGAGGGGGAACTTCTTTATTCAGAGAGTGGTAGCTGTGTGGAACGAGCTTCCAGCAGAAGTGGTTAAGGCCGGTTCGATGTTGTCATTTAAAGTTAAATTGGATAGCTATATGGACAGGAAAGGAATGGAGGGTTAGGGCTGAGTGCAGGTCAGTGGGACTAGGTGAGAGTAAACTTTTGGCACGGACTGGAAGGGCCGAGATGGCCTGTTTCGGTGCTGTAATTGCTATATGGTTATATACCATAACTCCTGAATATATCCTAACACCAATAACCAGTTGGAATTGGATCAGGTCTATTTTTATGTCCCATTGAAATTATGCTCCTTTGAACTAAGAAGGTATAAATGATTAAAAATCTGTATAACACAGACATTGAACCTCAATCAGTGGTGCAGAATAGTTTTCATAATACTGTATAGAAAAGATAGCCAGTAAGAGAGAGAGTTTAACACACCTTAACTATAAAAACAATTACAGGTGGAACTTTCTTGGACGGAACCACTGTTCCCACTAAGCTGTGCAGGAGCATGACTGAAAAGCTCCCGCGCACATAGCCTTTGTTGCTACGCAGCTGGAATGAAATGTTTTATTGAAGTGAGTTTATTAAAATGAATTAAATGTTTTATAAACACTTCCTGCTCAGAGCAATGGCTAGTCCGTGCAGCTGTAAAATAAAAATGAGAGCCAATGATGGAAGAACTATGAGGCTGAAGAAATTATATCCAGTTCAAGTGATTCAGTGGCAGAAACAATGTAAGCATTCAGGTTTAGGTTGGAAGCAGAAATGAAAGGATTCGATAACAAGATTGGTAAATGTAATTAGAATTATATCTCGCATCAAGGATAAACGTAGATTTGGATAGGTTTACTCAATGGCTTCCTTTTGTGATGGAATTTCACTCTACGGAGATGATGAGGTTAAGAGTCGATGATAGAGATGTACAAGGTGATGACAAGGCATTTACAGAGTGGAAAGCCAGCAGCTTTATCCCAGGATATGTAAGGTGACTGACTGAAAATAGTAACGCAGTGGTAGAGTTAGTGGGTGGAGGTGTTTGTCAGTCTTATTGTTTGGTGAAAATAACTCTTTTTGAGTCTAGTGATCCTGGCGTGGATACTGATGGGAGTGGGACAAAGATAAGATAGAGATATTTAAAAGACTCTCAGATAGGCATGTGGATGAAATGAAAAATGGAGGGCTATGTGGGAGGAGGGTATTAGATTAATAATACCTAATTAGATTGAAGTAATTGGTTATTTAGATTGGAATTGGTTAAAAGGTCCGCAAAACATTGTGGACCAAAGTGCGGGTACTGTGCTGTACAGTTCTATGTTCTATATGTATATTTTGGTGCGGCATGTTGGTTCACTGTCAAATGGGAAAATGCCTTTAATTGTGACGATTATCAGAATCAGGTTTAATACCACCGGCATGTGTCGTGAAATTTGTTGTTATGCAGCAGTAGTACATTGTAATACACAATAATAAAAACTGTAAATTACAGTAAGACATATATATATGATGAATAAGTACAAAAAGTAGAAATAAATAAAGTGGTGAGGAAGGAACCCATTTATGGGTTCAATGTTTGTTCAGAAATTAGATGGCAGAGGGGAAGAAACCATTCCTGAATCATGGAGTGTCTGCCTTCAGGCTCCTGTACTTCCTCCCTGATGGTAGCAGTGAGAAGAGGGCATATACTGGGTGACATAACTGTCATAAGTGTTGCACAAGTATTACAAGTGTCTGTTTTCAGTCCAGTGAAGTAAAAGATGGCACTGTTCATTTTTTAGGAATGCCACGTACAGAATGCTGCTCGGCAGTATAGCAACATGTTTTCCGCAGCGGGCACTTTGGTAGAAGGATTCGGGGAAGCTCCTGAGTAAGTAACTGTGTACTTTGCTTGTTGTGGCCTCACGTGGACACTCTCTACAAACTGCACCACAGTCTCTCACGTCGGCTCCGCTGACATCCTATCCCAGATCTGTAACCTCTATCACCAAAGACCAGGGTTTAAATGGATGGGAGTAACACATGGTCCAAGTTTCTTCATTAGCAATGGGGATCTATCTAAATCAAGGAATTTCCTACCTATCAGGACTCTGGGAGTACCCTTAAGCCTGGTTTATACTTCTGCGTTAACTGGACGCCGTAACCTACACAAGTAGCCTACGCGCGTTGGGAGCATTTATACCTGTGCGGTGGTGTGTCTGCGTCGCTCGGCAATTCGCACACGTCACACATGTGCACTCACCTGCCCGCGCAAGGCTTCATGGTCATGGTAGTCTCGGGGTAAACAAGACGCAAGTGTCTTTTTTCGTGCGAAATGTGTCCTCCATAATTTCGGAGGTCTGTAAAGCTTTATGGAAAGCATTGCAGCCAGAGTTCCTTCCCTGCCCTTCAGTCGCCCAGTGGGAGGCTATTGCAGCGTAGGATGACATGCGATGCTACCAAGCGGACCAATCACAGTTTTTACGGTCTGCGTTGCCGCGACGTGCGGTTACATTTTGGGAGATGTGCGCGTCGCGGCAACGCAAGCTCTCGCATAGGGTTCCGCGTCGGCTCTGCGTAGGGTTTGCGGCGACGCAGACATTACAGCAATGCGTTGACGCAGAAGTATAAATCAGCCTTAACTGTAATGGTTCGTGGAGGACACTCCCCACTAGCTTTTCAAAGGCAATTAAGCATGAGGTTAGGTAGTGAGTTTCTGGATTTAAAGGTATTTAAATCCAGAAAGTCCCCACTTAACGGCACTCTGTGAATACCTTTACCGGACTGTAATATATCATGGAGGACCCTCCCTGACACTTTCTCAAAGGTGATTAAGGATGACCTTACCAGCTATGTCCAGGTCCCAAAAAAAAGATTATACACGCAGTGGCCAGTTTATTAGCTACACCTGCTCATTAATGCAAATATCTAATCAGCCAATCAGATGGCAGCAACTCAATGCATAGAAGCATGCAGACATGGTCAAGAGGTTCAGTTGTTGTTCAAACCAAACATCAGAATGGGGGAGAAATGTGATCTAAGTGACTTTGACCATGGAATGTTCGTTGGTGCCAGATGGGTTGGTTTGAGTATCTCAGAAACTGCTGATCTCTTGGGATTTTCATGCACAACAGTCTCTGGAGTTTACAGAGGATGGTGCAAGACACAAAAAAAAATCAGTGAGTGGCAGTTCTGTTAATGGGATGGGTCAGAGGAGAATAACTAGACTAGTTCAAGCTGACAGGAAGGTGACAGTAACTCAATTAACCATGTGTTACAACAGTAGTGTGCAGAGGAGCATCTCCGAACGCACAAAACGTTGAACCGTGAAGTGGATGGGCTACAGCAGCAGAAGACCTAATTAGGGGATACCTAATAAAGTGGCCACTGAGTGTATCTGTAAATTAATGAAACTGAAGTGACTGTTCTAATGTAAGTAACCTGTGCTCAAGTCACTAATTGCTGAGAAAGTGACTCAGTACCATTTTTACTCATACAGGAGGTACTTTGCCATGATTTGTAGCTAACAAGATCGTTTTTAAATATTTGGCTACTTCTTGAAATTTTTGAAGGTTTATATTGTTACTTCTGTGATCATCAAAATGAAGAGGGTTAGTTCCAGGGAATGGAACAGATTTCAATTTCAGAGTTTCTAAGGCAGATTATACAGAATGCTCTGCCAAACTTGTGACTTACCAAGTGAACAGGGTTGGAATTGAACATGGTGTAGGACAAGACATAAGAGCAGAATTAGGCCATTTGGTCCATCGAGTCTGCTCTGCCATTCATTCATGGCTGATCCATTTTTCCCCTCCTCATCCCACTCCCCAGCATTTTCCCCATAACGTTTGATGCTGTGTCCAATTAAGAAACTAATAAGCTCTGCCTTAAATAAACCCAACAACCTGGCCTCCACGGATGCTTGTGTTAATAAATTCTACAAATTCACCACCCTCTGTCTAAAGAAATTTCTCTGCATCTCTGTTTTAAATGGATGCCCCTCTATCCTGAGGCTGTGCCCTCTTGCCCTAGACTCACCCACTATGGGAAACATCCTTCCCACATCTACTCTGTCCGGATTTTTCAACATTTGAATGGTTTCAATGAGATCCCTCTCATTCTTCTAAATTCCAGCGAGTACAGACCCAGAACCATCAAATGTTCCTTGTATGATAACCCTTTCATTCCTGGAATCATCCTTGTGAACCTCCTCTGACCCCTCTCCAATATCAGCACATCTTTTCTTAGACAAGGACCACAATACTCAAGGTGAGGCCTCACTAGTGCCTTGTAAAGCCTCGGTATCATATCCCTGCTCTTGTATTCTAGACTTCTTGAAATGCATTGTCTTCCTCACCACTGACTCTACCTGTAAGTTAACCTTTAGGGTGTTCTGCACAAGGACTCCCGAGTCTCCTTGCATCTCAGGTTTTTGGATTTTCTCCCTGTTTAGAAAATAGTCTGCACATTTATTTCTACTACCAAAGTGCATATCCATGCATTTTCCAATATTCTATTTCATCTGCTACTTTCTTGCCCATTCTCTTAATCTATCTAAGTCCTTCTGCAGCCTACCTGTTTCCTCAATAATACCTACCCTTCCACCAATCTTCGTGTCATCTGCAAACTTGGCAACAAAGCCATCTATTCCATCATCTAAATCATTGATATCAGCATAAAAAGATGCAGTCCCAACATCGAACCCTGCAAACACCACAAGTCACTGGCAGCCAACTAGAAAAGGATCCTCTTATTCCCACTCGCTGCCTCCTACCAATCAGCCAATGCTCTAACCATGCCAGTAACTTTCCTGTCTTACCATGGACTCTCAACTTGGTAAGCAGCCTCATGTGCGGCACCTTGTCAAGGGCCTTCTGAAAGTCCAAATATACAACATCCACTGCATCCCCTTTATCTATCCTAAATGTAATCTCCTCAAAGAATTCCAGTAGGGTTGTCAGGCAAGATTTTTCTTTAAGGAAATCACGCTGACTTTGTCCAATCTTGTCCCATGTCACCAAGTACTCCATAACCTCATCCTTAACAATTGACTCCAATATCTTCCCAACCACTGAGGTCAGGCTAACTGGTCTATAATTTCCTTTCTGCAGCCTTCCTCCTTTCTTTGTGGTTCTGTGGCTCAGTTACACATTTTGTCAGTAATCATGATTTTATAGCCAACTTCTAACTAAATAATTTATTACTGAGCAGCAGAGGTAAAAATCAATTCATAAGACCATAAGATATAGGAGAAGAATGAGACCGTACAGCCCATTGATTCTGCTCTGCCAGTCCATCATGGCTGATTTATTTTCCCTCTCAAACTTATTCTCCTGATCTCTCCCCATAGCATTTGATGCCCTTACCTATCAAATTCTGTTTTATATACACCCAGTGACTTGACCTCCACAGCCGTCTGCGGTGGCATGGTAGTGTAACACTTTACAGTCCCAGCGATCTGGGTTGAATTCCCACCTCTGTCTGTAAAGGGTTTGAAAAGTGTCCCCATGACCACATGGGTTTCCTCCATGAGATCTAGTTTCCTTCCACAGTCCAAAGACCTACCAATCAGTAGGTTAAATGGTCATTGTAAATTGATCAGGCTAGTATTAAATTGGTCATTAGTATTAATGAGTATTAATTGGTATTAATTAGTATTACTATTAGTATTAATTGGTCTTGTAAACTGATTAGGCTAGTATTAAATTGAGGGTTGCTGGGCAGTGCAGCTCGAAGGACTGAAGGGGCCTATTCCACACTGTACCTTAGTAAGTAACTAAGTAATTAAATATATCAATTCCACCGATTCACCATCCTCTGGCTAAAGAAATTCCTCCTTATCTCTGTTCAAAAGGGTATTGTATTCTGAGACTGTGCCCTGTGGTCCTAGACTCTCCCACTATAGGAAACATTTTCTGTGCATCTAGGCCCTTCAATTATAACACGATTCTTTTTCTTTCCCAGGATCATTCCCATATACCTCATACATCGGCCAGCAAACAACATCCCTTATGCCACGGTAGAAGAGGAGCTAATCGGAGACTTTGTGAAGTATTCAGTAAAGGATGGCAGAGAGCTGAACGTTGGTAGGCAGGAATCTGAAGTGGGTCAGAAATGCTGTACATTCCAGCACTGGGTATATGAATGGACAGAAGGAAACCTCCTTGTGACAGACTTGCAAGGTAAACACAGTAGCTTTCTATTAAAAGATGATGCTCTGAATAATACTATTTATTTTATAGAAAAACAGAAAACCTACAACACAATACAGGCCCTTCGGCCCACAAAGCTGTACCGAACATGTCCTTACCTTAGAAAATACCTAGGGTTACCCATAGTCCTCTATTTTTCTGAGCTCCATGTACCTATTCGGGAGTCTCTTAAAAGATCCTATTGTATCCACCTCCACCACCGTTGTTGGCAGCCCATTCCATGCACTCACCACTCTCTGCAGAAAAAAACTTACCCCTGACATCTCCTCTGTACCTACTTCCAAGCACCTTAAAACTGTGCCCTCTTGTGCTAGTGATTTCACCCCTGGGAAAGAGCCTCTGACTATCCACATGATCAATGCGTCGCATCATCTTACACACCTCTATCAGGTCATCTCTCATCCTCTGTTGCTCAGAGGAAAAAAGGCCGAGTTCGCTCAACCTATTTTCATAAGGCATGCTCCCCAATCCAGGCAGCATCCTTGTAAATTTCCTCTGCACACTTTCTATGGTTTCCACAGCCTTCCTGTAATGAGGCGACCAGAACTGAGCACAGTACTCCAAGTGTGGTCTAACCAGGGTCCTATCCAGCTGCAACATTACCTCTCGGTTCCTAAACTCAGTCCCACGATTGATGAAGGCCAATGCACCGTATGCTTTTTTGATCCCAAGATCCCTCTGATCCTCCACACTGCCAAGAGTCTGCCATATTCTTACCATTAATTCTGCCATATTTTTACCAATATATTCTGCCACCATATTTGACCTACTAAAATGAACCACCTCACAATTATCTGAGTTGAACTCCATCTGCCACTTCTCATCCCAGTTTTGCATCCTATCAATGTCCCACTGTAACCTCTGACAGCCCTCCACACTATCCACAACACCCCGAACCTTTTGTGTTATCAGCAAATTCCTCCACTTCCTCATCCAGGTCATTTATAAAAATCACGAAGAGTAAGGGTCCCAGAACAGATCCCTGAGGCACTCCACTGGTGACCAACCTCCATGCAGAATATGACCTGTCTACAACCACTCTTTGCCTTCGGTGGACAAGCCAGTTCTGGATCCACAAAGCAATGTCCCCTTGGATCCCATGCCTCCTTACTTTCTCAATAAGCCTTGCATGGGGTACCTTGTTAAATGCCTTGCTGAAATCCATATACTCTACATCTATGGCTCTACCATCATCAATATGTTTAGTTACATCCTCAGAAAATTCAATCAGGCTCGAAAGGCACGACCTGCCTTTCACAAAGACATGCTGACTGTTCCTAATTATATTATGCCTCTCCAAATATTCATTTATCTTGCCTCTCAGGATCTTCGCCATCAGCTTAACAACCACTGAAATAAGACTCACTGGTCTATAATTTCCTGGGCTATCTCTACTCCCTTTCTTGAATAAAGGAACAACATTCGCAACCCTCCAATCCTCCGGAACCTCTCCCATCCCCATTGATGATGCAAAGATTATCGCCAGAGGCTCAGCAAGCTCCTCCCTCGCCTCCCATAGTAGCCTGGGATACATCTTGTCAGGTCCCAGTGACTTATCCAACTTGATAAAAGCTCCAGCACATCCTTTCTTAATATCTACCTACTCAAGCTTTTCAGTATGCTGTAAGTCATCTCTTCAGTCACCAAGATACTTTTCTGTAGTGAATACTGAAGCAAAGTAGTCATTAAGTACCTCTGCTATCTCCTCTGGTTCCGTACACACTTTTCCACTGTCACACTTGACTTGTCCTATTCTCTCACGTCTTATCCTGTCACATCTTATCCTCATGCTCTTCACATATTTGAAGAATGCCTTGGGGGTTTTCCTTAATCCTGTCCGCCAAGGCCTTCTCATGGCCTCTTCTGGCTCTCCTAATTTCATTCTTAAGCTCCTTCCTGTTAGCCTTATAATTTTCTAGATCTCTATCATTACCTAGTTTTTTGAACCTTTCATAAGCTCTTCTTTTCTTCTTGACTAGATTTACAACAGCCTTTGTACACCACGGTTCCTGTTCCCTACCATCCTTTCCCCCTCTCATTGGAACGTACCTATGCAGAACTCCACACAAATATCCCCTGAACATTTGCCATATTTCTTCCGTACATTTCCCGAAGAACTTCTGTTCCCAATTTATGCTTCCAACTTCCTGCCTGATAGCCTCATAGTTCTCCTTACTCTAATTAAACGCATTCCTAACTTGTCTGTTCCTGTCCCCCTCCAATGCCATGGTAAAGGAGATAGAATTGTTATCACTATCTCCAAAATGCTCTCCCACTGAGAGATCTGACACCTGACCAGGTTAATTTCCCAATACCAGATCAAGTACAGCCTCTCCTCTTGTAGGCTTATCTACATATTGTGTCAAGAGACCTTGCTGAACACCTAACAAACTCCACCCCATCTAAACCCCTCAATCTATGGACATGCCAATTGATATTTAGGAAATTAAAATCTCCCGCCACAACAACCCTGTTATTATTATACCTTTCCAGAATCTGTCTCCCTACCTGCTCCCTGATGTCCCTGTTACTATTGAGTGGTCTATAAAAAACACCCAGTAGAGTTATTGACCCCTTCCTGTTCCTAACTTCCACCCACAGAGACTTCGCAGTTATTTAGAGATACAGTGAGGAACAGGACCTTCTGGATCAATAAGCTGTAACCCACCTGTTTAACCCTAGCCTAATCACAGGATAACTTACAATGACTATTACCCTACTAACAGTACGAGCCGGAGCATCCAGACGTACCCCATGCAGTTCTTGGGGAGAATGTATGAAATCCTTACAGACAGCACTGGATTTGCACTCTGAACTCCGGAATGCCCTGAGCTGTAATAGCGTCATGCTAACCGCCACATTACCGTTGCTCCCCATGTTACCAGTGCATGTTATAAATACGTATATTTTTTGGGGTGACGCAGTTTCAGTGTGCAAGAGGGGTCAGAATCAAATGGAAGAGTCACGCAACACAAAATCAGGCCTTTTGCTCCACGGTATCCATGCTGGCCTACTGTGACCATTCTGGCCATCAAATATCCATCTAGCCCAGGTAAAGGATCACAACCTGAATCATCTCCCTCCGTAGATACGCCATCATCTACTGAGTTCCTTCGGTAGTTTCTATTTTGCTGCAGATTGCTGGATCCATCATCTCTTACGTTTCCGAGTAGCTACCTACACTAAAGTATATTTCACAGTACTCAGCCCATTGCCTTCCATACCACAGTGTCTCATCCGAATAGTATTTAAGTCTTGTGACAGTATCTACTTTCACCAACAACTTGGACAGCGAGTTCCAAGTTTCAGCCGCTCCCTTTCATAGATTAGCTTTAGTTGTCACGTGTACATTGAAGCATAGTTGTATCAACAATGACCGACACAGTCTGAAGATGAGCTCGAGGCAGCCGGCAAGTGTGCTCCCGCCTCTGGCGCCAGTGTAGCATGCCTACAACTTACTAACCCTAACCGGCGTGTCTTTGGAATATGGGAAGAAACCAGAACACCGAGAGGAAGCCAATGTGGTCACGGATGGAATGTACAAACTCTTCACAGACAGCAGGAATTGAATCCCGATCTTTACGCTGTTACAGCACCAGCTACCTGCGTTCGGTTCCCACCACTGCCTGTAAGCGTTTGTATTTTTTCTCAGTGACTGTGTGGGTTTCCTCCAGATACTCTGGTTTCCTCCAGCATTCCAAAGACATACAGATCAGTTAGTTAATTGGTCACATGGGTGTAATTGGGTGGTGCAGGCTCGTTGGGTCAGAAGGGCCTGTTGCTGTTACTGTATCTCTAAATAAAAATCAATAAATAAGTAACCAGTACGCTACCATGCTTCCTTACTATGCCATGTTGCCTCTCCAAATCCCTCTTAAATCTCTCCGTTTACTATAAACCTATGCTCCTTGGCCACAGACCCACTTGCTGAGGGAGAAAGCTTCTCACTATTTACCCTTCATAATTTTGAATATTTCAGTCAGGTCCCACCCCCCAACCACCTTTTTAGACCCATAGAAAACAAACTCAGCCTATCCGGTCTCTCTGCAAGGCTGAAATGCTCCATTCTAGGCAACATCCTTGTAGATCTTCTCTGCACTCTCTTCAGTGCAGTACTGACCATCCTAGAGTGGTAGAGCCATACAGCATAAAACAGGCCCTTTACCCCACTCTTCCATGATGACCTGTTAGATCCATTTGGCCCATACCCACCTGAACCTTTCCTGTCTACATACTGATCCAAATGCTTTTGAAATGCTGTTACGCAGCAACCACAAATGCAAACAGTCCTCCAACCGTAAGAAGTACAGCACAGAAACAGACCTTTCGGCCCATCTAGTCTGAGCTGACCTGTTATTCTGCCTAGTCAAATTGGGCCGCACCTGGATGATAGCCCTCCAAACCCCTGCCATCCATGTACTTTCCTAAACTGCTCTTAAACCTTGCAACTGAACTTTCATCCACCACTTCCACTGGCAACTCATTCCACCCTCTCACCACCCTCTGAGTGAAGAAGTTCCCCTTCATGGTCCCTTTAAATATTTCACCTTTCACCTTTAACCCATGGCCTCTGGCTGTAGTCCCACCCAACCTCAGAGGATAAAGCCTGCTTGCATTTAACCTATCTACACTCCTCATAATTTTGTATACCTCTATCAAGTCAACACTTACTTTCCTACACTCTAGAGAATAAAGTCCCAGCATATTCAACCTTTCTCAGTACCTCAGGTCTTCAAGTCCTGGCAACATACTTGCATTCCTTTGCACGCTTTCAATCTTATCGATATCTTTCCTGGAGCTTTAACATATTCAATCCTTCCCCATGAACCGCAGCCTCCATGTTCTTATATTCTGTCCTTAAATGCCATGAGTTTCAGTGATTTAAACCATAAGACCATAAGATATAGGATCAGAATTGGGCCATTTGGCCCATCGAGTCTGCTCTTCCATTTCATCATGGCTGTTCTATTTCCCCCTCAGCCCCAATCTCCTGCCTTCTCCCCATATTCCTTCGTGCCCTGACAAATCAAGAAACTATCAACCTCTAGCTTAAGTATACCCAATGGCTGCACAGCCGCCTTTGACAATGAATTCCACAGATTTACCACTTTCTGGCCAAAGAAATTACTCCTCATCTCCGTTCTAAATGGCCGTCCCTCTATTCTGAGGCTATGTCCTCTGGCCTTAGGCTCCCCTTCCACCATAGGAAACATCCTCTCCACATCCACTCTTTTGAAGCCTTTCAACATTCGATAGGTTTGAATAAGATTCCCTTCCCCCCCACCCCCATTCTTCTGAATTCCAGGCCAACAAACGCTCCTCATATGACGAGCCTTCCTATCCCAGAATAATGTTCGTGAACCTCCTCTCTAATGTTAGCACAATCTTTCTTAGATAGGGGGCCCAAGACTGCTCGCAATGCTCCAAGTGGATATACTGGTTAAATAGCTCCCTCAATGCCACGAGTTTCACTGATCAGAGTTCCAGTGCGAGATCGGAGCTTCACATTGGCATGTCTTTGTGTTTCAGACTAACTTGCATTATCACCAATTTTTTCCCCCCAGCATTTTGTTAATTTCTCCAATTATTTAATGGGTTTTTTTTTTTGCTTGATGCGATTTGTAAAAGAACTTTGCTCTTTCAATTGTTTTTCTGTAGGTGTAGGAATGAAATTAACTGATGTTGGAATAGCAACATGTCAAAAGGGGTAAGTGAAGAAAAGAAAGGGTTGTTGTATAGAGCAGCTTATTCTCTGTATCTGATTGCTGATGCTTCAATAACCCTTTCTCTGTTGCTAGGCAAAGACAGAGTATTGCCAGTAATCATCAGAGATTCTGCAGATGCTGAGAATCTTGAACATGAGCAACACACATCAAATGCTGGAGGAACTCAGCTGGTCAGGCAGCGTCTATAGAGGGGAGTTGTTGCTCAGGCCAAGACACTTCATCAGCACTCCTGATGAGTGGTCTCAGCTCAAGCAGGGGTTCCCAATCTGGGGTCCACAGACCCCTTGGTTAATGGTAAGGGGTCATCGCATTAAAAAGGTTGGGAACCCCTGGACCAGCCAGAATCAGAATCAGGTTTAATATTACCAGCATATGTCGTAAAATTTGTTAAGTCAATTGTTTATTCCTCTCCAGAGACGCTGTCTGACATGTTGAGTTCCTCCGGCATTTTGTGTGTGTTACTAGTAATTTTACTCTGTATAATTTGGGATGAAGATCTCAACCTGAGTTAGTAAGTTATAACCTTTAGTTATTAGAATAAAAACAATAATTTCACAAGTTTTAGTCTTTTGTATAGATTCATTGAAGAAATCCTCTACTTTCATGCAGTGGTTCCCAATCTGGTAGGGACCCATGGTATAAAAAAGGTTGTTTTTATGGGTGCACAGTTGTCATGAACCATACAGATACACAGGCATATTGTAGTGTGTTGACCTTGAACACACAACTCAAATGCTGTTTCCCCAAAGCCTACTGTAGCAAGCTGTGAAACTGAACGATATGTTTCTGTAATCAGAAAAAATATTTTTATGAGATCTTACTGGACTGTTTTAAAAACTTAACTGATGCACTGGAAAATAAAGAATCTCCCTTCCCACCTGATCTAATGTGCTATCAATCATTGACATGATATCCCATACCTGATATTTGATGTCTGACCCTTGATACATTTTAAAATAGCCTAACAAACCCTCCACCAGCAAAGCCAATTACTTAAGAGTTATAGAGGCAGAGAACACCACAGCACAGAAACAGGCCTTTTGACCCTACTAGTCCACGCTGGACTATTATTCTGCCTAATCCCATCGACCGTCACCCTTGAGCGTAGCCTTCCATACCCTTCTCACTCATGTACATATCCAAACTTCTCTCAGACGTTGAAATTGAACCCACAACCACCACTTCCACTGGCAGTTAGTTTCACACTCTCACCACCCTCTGGGTGAAGAAGCTGCCCCTCATATTCCCCTTAAATATTGCAAAGAAAGATTGACAATAAACATTGATTACCAGCATTGCCCATGTTTGGAGGAAAATTCTAAAATTTGGTACTTCACCTAATC
Organism: Mobula birostris; assembly: GCF_030028105.1. Lineage (NCBI taxonomy): Eukaryota > Metazoa > Chordata > Chondrichthyes > Myliobatiformes > Myliobatidae > Mobula > Mobula birostris. Next base: position 15,447,502 of record NC_092372.1, on the reverse strand, counting down.
AAAGGACCTCCAGCACCCAGGGCATGCCCTTTTCTCGCTGTTGCCGTCAGGTAGGAGGTACAGAAGCCTGAAGGCACACACTCAGCGATTCAGGAACAGCTTCGTCCCCTCTGCCATTTGATTTCTAAATGGACACTGAACCCTTGGACACTACCTCACTTTTTTAATATATAGTATTTCTGTTTTCGCACAATTTTTAATCTGTTCAATATACGTATACTGTAATTGATTTGGTTATTTATTTTTTATTATTATTATTTTATTTTGTGTTTTTTCTCTTCTATATTATGCATTGCATTGAACTGCTGCTGCTAAGTTAACAAATTTCACATCACATGCCGGTGATAATAAACCTGATTCTGATTCAAACGTTGGCAGTTCCACATATTTTCATTCTATTTTGTACAACTTATCTGCAGTTCTTTTGCATATACAATACTGTGCAAAAGTCTTAGGGACCCTAGATTTGTTATATAGTTTCAGATGGTACAGCCTCCACAGACCCCTGATCTCAACATCATCGAGGCTGTCTGGTTTTACCTGGAGAGACAGAAGCAAGTGAAATAGCTAAAGTCTGCAGAAGAACTGTGACAGGTTCTCCAAGATGCTTGGAACAATTTAACCAGCCTTGGGAGTGCTTGTGTATGAATCGCAGAATGTTGGCTTGCAGGTTATTAAGAAGGCAAACGGAATGTTGGCCTTCATTGCTAGAGGGATTGAATTCAAGAGCAGGGAGGTCATGCTGCAACTATACAGGGTACTGTTGAGGCCGCACCTGGAGTACTGTGTGCAGTTCTGGTCTCCATACTTGAGGAAGGATATACTGGCTTTGGAGGCAATGCAGAGGAGGTTCACCGGGTTCATTCCAGAGATGAAGGGGTTAACCTATGAGGAGAGCTTGAGTTGTCTGGGACTATACTCCCTGGAATTCAGAAGAATGAGGGGGGATCTTATAGAAACATACAAAATTTTGAAAGGGATAGATAAGATAGAAGTAGGAAGGTTGTCTCCATTGGTAAGTGAGACTAGAACTAGGGGACATTACCTCAAGATTCAGGGGAGAAGATTTAGGACGGAGATGAGGAGAAACTGTTTTTCCCAGAGAGTTGTGAATCTGTGGAATTCTCTGCCCAGGGAAGCAGTTGAGGCTTCTTCACTAAATATATTTAAGATACAGTTAGATAGGTTTTTACATAGTAAGAGAATTAAGGGTTTATGGGGAAAAGGCAGATAGATGGAGCTGAGTTTACGGACAGATCAGCCATGATCTTATTGAATGGCGGAGCAGGCTCGATGGGCCGGATGGCCGACTCCTGCTCCTATTTCTTATGTTGTTCTGTATGTTCAGCCGATTTTCTTATAAAACTGCAGGACAGTGTACCTGAGGGAATTGAATCAGTTTTAAAGACAAAAGATGGTCACACCAAATATTGACTTGATTTAGTTTTTTACTGCTAACTGCAATTTGTAGTAATTTTTTTGATATTTGGACACTTTTCATTTCATTATTTTTGAAAGCATCTTTGCTTTACAGAATATTTTTACAAGTGCCTAAGATTTCTGTGCAGAACTGTATATGACAGGATTATAATTCTAATTAAAATTTCACCTCCTTTCAGCCCAGATATAACCAGTAAATAATTGAACTAGTAATTCTAACATGTCTGATGTTCATGTATTCACATAATATAATACACATTAAAAATGTTAGGAATATAGATTGGAACATTCTGCAAAGTGTAGTACTTCCTCTCGAGGGATCCCGCATCTTACACATTGATGTACAGTACATAAATAATGAGGTAAGAACTCATTTGTATGTGTGGTATACAAATCCATCTGCTAACAGTAACACCATTGTAGAACATAGATTACATCACAGTGCAGACCCTTCGGCCCACAATGTTGTGCCGACCCTTTAACCTACACCAAGACCAATCTAACCCTTCCCACCCACATACCCCTCCATTTTTCTTTTATCCAAGTGCCTATCTAAGAATCTCTTAAATATCGCTAATGTATCTGCCTTCACCACCACCTCCGGCAGTGTGTTTCAAACACCTACTGCTCTCTGTGTAAAAACCCTGTGGTAGTTGTCCATCATGTCCGACATTGGCAGGGAACCTGTGCAGGGGAGTTTTTAAAGTGGAAAAGCCATTGCACTGAGGCAGTTCCACTCCCGTGTCCTCAGAAGTCCAGGTCCAGTGCTACAAACTAGCGTCACAAGTTAAGGTCTTGCTTGGTTGCAGTGGATGCTCTGTGGAGCGTTATAATGCCACCTTCCTGGCCGTTGGTTCTCACTGTAAGTCTCACTCACTCTGTCCACTGTAGCTGACCTCGCATGCTAGGATATGTATGTCCCTATCTCACCAGGGTATGAGGCTGCTGGCTACCCTCACCTGTTTTAGACTACCTGTTGAAGCGGTGGAACCAGAGATGCTACCACTCCCCCGGATGCCCCATACACCCCTCTCCCCTAAACTTTCTACTTAATGCCTTGAAGTTATGTCCCCTTGTATTAACCATCTCCACCCTGGGAAAAGGGACAAAGTATAAAAATAGAAATCATGGGGGGATGTTTAAATATTGTCCAGAAAAATCAAATGCAAGGGTGGCCCAGATGAGGAGTTCATAGGTTTTCAGATAAATTTCTTAGACTTGGCACTTTATGGAGCTAAACAAAGGGATTGTTATTTGAGCCCAGGTATTGTGCAACAAGATAGGATTAATAAATAACCCCATCATGAAGACATGCCTAGGTTACAGTGAACAAAATACGACAGAATTTTTCACTCAGCTTTCGGAGGGAGGACTACTCCAAAACAAGTAGTTTAAACTTAACCATAAATAATTATAGGGGTATGGAAGCAGATATAGCCAAAGTGAACTGAAAAATTCACAAAGTTGGATTGTTCCAGACACGCAGAATAGATTCTTTCCAGTTATTTTAGCAACAAAAGCACGTACCACCAGGCTGAAGGACAGCTTCTGCCCTGCTATTGAATGGTTCCCTACTATGGAAAAAATTGGACTCTTGACCTCACACAAGTTACAAGTTAATATTAAAATAATTTGCACTTAGTGTAGTTCAGGTTTAGCAAAGTTTTCAGAAGGGAAATACTCCTTGGCCACCTTATATTTTGAAGATATAACAGTCCTGTGGATAAAGAGCAGCTGGGGTCACAGAATCATGGAGAAGTCCTAACCTATTCACCCCTTCCTCATATCTCAGGTCCTCCAGTCCTGGCAACATCCATGTAAACTTTCTTCGTACTTTTTCAACCTTGCTTGCATCTTTCCTGTAGGTAGGTGACCAAATTAGGCCTCACTAATGTCTTACGTGATTTCAACATAACATCTCATCTCCTGTACTCGATAAAGTTGCTGGTGAACGCAGCAGGCCAGGCAGCATCTCTAGGAAGAGGTACAGTCGACGTTTCAGGCCGAGACCCTTTGTCAGGACCTGACGAAGGGTCTCGGCCTGAAACGTCGACTGTACCTCTTCCTAGAGATGCTGCCTGGCCTGCTGCGTTCACCAGCAACTTTGATGTGTGTTGCTTGAATTTCCAGCATCTGCAGAATTCCTGTTGTTTCTGTACTCAATACTCTGATTTGCGAAGGCCAATGTGCCAAAATCTTTCTTTACAAAAAATACATAGTTTGCCCTATAGATTTCTAAAATGCATTTGAAAGGAGTCACATCAAAGATTAATCCAAAAAAATAAAAGTCCATGGTGTATGAGAGATTATCATGATAAAAGATTAACTAGCTAACAGAAAGTAGACCTAAATTGACCCCTTCTCTCTGTTTGGTAAAATGATACCTGTGGTATGCCATGGGGATCAGTTCTGGGGGGATTAACATCTATAATCTCTGGTAAATAACTTGAGTAAAGGCATTAAAAGGCATGGTTTCTAAATTTGCTGATTACACAAAGGTAGGTGGGAAAGTAAGTTGTGAAGTGGACACGAAGAGGCTACTAAGAGATTGGGTAAGGGGAAAAATCTAGCAAATAAAGTAGGAGATGTGATTTTTTTTCTTCTTGGCAGAAACTTTCTTTTTTAAAAAAAGCATTATATGTAAATTATGAGCAGGTACAAAATTCTGAGATTTTGTCTGGGGGTCCTGGTGCATGACTTGCAATGGTCGACCATGCAGGTGTAGCAAGTAATTTGGAAAGCTAACTGATTGGTATTCAAAATGATGAGAGGTATAGATATGGTAAAGGTAGAGGTATACAAACAAAAGATAGAGGCTTCTTCCCTTTTGCCATCTGATTACTGAATGAAAATTGAACTCAGGAACATTGCCTCACTGCATTTTTATTTCCTATTTTTGCACTATTTATTTAACTATTATATATATATATATATTCACAGTATTTTCTCTCTATTATCATGTATTGCATTGTACCATTGCTGCAAAGGTAACAAATTTCATGATAAATAACAGTGATATTAAACCTGATTCTGAATTACAAAATTGTGAGGGGTATAGATAGAGTAAATGCAAGCAGGTGTTTTCCGCTGAGGTTGGGTGGGACTACAAGTAGGGGTCATGAGTTAAGGGTTAAAGGTGAGAAGTTTAAGGGGAAACTGAGGGGAACCTTATTTGCTCAGAGAGTGGTGAGAGTGTGGAATGGGTTGCCAGCACAAGAGGTGCATGCAAACTCAATCGACATTTAAGAGAAGCTTGGATTGGTACAAGGATAGTAGGAGAATGGAGGGCTATCGTCCCGGGGCAGGTTGATAGGAGTAGGCAGTTTAAATAGTTCAGTACAGACTAGATGAGCCAAAGGGCCTGTTTCTATGCTGTACTGTACTTCTCTATGACTTTATGACTGTTATTAATTAATACTGTGGGAAATTAATATAAAAATAATAAAATCATGCTTGAGTGGCATGGCTGATTGGTGAGACCACCTCTGGAGTACTATGACTCAAGAGATTCTGCAGATGCTGGAAATTTTGAGCAACACCAAAAATGCTGGAAGAATTCAACAGGCCAGGCAGCATCAACGGAGGGGAATGAACAGTCAAATTTTCAGACTAAGATCCAAGATCAGGACTTCATTAATGTAGATGTTTTTAAAACTTTTTGAATTCTGCTGGAGAAGAGCAAAACTGAACATGCCATCCTCTCAGATGAACAGCCATCAAAGGCCATCCAGAGTTCAGATTGGGAAATGTGTTTTTGTGGAACTCTCTGAGGGATACCTTAGGCCAGTTCTCTTCCCATTAGAAGTGCAACAGCGCCTTATAGTGACAGCTATATGCTATTACAGGTAGAGCAATAATGTTTTAAAGAAACTCCGGTTGGCGGAACTGGTTCTCACACTTAATAACTTCTCTTTTGGCTCTTCCCACTTTCTTCAGACTAAGGGTGTAGCTATGGGAATTCACATGGGACCCAGCTACGCCCACCTCTTCGTTGGTTATGTGGAACAGTCTGTGCTCCAGACCCATTCTGGTACTGCTCCCCAACTTTTCCTTCGCTACATTGACGTCTACATTGGTGCTGCTTCCTGCACTCATGCTGAGCTCGTCAATTTCATCGACTTTACTTCAAACTTCCACCCAGCCCTCAAATTCACTTGGTCTATCTCGGACACTTCTCTCCCCTTTCTCGATGTCTCGGTCTCCATCTCTGGAGACAGACTGTCCACTGACATCTTCTACAAGCCCACTGACTCTCATAACTACCTCAACAATACCTTTTCCCACCCCACCACATGCAAAAATGTCATTCCCTATTCCCAGTTCCTCCATCTCCGCCGCATCTGCTCCCAGGATGAGACCTTCCGTTCCAGGACAGCTCAAATGTCCTCTTTCCTTAAGGATCATGGTTTCCCTTCTACCGTCATCAATGATGCCCTCACCCGCATCTCCTCCATTTCCCGCACTTCGGCCCTCACCCCATCCTCCCACCACCACAACAGGGACAGAGTTCCTCTTGCCCTCACCTACCACCCCACCGGCCTCCGGATCCAGCACATTATCCTGCGCAACATCCGCCACCTTCAACAGGACCCCACCACTAAGCACATCTTTCCCTCTCCACCCCTCTCCGCTTTCCGCAGGGATCTGTCCCTCCGTGACTCCCTTATCCGCACGTCCATCCCCACTGATCTCCCACCCGGTACTTATCCCTGTAAGCGTAAGTGCTACACTTGTCCCTACACCTCATCTCTTGCAACCATTCAGGGCCGCAGACAGTCCTTCCAGGTGAGACAACATTTCACTTGTGAGTCTGTTGGGGTCATCTATTGCATCCGGTGCTCCCGGGGCAGCCTCCTCTACATCGGTGAAACCCGACGCAGATTGGGGGACCGCTTCGTTGAGCACCTCCACTCCGTCCTCCACAACAGACAGGAACTCCCGGTGGCCACCCACTTCAACTCTGCTTCCCATTCCCATTCAGATATATCCATACATGGCCTCCTCTACTGCCATGATGAGGCTAAACTCAGGTTGGAGGAGCAACACCTCATATACCGTCTAGGTAGTCTCTAACCCCTTGGTATGAACATAGAATTCTCCAACTTCCAGTAATTCCCTCCCCCTCCCTTTCTCTATCCCTGTTTCACTCTACACCCTCCCCCAGCTGGCTATAACCTACCTCATGGTTCCGCCTCCTTCTTCTACTACCCATTGTTTTCAGGGCTATGACGTCAATGCTTCCCCTCCCCCACCCCTTTGTCTTTCAAATTACTGGTCTTTCAACTGAAGCTACAAGCATTCTTCAAATCCTTCCCCATCTTTCATTCTTCAGTCCTGACGAAGGGTTCCGGCCCGAAACGTCGACTCATCGTTTCTAACTGATGCTACCCGACCTGCTGAGTTCATCCAGCGTACTGAAAGTGTCGCTTTGATCACAGCATCTGCAGATTATTTTGTGTTTAAAATTTTTAAAGATGCAAGTCTTCTGTAAGACAACACTTCTGACCCAATCTGATAAATTCGAAAGTTTCCAGGTCTACACATCTCAACACCACGAGGATTTAACAGCTGGGTCAGTGCACAAATTGCTTTTCCAAACAAATTTATCTGCTATAATAAAAGGTAATTTTAAAACAAAAGATATTTTAGATCATGTTGCAAACTTGTTGTTTTGCAGGAGCAGTACAGCGCAATACATAAAATGTATAATTTATAATAAAAAAATATATATAAAAGAAAAAATAAATAAATAATGCAAAAATAGAGATGGGTTTATTACCTGTTCAGAAATCTAATGGCTGAGGAGAAGAAGCTGTTCCTAAATCATTGAGTGTGTGTCTTCAAGCTCCTGTACCTCCTCTCTGATTGTAGTGATAAGAAGTCATGTCCTGGATGGTGAGGATCCTTAATGATGGACACTGCGTTGCTGAGACCTTGTCTTTTGAAGATGTCCTCAATGGTGGGAAGGCTTGTGCTCATGGTGGAGCTGGCTGAGTTTACAAACCTTTTATTCTGTTCAGTGGCCCCTCCATACCTGCTGGATTGGACAGTCCACTATATAACATTTGGTATGAAGGTATAGGTATGGAATTGGGTAAATGAAAGCCAAGCAAAAAATAGATCGAGATTGGTGTGGCTGCGGAGGTTAGGATATCACTGACAGGCCCCATAAATTGTAATCTAATATCACGTTTATTTTTTCTCAGGTACAAAGGATTTAAGGGAAACTGTTCTGTTACCTTTATTGACCAGTTCAAAGCTCTTCATCAGTGTAATATATACTGTAAAATTATGGGTCTGAAATCTCTGAACTTGTCTCAACACAAGCCCAGGAGGAATCCACCGATGAAGACACCACTGAAAAAAGCAGCCCCAGGTTCAGCAAAGAAAATGCTACTGAGCCCAACAAACACAGTAAGGAACTTTACGTCTCAGGCACAAAGCATTCCTGGAGACAGAGGCATACACAAATATTTATAATACCTGGAATCATTCATTTCTGCTTCCTTTTGAGCTTTGTATCTTTTAACTATTGTAATAAAGTACATAATTTTCAGCGACAGTGCTTTTTGTCAACTTTATTTAAAAAATTGCATGTCTGACATTTAAGAGACTACTGGACAGGTATATGGAGGAATTTAAGGTGGGGGTGTTATATGGGAGGCAGGATTTAAGGGTTGGCACAACATTGTGGGCTGAAGGGCCTGTGCTGTGCTGTACTGTTCTATGTTCTATTAACTCTATCAATCCCACAGTAGGAGTGATGGGAACACAAGGCAAAGAAGTTAAATGTGCCACTCATTTCAGTTCTACTTCCCATTCTCATTCTGACATGTCAGTCCATGGCCTCCTCTACCGTCACAATGAGACCTCACTCAGGTTGGAAGAGCAACACCTTGTATTCTATGTGGGTAGCCTCCAACCTGATGGCGTGAGCAACGATTTCTTGAACTTCTGGTAATTGCCCCCCCCCCCGCCCCCACCAGCATTCCCCATACCTGTTTCCCTCTCACATCTTAACTGGCCATAACCTCCCTCTGGTGCTCCTCCCCCTTCCCTTTCTTCCATGGTCTTCTGTCCTCTCCTATCAGATTTCCCATCCTCCATCACTTTATCTCTTTCACCAATCAATTTCCCAGCCCCTTACTTCATCCCTCCCCCCTCCCATTCACCTATCACCCGCCACCTTGTACTTATTCCCTTCCCCCGCATCTTCTTACTCTGACTCCTTCCCATTCCTTTCCAGTCTTGATGGAGGGTCTCAGTCTGCAACATCGACTGTTTACCCTTTTCCATAGATGCTGCCTGACCTGCTGAGTTCCTCCAGCATTGTGTGTATGTGTGTGTTGTTTTGGATTTCCAGCATCTGCAGATTTTATGTTTGTAAAGAGCATACTAGTTTTTCCTCGGGCTCCCTCTGAGAGTATTAGATCAATGAACATGCATCCTTCTAGTTCTGAAGCATAATAACTTCACTTGTAGATTGGACTTAAGTGTTGCAATCTGAATTGTTGTCTGCTTAGAACCTGCTCTCTCATCTTCAGATCCCAATCCCAATGACTTCATTGGAATATAGAACGTGGAACACTACAGCACAGTACAGGCCCTTCATCCCACAACGATGTGCTGACCTTTTAACCTTCTGAGACGGGGTCCCAATCCTTATTGTGCCATGGAGCCTTACTATTAACCGAGGGGTCCATGGACCCCAGGTTGGAAACCCCTGCTGTAAGATCAATTTAACCCTTCCCTCCTATATCACTCTCCATTTTTCTTTCACCCATGTGCCTGTCTAAGAGTTTATTAAATGTCCCTAATGTGTCTGCCTCTACCACCAGCCTTAGCAGGACATTCCATAAACTCACCACTCTTTGTGTAAAGAACTTACCTCTGACATTCCCCCCCGCCCCCACACCATACTTTGCTCCAATCATCTTCAAATTATGTTCCCTGCTATTAACTATTTCCACCCTGGGAAAAGGTCTCTGCCTATCCAGTCAATCTACGCCCCTTATCTTGTACGCTTCTATCCAGTCACCTCTCATCCTCCTTCACTCCAGAGGAGGGCTCCAGCACACTCAACCTTTTCTCATAAGACATGCCCTCTAATCCAGGCAGCATCCTGCTAAATCTCCTCTGCAGTGGGCTCACTGAAGCCTTCACATCCCTCCTATAATGGTGTGATCAGATCTACAATTGCTACCAGTTCTTGCAAAGCTATATTGGTTCTATTTTACTGAGTGCACCTCTTAATTTTATTTTCTTGCTTCTTTAAAAAAAAACAGGCCCTTATCCCCATCTAGTCTGTGCCAAACCATGTAAACTGCCTACTGCCATTGACCTGCACCGGTACCATAGCCCTCCCTACCCCTACCTTCCATGTACCTATTCAAACTTCTCTAAAATGTTGAAATCGAGCTTGCATGCGCCACTTGTGGTGACAGCTCATTCCACACTCTCACGACCCTCTGAGTGAAGAAGTTTCCCCTCATCTTCCCCTTAAACTTTACACCTTTCACCCTTAACCCAGGACCTGAGTGGAAAAAGTCTGCTGGCATTTACCCTATCAATACCCCTCATAATTTTGTACACCTCTCAAATTGCTCTCAGTCTTCTTCATCTAGTTATCTAGTCCTCTGCATCTGGTAGTTTGCTGCAAAGTTTAGATTACAGATTTGCATTCTCTTCTGGTTTAGTTGGAAACACCGGAGATGCTTCCTTCCTTCACCGTCCTTGCTTCTTATTTACTCTTTTAAAAAAAAAGCGATCTTGTTTTCATGTGATTAGTTTCATCTTGATCATGGACAAGGATAGATCTGGTCCTAGGGTTGAGGTTCTGAACTGGAAGAAGGCCAAATTTGAAGAAATGAGAAAGGATCTAAAAAGCGTGGATTGGGACAGGTTGTTCTCTGGCAAAGATGTGATTGGTAGGTGGGAAGCCTTCAAAGGAGAAATTTTGAGAGTGCAGAGCTTGTATGTTCCTGTCAGGATTAAAGGCAAAGTGAATAGGAATAAGGAACCTTGGTTCTCAAGGGATATTGGAACTCTGATAAAGAAGAAGAGAGAGCTGTATGACATGTACAGGAAACAGGGAGCAAATAAGGTGGTTGAGGAGTATAAAAAGTGCAAGAAAATACTTAAGAAAGAAATCAGGAGGGCTAAAAGAAGACGTGAGGTTGCCTTAGCAGTCAAAGTGAAGGTAATACAAAGAGCTTTTACAGGTATATTAAGTGTAAAAGGATTGTAAGGGATAAAATTGGTCCTCTTGAAGATCAGAGTGGTCGGCTATGTGCGGAACCAAGAGAAATGGGGGAGATCTTAAATGGTTTTTTTGCGTCTGTATTTACTAAGGAAACTGGCATGAAGTCTATGGAATTAAGGGAAACAAGTAGTGAGATCATGGAAACTGTACAGATTGAAAAGGAGGGGGTGCTTGCTATCTTGAGGCAAATTAGAGTGGATAAATCCCTGGGACCTGACAGAGTGTTCCCTCGGATCTTGAAGGAGACTAGTGTTGAAATTGTGGGGGCCCTGGCAGATATATTTAAAATGTCGGTGTCTACGGGTGAAGTGCCGGAGGATTGGAGAGTGGCTCATGTTGTTCCGTTGTTTAAAAAAGGATTGAAAAGTAATCCGGGAAATTATAGGCCAGTAAGTTTGACGTCGGTAGTGGGTAAGTTATTGGAGGGAGTACTAAGAGACAGAATCTACAAGCATTTGGATAGACAGGAACTTATTAGGGAGAGTCAACATGGCTTTGTGCGTGGTAGGTCATGTTTGACCAATCTATTGGAGTTTTTTGAGGAGGTTACCAGGAAAATGGATGAAGGGAAGGCAGTGGATATTGTCTACATGGATGTCAGTAAGGCCTTTGACAAGGTCCCACATGGGAGGTTAGTCAGGAAAATTCAGTCGCTGGTATACATGGAGAGGTGGTAAATTGGATTAGACATTGGTTCAGTGGAAGAAGCCAAAGAGTGGTAGTGGAGAATTGCTTTACTCTGAGACCTGTGACTAGTGGAGTGCCACAGGGATCAGTGCTGGGTCTATTGTTATTTGTCATCTATACCGATGATAATGTGGTAAATTGAATCAGCAAATTTGCTGATGATACAAAGATTGGAGGTGTAGTGGACAGTGAGGAAGGTTTTCAGAGCCTGCAGAGGGACTTGGACCAGCTGGAAAAATGGGCTGAAAAATGGCAGTTGGAGTTTAATACAGACAAGTGTGAGGTATTGCTCTTTGGAAGGACAAACCAAGGTAGAACATACAGGGTAAATGGTAAGGCGCTGAGGAGTGCAGTAGAACAGAGGGATCTGGGAATACAGATACAAAATTCCCTAAAAGTGGCATCACAGGTAGATAGGGTCGTAAAGAGAGCTTTTGGTACATTGGCCTTTATTAATCGAAGTACTGAGTATAAGAGCTGGAATGTTATGATGAGGTTGTATAAGGCATTGGTGAGGCCGAATCTGGAGTATTGTGTTCAGTTTTGGTCACCAAATTACAGGAAGGATATAAATAAGGTTGAAAGAGTGCAGAGAAGGTTTACAAGGATGTTGCTGGGACTTGAGAAACTCAGTTACAGAGAAAGGTTGAATAGGTTAGGACTGCATTCCCTGGAGCGTAGAAGAATGAGGGGAGATTTGATAGAGGTATATAAAATTATGATGGGTATAGATAGAGTGAATGCAAGCAGGCTTTTTCCACTGAGGCAAGGGGAGAAAAAAACCAGAGGACATGGGTTAAGGGTGAGGGGGGGAAAGTTTAAAGGGAACATTAAGGGGGGCTTCTTCACACAGAGAGTGGTGGGAGTATGGAATGAGCTGCCAGACGAGGTGGTAAATGCGGGTTCTTTTTTAACATTTAAGAATAAATTGGACAGATACATGGATGGGAGGTGTACGGAGCGATATGGTCCGTGTGCAGGTCAGTTGGACTAGGCAGAAAATAGTTCGGCACAGCCAAGAAGGGTCAAAAGGCCTGTTTCTGTGCTGTAGTTTTTCTATGGTTTCTATAGTTTCTATGTTATCATTTCCTTCTGTTTCATGATTTTAATTTGTACTCTTGATTTCTTGTAATATGGAATATCCCGTCACTTGGATTTCTCCATCTTAAAACCATCCCAGCCTATGGCCTAATGTTATTGAATGTAGCTTGGGTATGAGAGATCAAAGTCAAAAAAAACAGCAGATAGTAGAAAACAAAAAATACAAAATTTCACCGAAACATCTTAACTGGGGATTGCTAACTGTTGTTTTTCACAGAATTGCCTGATCTATTGTGTGTTTCTAGCATTTTTGTTTTTTATGCCAATTCTAAAACGGCGGGGGGGGGGGGCATGTTAGCATAACGCTATTACACCGCCAGTGATGCAGGTTCAACTCGTTCGCTGTCTGTGAGGCATTTGTATGCTCTCCCTGTGATCCCATATTCCAAAGATGTACGGGATAGGAGGTTAACTGTTCACACAGCTGTAATTAGGCGGCACAGGATCGTGCTGTATCTCCAAAAAAAAATTAGTGTCTCTATATTTAAATATTTTCCAATAGCAGTTATTAGCAAAGAGTAACTTGCATTATAAAATCCTAAATATTTGTTCATTTTATGGTAGGTAATAGTGACTTTCTTTTCATTATGTTGAGTTTATCTTATGGAATCCCATATTATAATGAGAGAGAGAGAATTTTAAATGAAAACTAATCTCTCTCTTTTACTCACACACACACACACCACCTTTCTGATCTGAATGTCTGATAACCGGTTTCCTGATTCAGATAAAAACTAACTGCACACAGCTTTCTCCCGTGAACACACGGACACACAGTAGCACCTTTCTTAGTTGTATGTCTGGTCACCAGTTTCAGATGTGCTTTAACCTACTCTGCATCTGTCCCCTTAGGTGGAAGAGGTAAAGGCTACATTTACCTTCCTTATTTTTCAACCCTTTATCTTTGCAACCCATTCCCCCTTTCCCACCTGCCCACCTTCTCCCTCACCTGCCAGCTTGTACTCTTTTCCTTACCCCGCCTTCATATTCTGGCTTCTTCCCCCTTCCTTACCTGTCCCAATGAAAGATCTTGGCCAAAAATGCTGACTGTTTATTCCCCACCATGGATGCTGCCTGACATGCTGAGTTCCTCCAGCATTGTGTGTGTGTGTTGCTCTGGATTTCCAGCATCTTCAGAATCTCTTGTGCTAATTCTTCACGAGTCTTTTCCCACCCTTCGTTACTTAGCCATAAGACCGAAAGTTTATAAGATATTGGAGCAGAATTAGGCCATTTGGCCCATCAAGTCTGCTCCACCATTTTATCATGGCTGATCCAATTTTCCTCTCAGCCCCTATCTCCTGCCTTCTCCCTGTATTCCCTAATGCCCTGACCAATCAAGAATATATCGATCTCTGCCTTAAATATAAACAATGACTTGGCCTCTGCAGCTGCCTGTGGCAAAGAATTCCACAGATTCACCACTCTCTGGCTGAAGAAATTCCTCCTCATCTCCATTCTAAAAGTTCGCCCCTCTATTCTGGGGCTGTGACCTCTGATCTTAGACTCCCCCACCATAGGAAATGTCCTCTCCGCATCTCCTCTATCAAAGCCTTTCACCATTTGATAAGTTTCAATGAGGTCACCCCTCATTGTTCTGAAGTCCAGTAAATAGAGGCCGAGAGTCACCAAAAGCTCTTCATCTGACAAGCTATTCAATCCTTGAATCATTTTCATGAACCTCCTTTGAACCGTACCCAGTGACAGCACATCCTTTCTAAGATAAGGAGCCCAAAACTGTTCAGAATACCCATAATCTTCCATTCCTTTTCAGATGTGGTCAGATCACTTTCATTTGACTATATTTCTAAACTTATCTTCAATAGTTTTTGTGAAAATTCATTTTTTAACCTTGTACTTTCTGCAAAGAAGTTTTTGTGTATTGCCCATCAGATGCATTGTGGATGATGTTCTGATCAGGAAATAAAAAAGCTTTTATATTTCTCTTGCATTCAGTAGCTGCTGTTGACAGTTCCAAGTCAAGAGTTCAATCTTGAGCTGGGTACATGTGGAGTTTGCACATTCCGCCTCTTGATAACCTGAGTTTCTGAATGGTGGTCTGGTTTCCTCTCACATCCCAAACTTGAGCTAATAAATCAAGTAGCTTCTTTACAGTAAATGCAGATGTGGCAAATGATGTCAGAGGTGGAGTTGAGGTGAGGGAGAAGTTGCAGAGCTACAGGGGAAGGACAGTGAGCCCCTGCTGGGCAAAGGAAATGCTTCAAAGATAACCTCAAAACCGGCCTGAAGAAATTCAACATTACAACTAAACACTGGGAAGACATTGTACTCAATAGACACACCTGGAGCGGGGGTTACCAACCCGTTTTTATGCCATGGACACCTACCATTAACCGGGGGGTCCTTGTACACCAGGTTGGGTACTCCTGACCTACACGAAATCTGCTCAAGTGGGAGCACTGCTGCATAAGGACGATCTCTGCTGTGCCACAGAGAACAAGCGGCAGCTGCCAAAGGAGAGACTGAGCAGCCAAATGACCCAACCACAAACCACAGCCACACTCTCATGCGAATGCCTGCTGCTGTAGCTCATTTGCTTCAAGGTTTGACGTATTGTGCATTGCTCCAGTCCACGGTACCAGCAAAACGCTGGGTGTTAACCGCGCGATAGACTGGTGTCCTATCCAGTGGGGAGTCTTGTACTCTCAGTCGCTTCACGCCACGGAAACCGACATAAGCACTGGCCTGATGAGCCTATAAGGCTCGGGACAGACTTTAACTTTTGACGTATTGTGCATTCAGAGATGGTCTTCAGCACACCACTGCAGTAAAGCATCATTACCTGAGTTGCTGTCACAGCTTGAAGGGACTGAAGGGCCTATTCTGCGCAGTATCTCAATAAATAAAAAATATTACCAGGGGCATAATTTTAAGGCACTGGAGGTAAGTATAGAGGGGATGTCAGGTGTACGTTTTTATGCAGAGAGTGGTGGGTGTGTGGAATGCTCTGACGGGTGGTGGTAGAGGCAGGTAAATTAGGAACATTTAAGGGAGTCTTAGATAGACACATGGATGATAGAAAAGTGAAGGATTAACTGGGAGGGAAGCATTAGATTGATCTTGGGATAATTTAAACAGTTGTGAGCTGAGGGGCCTGCATTGTGCCATAACGTTCTATGTTCTAGGAATAATTATGCTTCAAGGCAATTATTCTGTTGAAATAATTCTGACCAATATTATTTTATCAAATACATGCAAGGTCTTTTTTTTCAGAACGAAATACATGCACAAATACAAATGCAGGTTCCTTTGTAGTTTGATGCAATCATTTATACTCCACTTTGACTAATTCCTTATCATAAGGACCATGCACGAGAGTGTATTCAGTGAATGTTGATCAGATTTCCACTCATCAATTCTTACATTGGCACTTAAGTTGGCCAGAATCATCTTGCACTTGTGAGGTTCCCATTTTTGATTAAGAAGCACATTAATTTCTTTTAATGCCCATTATTTGCTAGAGTTTAGAAGAATGAGTGGTTTCAATGTGATCCCCAATTGAAAGGCCTAGACAGAGTGGATGTGGAGAGGATGTTTCCTATAATGGGGGAGTCTAGGACCAGAGGACACAGCCTCAGAATACAAAGGTGTCCTTTTAGGACAGAGATGAGAAGGAATTTCGTTAGTCAGAGGCTGGTGAATCTGTGGAATTAATTCAGAGCTGTGGAGGACAGTTATTGGGTATATTTAAAGTGTAGGTTGATAAGTTGTCAATTATAAGGACATCAAAGGTTACAGTGAGAAGGCAGGAGAATGGGGTTGAGAGGGAAGATAGCCATGATAGAATGGCCGAGCAGACTCCATGGGCTGAATGGCCTAATTCTGCTCCTACGTCTTATGGTCTTATCCCCTGCTGGCACCTGAGGAGCAGTCACTGTATGTTGAACCACAGATACAGCTACTGATCTAATGGAGGGTGCACCAACACAGATCTAATCCATGGCGTGGGTTTCTCCTCTCCTGCTCCTATTGGAGGATAGTCCCCAGTGTCCAGCAACAGTGATCTTTTACATGGCTGTGCAAACAATGCCACTCAGAGGTTTTCACAGCTTGCAGATCTAGCAGCTGAAATGATGAGGGGTATAGATAGGGTAAAGGTAAGCAGGCCTTTTCCACTGAGTTTGGGTGAGGGTAGAACTAGGAGTCATGGGTTAAGGGTGAAAGGTGAAATGATTAAGGGGAACATGAGAGGGAGGGATCTTCACTCAGAGGGTGGTGAGAGTGTGGAACAAGCTCCCAGCAGAAGTGGTGGATGCGGGTTCAGTTTCAACATGGATGGATGGGGTATGAAAGACTATGATCCGGGTGGAGGTCAATGGGACAAGATAGATTAATAGTTTGGCATGGAGTAGATGGGCCAAAGGTCCTGTTTCCCTGCTGTAGAACTCTATGACTCTGTGTTCACAAAGCATTACTACAATCCGTAATATCCACACAGAATCCCCATTCACTCATTACCTTCGCTTGTCCATATCCATGCTAGGTAGAACAACATCTGAAAATCTTCATCCATTCCAATAAAAGGAATGAAATAGTTAACATATGATGAGTGTTTGGTGTCTCTGGAACTGTACTCACTGGAGTTTAGAAGAATGAGGGAGGATCTCACTGAAACCTATTGCATATTGAACAAACATGAGAAAATCTGCAGATATTGGAAATCCAAGCAACACACACAAAGTGCTGGAGGAACTCAGCAGGCCAGGCAGCATCTACTGGAAACAGTCGACATTTCTGGCAAGACCTTTCATCAGGACTGGAAAAAGAGGTGAGGTCAGAGCAAGGTGGTGTTGGGGGGGGAGGGGAGAAAGAAGTATAAGGTGGTAGGTGATAGGTGGGGAAGGCTTGGACCAAAAGGCACAGTCTCAAAGCAGAAGGAAGTCCCTTTCCAACAGAGATGAGAAGGAATTTCTTTAGCCAGAAGGTGGTGAATCTGTGGAATTCACAGAGGTTGAAAGTATATTTAAAGTGGAGGTTGATAGGTTCTTGATTAGTCATGGCATCAAAATCTGCAGGGAGAAGGCGGGAGAATGGGGCTGAAAGGGATAATAAATCAGCCATGATGGAATGGCAGAGCAGTCTCGATGGGCTGAATGGCCTAATTCTGCTCCTATGTCTTATGGTCTTATATGTCAGAATTGCAGCTGTTAATTCATGTAAAATAAGATCTCTTAAACAGCATTGCAATAATAACCAGGCAATAAGTTTAGTAACGTTAGTTGAGGGTTAAACATTGCTTGAAACACTAGTGGAATCAGCTGAACTTCTTTGGGATTGCAAAATGGGATTGTTATAAGTGAGGATAGATAATGTCTTGGTTTAATATCATCTTTGCATAATTTATAAAATGATACTGTTAGCGTTACGCTTACAGCACCAGCTGTGAGATCAGGGTTCATTAACTGACCCTGTGCGTAAGGAGTTTTGTACATTCTCCCCATGGCTACGTATGTTTCCTCTGGGGCGTCAGTCTCCTCCACATTCCAATGACGCACGGGTTGGGGTTAGCAAGTTGAGTCATGCTAAATTGGTGCCGGAAGCGTGGTGACACTTGTGGTCTGCACAGCACAATACTAACTGAATTTATTGTCCACATACATGTGAAAAATAAAACTAATCTCTTCATTTTTTATTCATTTTATTGAGATACGGTGTGGAATGGGCCCTTTATATCTCAATGCGTGGAGTATAAGAAATGAGGTGGATGATCTTGTTGCAATATTATCAGGTATGATGTTGTGGCCATCACTGACTTGTGGCTGAAGGATGGTTGTAGTTGGGAGCTAAATGTCCGAGGTTACACATTGCATTGGAGGGATAGGAAGGTAGGCAGAGGAGGTGGCTTGGCTTGGCTCTGCTGGTAAAGAATGGCATCAAATCATTAGAAAGATGTGACATAGGATCAGAAGATGTTGAATTCTTGTGGGTTGAGTTAAGGGACTGCAAGAGTCAAAGGAACCTGATGGCAGTTATATACAGGCCTCCAAACAGCAGCTGGGATGTGGACTACAGATTACAACAGGAATTATGATAGTTGTGGGAGATTTCAACATGCAGGTCAATTGTGAAAACCAGGTTGGAAATGGATCTCAAGACAATGAGTTTGTTGACTGCCTACAAGAAGGCTTTTTAAAACAGTTTGTCATTGAGCCTACCAGGGGATCAGTTATACTAGAACCACTTAGGAGCCAGTGATCACAATATGACTGAGTTAAACTTAAAATTTGATAGGGAGAAAGGAAAGTCTGACACAGCTGTATTTCAGTGGAGTAAAGGAAATTACAGTGGAATCAGAGAGGAGTTGGCCAAAGTAAATTGAAAGGAGCTGCATGCAGGGATGACAGCAGAGCAGTAATGGCTTGAGTTTCTTGGAAAAGTGAGGAAGGTGCGAGAAAGATGTATTCCAGAAACAAACAAATACTCAAATGGAAAATAGTACAACCATGGCTGACAAGGAAAGTCAAAGCCAATGTAAAAGAAAAAGAGAGGGCATACAGCAAAGCAAAAGTTAATGGGAAAACAGAGGATTGGGAAGTTTTTGAAACCCTACAGAGAGCAACTAAAAGAATCATTAGGAGAGAAAAGATGAAATATGAAACAAGCTAGCAAACAATATCAAAGAGAATAGTAAAAGCTTTTTCAAGTATGCATAAAATAAAAGAGAGATGATGGTGGATATGGGACCGCTAGAAAATGAGGCCGGAGAAATAATAATGGGGGACAAGGAGATGACAGATTAACAAAATGAGTATATTGCATCAATCTTCACTGTGGAAGACACTAGCAATGTGCCAGATGTTGAAGGGTGCAAGGGAATAAATATAAGTGCAATTACTACCACAAGGGAGAAGGTGCTCAAAAAGCTGAAAGACCTAAGGGTACTGAAGTCCCCCAGACCAGATGAACTGCACTCTAGCATTCTTGAAAGAGGTAGTGGCAGAGATTGTGGAGGCATCAGTCATGATCTTTCAAAAATCATTGGACTCTGGCATGGTGCCAGAAGACTGGAAAATTGCAAATGTCACTCCACTCTTTAAGAAAGGAGGAAGGCAGTAGAAAGGAAATTATAGACCAGTTAGCCTGACCTCAGTAGTTGGGAAGATGTTGGAGTCAATTGTTAAGGGTGAGGTGATGGAGTACCTGGTGACACTGGACAAGACAGAACAAAGTCAGCATGGTTTCCTTCAGGGAAAATATTGCTTGACGAACCTGCTGGAATTCTTTGAGGTGATTACACATAGGATAGATAAAGGGGATGCAGTGCATGTTGTATATTTGGATTTTCAGAAGGCCTTTCACAAGGTTCCACACATGAGGCTGCTTACCAATTTAAGAGTCCATGGTATTACAGGAAAGTTACTGGCATGGTTAGAACATTGACTCACTGGTAGGAAGCAGCGAGTGGGAATAAAAGAATCCTTTTGTAGTTGGCTGCCAGTGACTACTGGTATTCTGCAGGGGTCAGTGTTGGGTTTTAAATAATGGAATAGATGGCTCTGTTGCCAAGTTTGCAGATGATACGAAGATTGGTAGAGGGGCAGGTGGTTTTCAGGAAACAGAAGGACTTAGACAGATTAGGAAAATGGGCAAGAGTGGCAAATAAAATACAATCTTGGAAGATGCATGGACATGCACCTTGGTCATAGAAATAAATGTGCAGACTATTTTCTAAATGGTGAGAAAATCCAGAAATCTGATATTCAAAGGGACTTGGGAGTCCTTGTGCAGAACAACCTCAGAGTTAACTTGTAAGTAGAGTTGATGGTGAGGAAGGCAAATGCAATGTTAGCATTCATTTCAAGAGGTCTAGAATACAAGAGCAGGAATGTGATGCTGAGGCTTTATAAGGCACTGGTGAGACCTCACCTTGAGTATTGTGAATAGTTTTGGGCTCCTCACCTAAACGATGTGCTGGCATTGGAGAGGGTTCAGAGGAGGTTCACAAATATGATTCCGGGAATGAAAGCACCACAGCACAGAAACTGGCCCTTTGCCCCATCAAGTCCATCCTGAACCAGTCCCATTGACCTGCACCCAGACCATAGCCCACCATACCCAATGTACTTATCCAAACTTCTTAATGTTGAAATTGAACCTGTATCCACCACTTCCACTGGCAGCTCATTCCACATTCTCATTACCTTTAGAGTGAAGAAGTTCCCCCTCACGTTCCCTTTAAACATTTAACCCATGACTCCTAGTTCTAGTTTCACTCAATCTTAGCAGAAAGAAGCCTGCTTGCATTTACCCTTTCTATACCCCTCATAATTTTTGTATAGCTCTATCAAATCTCTCCTCATTCTCTAATGCTCCAGGGAATAAAGTACCAACCTACTCAACCTTTCCCTGTAATTCAGGTCCTCAATTGCCGTCAACATCCTTGTGAATTTTCTTTGCAGTCTTTTCCCCTTGCCTGCTCTTCTTTCCTGAACATCCTCTGCTATTCACCTACAGGTCAGAAACTTGGCCCAGATCAGAATCTGTTTTGATGCAGCTCTGTCTCTCCACCAAAGCATGTATTTAATCTTGAGGAGTTTATAAACCCCCTTTCAAATAGCACTTTAATGTGTGTTCTGGGGAGGGCTGTGTGCCAACGATAATCTAATAGATATTATACTAGAAAAGGAGCATGCAGGCTTGAGCAATGCACACAAAATGCTGGATGAACTGAGCAAATCAGGCAGCATCTAGATTAAAGTTTGTCATGTGTACGTCAAAATCCATTGCCTTGCATCAACGTCCAACACAGTCTGAGGTGGCAGAGTTTGATAGATTCTTGATTGGTCAGGACACGAAGGGATATGGGGTGGAGGCAGAAGATTGGAGATGAGAGGTTAAATAGATCTGCCATGATGAAATGGTGGAGTAGCATCAATGTGCCAAATGGCCTACTTCTATTCCTTTACCTTATGATCTTGTATGCTGGGGGCAACCCACAAACGACACTATGTTTCTGGTGCTAACATAACATGCCCAGAATTGGAATGTGGAAGGAAACCCAAGCATCTGGAAGAGATCCATGCAGTTGGGGAGAACATATTAACTCCTTAAAGACAGGGGTGGCAATTGAACCCTGATCTTAAAGCTTGTGCTGTAAAATGTTATGCTAACCACTACACTAAACATTTATTCACCTCCATATATGCTGCCTGACTTGCTGAGTTCCTCCAGAATTTTGTGTGTGTTACTCAATAAGGTTTCCTGCATTTGCAGAAACTTGTGTTTATGATGAAGAATTGAGCCCCCCACAGTAAACCTTCTCCACAGCCTTAATATTCCACAGCTAATAATTATAAAAGTACTAGTAGTAATGTACTAGTATTTAGTAATGTGCTTTTGCACATTGGTTATCAATCTTTGTTATAGTTTTTCTTAAATTCAAAATTCAAAGTAAATTTATTATTAAAGTCCATATATATCACAATATACAATCCTGAGATAATTTTTTTGTGGGCATAGTCAATAAATCTATTGAATAATAACCATAAGAATCAATGAATGTTGGCATTCAACTAGTGTACAAAATACAACAAACTGTGCAAATACAGAGAAACAATAATAAATAAGCAATAAATTCAATTGTATTTCTTTATTTTCCTGTAAATACCTGCAAGAAAGCAAATCTCAAGTGATATACACTCAGTGGCTACTTTGTTAAGAACACCTGTAAACCTGCTGGTTATTGCAAATATCTAATCAGCCAATCATGTGGCAGTAACTCAATGCATAAAAGCATGCAGACATGGTCATGAGGTTCAGCTGTTGATCAGACCAAATATCATATGGGAAAGAAATGTAATCTAGATCACTTTGACCATGGAATGGTTGCCAGCACCAGATGTGGTGGTTTGAATCTTAGAAACTGCTGATCTCCTGGGACTTTCATGCTCTACAGTCTCTAGAGTTTGCGGAGAAACATGCAGTGAGCGGCAGTTTTGTGGGCAAAAATGCCTGGTTAATGAGAGAGTTCAGAGGAAAATAGGCTGACTGGCATCAAGCTAACAGGAAGGTGGCAGCAACTCAAATAACCATGCATTACAACAGTGGTGTGCAGAGAAAACAACACGTTGAACTGTTAAGTGGATGGGCTGCAGTAGCAGACCACGAGCAGATTATTCAGTGGTCATTTCATTAGGTACCTCCTGTATATAAAATTGGCTTGTCTATTCCTATTTTCAAAACTTTTTCTGCCATATATTTCCTTTAATTTTACTTGCTTATTCCTCAACATCACCTGAGCCAACGCAGGCCCAAAGACCCTCTGGACGTTAGAACTATTTGCTAAACTATTTGGGTTCTGGTTCGTATCGAGAGCGTATCCGGTTCACCAAACAATACCCTTAGCCCTTCGAAATGCGTGAGGGGTTGTGGAGTCTTCCCGCTCAAGTACGTCGCGTCGTAGCCGATTTCTGCCCCAGCTATTTAGTGTGATAATGGCGTTTGATTTCACTGTACACAAACACCATTGTCACACTCCAGAGCTCCGGCAGAAGTGAAGCAACTTGTCAGCGGCCGAGTGTCCCCTTCCATTCATTAAAGCAATCCTGGGAAAGTGAAACGAAATTGTGTTAGGCGAAAAGCTGTATGCTTTAATAAATCTGAATAATTAAACAATTTACACATTAATTGCAAAATCCTTGGCTCAGCTAAGCTACCGAGCATTGGTTGTAAACAAATCCTTCCCGAAGTAGACTGAATATACAAGTGTGAAAATTGGATTGCAAGCAGACTGTTAGCTGATTAATGAGTGGTATTTAGAATCAGAATCAGATGTAATATCACTCACGTATATCGTGAAATGTGTTGTTTTGCAGCAGCAATACAGTGCAATATACATAAAGACTAAAAGTTACAATAAGAAATACATCGTTTGTTCGTGATGTGCCATGTCGTACAGCGTGGGTGATCATGGTCTTTCCAGGACCATGATTGTTCTTGGCAATTTTTTCCACAGAAGTGGTTTGCCATTGCCTTCACCTGGGCAGTTGTCATTGCAAGACGGGTGACCCCAGACATTATCAATACTCTACAGAGACTGTCTGCCTGGTGTCCGTGGTCGTTGAAGCAGGACTTATGATTTGCACCGGCTGCTCATCCGACCCTCCACCACCTGCTCCCGTGGCTTCACGTGACCCTGATCGGGAGACTAAGCAGGTGCTACACCCCGCCCAAGGGTGTCCTGCGGGATAGCGGAGGGAAGCAGCGCCTTACACCTCCTTTGGAAAAGACGTATCTTCATCCCGCCCCCCATAAGATAAAAAATAAATAGTGTAAAGAGAGTGAAATAGTGAGGTAGTTTTAGGCCGTTCGGAAATCCGATGGTGGAAGGGAAGAAGCCGTTTCTTTAATGTTAAGCGTGTGTCTTCAGGCTCCTGTACTTCATCCCTGATGGTAACGGTGAGAAGAGGATATGCCCTAGGAGGTGGGTGTCCTTGATGCTGGATACTGATTTACCCGCAATATTTAGTTGTAAATACAATAATGTAGAATTAATTTATTATGTTGAAGTAAAAAAAACTAACAGAAAAGTCAAAGGTTGCGCTTGGTATTGAAGAAATAAACTTTCATCCTAGTCGACACTACTTCAAGCGGACATACTGCCCCTGCCCCGGCCATAATGTTGCACTTTGCTGTAACAATATTTAAAGTTGCTCACCTGAACAGAAGAGCTTTCCTTCTCATGCTCCGTCTCAGTTGTGAATACTTTCGGTTCATTGGCGGTCATTCCTACTATCCAGCGGGGAATTTACTGCGTAGGGGCCAGCGAGATGGGTGTTAAACCCTTTTCTTCCCGTTTGTAAATCGAAAAATCCGATCCCCCTCTCTTTATGTGCTCGGCCATTTTAAGCAAACAGTTTATTCCTTTCTGATACGTCACGTTGAAGTATTGATTAGCCGGAGCGGTTCGCAGTTTCAGTTACTTAAACAAGCCTGTGGTAAAGGCTACCAACTCCGTCCGGGAGGCCGTTCCATTCTTGCGAAATTGTGTCATATCTGACATTTCATCCAAGTCCCAGTTAGAAAACACCGGCTCCTCCAAGCACACCATTTCAATTTCATCACTGTTATACATCTTATAAATGTGACTCGTGTTTTCTCTTGAATGTTTGCATTGAGATCGCAGTGCTCACATTTTCGAAATGGACAGGTATTTTCCCCCTGTCCGCTCTCCTCCCCGGGGAGCCTGGCCCATTCTGAAAGAAACTAGGGACTAGAACTTCAATTCCTACCGACGTTGTTCAGCAACTTTATCGAAAATTCCCCAGAAGTTTCCCCTCTCTACCCCGACATTATACACCATTACAAGAATGACCTATAGTCAGAAAGTGCTGGCATGCAACGTTAGAAACAATCGTAATGTTCCTTAAACACGAAGTAAAACTTATATAAGACCATAAGGCGTAGGAGCAGAATTAAACCACTCTGCCCATTGAATCTGTTCCACTATTCCATCATGGCTGATTTATTATCCTTCTCAACCCCAATCTCCTGCCATCTCCCAATAACCTTGGAAATTTCCAAAAGCATTGGAAAGGGTACAGAGGAGATTTACCAGGATGCTGCCTGGTTTAGAGAGTATGCATTATGATCAGAGATTATGGGAGCTATGGCTTTACGCTTTGGAGAGAAGGAGGATGAGAGGAGAGATGATAGAGGTGTACAAGATAATAAGAGGAATAGATAGAGTGGATAGCCAGTGCCTCTTCCCCAGGGCACCACTGCTCAATACAAGGGGATATGGCTTTAAGGTAAGGGGTGGGAAGTTCAAGGGGGATATTAGAGGAAGGTTTTTTATTCAGAGAGTGGCTGGTGCGTGGAATGCACTGCCTGAGTCACTGGTGGAGGCAGATAGACTAGTGAAATTTAAGAGACTATTGGACAGGTATATGGTGGAATTTAAGGTGGGGGGTTATATGGGAGGCAGGGTTTGAGGGTCAGCACAACAATGTGGGTTGAATGGCCTGTACTGTGCTGTACTTTTCTATGTTCTAACCTTGGATGCTCTGACTAATTAAGAATATATTAACCTGTTTTAAATATACCCAATCACTTGGCCTCCACAGAATTCCACAGGTTCCCCACCCTCTGGCTAAATAAATTATTTCTTGATTCTGTTCTAAAGGGACGTCCTTCTATTCTGAAGCAGTGCTCTCTGGTCCTAGACTGTCCATTCTAGCAATATGTATGAACTATATAGCCTAATATTGCTTCCCGTCTTCGATGGATAGAGTCTTGGCCCAAAACGTGGACTGTTGTGTATCTTCGTCAAGATTTCCAGCAGCTGTAGAACATCACCACAAAATGCTGGAGGAACTCAGCAGGCCAGGCAGCATCAATAGAAAAGAGTACACGGTCGACGTTTTGGGTCCAGACCCTTCAGCAAGACTGAAACGTCCAGTCATTTCCATAGTCCTGACCTCTGAGTTCCTCCCATATTTTGTGTGTGTTGCTTTGATTTCCAGCATCTGCAGATCTTTTCGTATCTGCAGAACATCTCGTGTCGTCTTGTGTTTATTATTAGTTGGAACTAATCGAGGTTGTTAATATTGTGTATTTTATTAACTTCTAACAGTAAAGAAAAAAAAATTGGCTAATTGCAGCGAAATGATACAACAATGAGAACATCGAACTATATCTTATTCTCAAGTGGTGCCATGGTTTCTTTTTGTGTGGCAGAAGCATTCACTGCTGAAAAATCCATTTGGTATAGGAATTCCCAACTTCTTTATGCCATGGATCCCTCCCATTAATCGATGGGTTCGTGACCCCAAGTTGGGAACCCCATTCGGGTGGGTAGTGTCCTGTTATTTTTACATATTGGACAAAGGGGGTATTTTTCTTTGTACAGGGATGGCGTCACTTTAATTAACTCTGAGATGGGGGAAGCTCCTGAAACTCCAACACCCCTCGTCTTCAATTCCTCAAGAATGTAAAGTAAAACTAGCTCCAGAACAACAGCACAGAAAAAAAGATTCACTTTTAGGTAAAAGTACAGCCCTGCATCTCTGTGTAGGGTGTTAGAAACTACAAATACCCATAATAATTCAACACTCATTAACGTTGGACAATGAACCAACTGGTGTGGAGAATATTCCATCAGATTTTTGAATGGGCAAGGACCCAGAAGGACTACCTCAGTTATTTTTTTGCTCTCTTTTGGCACTTATTCAGTTCATCTGCCATTTCCCTAAAGTATCTTATTGTAATTTAGACTATAGTTTATATATCGGACTTCATTGCTGCCGTAAAAATTCTTGGATCGAGGATTGGCTTGCCCACAGAAAGCAAAGAGTGGTTGTAAACGGGTCATTTTCGGCATGGAGGCCGGTGACCAGTGGTGTGCCTCAGGAATCTGTTCTGGGACCTTTACTCTTCATGATTTTTAAAAATGACCTGGACGAGGAAGTGGAGGGATGGGTTAGTAAGTTTGCTGATGACACAAAGGTTGGAGGTGTTGTGGATAGTGTGGAGGGCTGTCATAGAGGTTACAGCAGGACATCGATAGGATGCAAAACTGGGCTGAGAAGTGGCAGATGGAGTTCAACCCAGATAAGTGTGAAGTGGTTCATTTTGGTAGGTCAAATATGATGGCAGAATATAGTATTAATGGTAAGACTCTTGGCAGTGTGGAGGATCAGAGGGATCTTGGGGGTGCTCAGGAAGCTTAATGGTCTGAGGGTGGATAAATCTCCTGGACCTGATGGAATGCACCCCCGGGTTCTGAAGGAAGTAGCTGGAGAGATTGTGGAGGCATTATCGATGATCTTTCAAGAACTGATAGATTCTGGTGTTGTACTGAATGACTGGAAATGTTACTCCACTATTTAAGAAGCGTGGGAGGCAGGAGAATGGAAACTATAGACGTGTAAGCCTGACATCAGTGGTTGGGAAGTTGTTGGAATCGATTGTTAGGGATGACATTACGGAGTACCTGGAGGCACATGACAAGGTAGGCCAAAGTCAGCATGGATTCCTGAAAGGAAAATTCTGCCTGACAAACCTACTGCAATTTTTTGAGAAAATTTCAAGTAGGGTAGACAAAGGAGATGCAGTAGATGTGGTGTACTTGGATTTTCAGAAGGCCTTTGACAAGGTGCTGCACTTGAGGTTGCTTAGCAAGATAAGAGCCCATGGAATTACCAGGAAGTTACTTGTGTGGGTGGAGCATTGGCTGGTTGGCAGAAAACAGAGAGTGGGAATAAAGGAATCCTATTCTGGCTGGCTGCTGATTACCAGTGGAGTTCCACAGGGGTTGGTGTTGGACCGCTGTTTTTTTTTATGATGTCTGTCAATGATTTGGACTGTGGTTTTAATGGATTTGTGGCTAAATTTTCCGATGATACAAAGATAGGTGGAGGAGCGGGTAGTGTTGAGGAAATAGAGCCCACAGAGAGACTTAGATAGCTTAGGGAATATTTAGATGGGGAGAGAATTCAAAATGCAGAGATGCAAAGGGACTTGGGAGTCCTTGTGCAAGATACCCTAAAGGTTAACCTCCAGGTTGAGTCGGTTGTGAAGAAGGCGAATGCAATGTTGGCATTCATTTCTGGAGGTATAGAATATAAGAGCAGGGATGTGATGTTGAGGCTCTATAAGGCACTCGTGAGACCACACTTGGAATATTGTGTGCAGTTTTGGGCTCCTTATTTCAGAAAGGATGTAATGACATTGAAGAGGGTTCAGGGAAGTTTCACAAGAATGATTCCAGGAATGAAAGGGTTACCATATGAGGAACGTCTGGCAGCTCTTGGGCTGTATTTCTAGGAGTTCAGGAAAATGAAGGGGGATCTCATAGAAACATTCTGAATGTTAAAAGACTTGAACAGATTAGATATGGCAAAGTTAGTTCCCATGGTAGAGGAGTCTAGAACAAGAGGACACGACTTCAGGATTGAAGGACGTCCTTTTAGTCCTGAGATGTGGAGAAATTACTTTAGTCAGAGGGTGGTAAATCTGTGGAATTTGTTGCCATGAGCAGCTGTGGAGGCCAAGTCATTGGGTGTATTTAAGGCAGAGATAGATAGGTTCTTGACTAGCCAGGGCATCAGAGGGTATGGGGAGAAGTCAGGGGAGTGGGGATGACTGGAAGAATTGGATCAGCCCATGATTGAATGGCCTACTTCTGCTCCTGTATCTTATGGTCAAATGTAAGTAGGCTTGTTCCACAGAGTTTGGATAAGACTAAAACTAGAGACCATGAGTTAAGGGTGAAAGGTGAAATGTTTAAGGGGAACATGAAGGGGAACTTCTTCACTCAGGATGGTGAGCGTGTGGAATGAGCTGCCAACGGAAGTGGTGGATGTGGGGTCGGTTTCAACATTTAAGAGAAATTTGGATAGGTTATGAATGGGGGGGGTACAAAGGACTAGGCGGATGAATTATTCAGCACAGACTAGATGGGCTAAATGGCCTGTTTCTGTGCTGTAAAATTCTGTTACTCCTCTGACTCCAAGACAATTCAAAAGATAGAAAGTTCACAGAACTTTAATTGATTTTAATCATGGATAGATTGGGTCTGGCCTCCCTGGGGCAAAGATAAGGGAATACAGTTGAGTTGGAGGTGGCCTGTTTTGAACCAGGAATTATTTGTGTGTCCATACATTTACTTAAAGCCTTTTTGTTTTCAAGGAATCAGAGATCTGTTGGATAGTCACTCTGCCTAGTTTTCATTTCTCAACCACCAGTATTAATTCAGGGATCACAAGGGATATCATCCATTGAGGGGCACAGTGACAGATCCTTAAGCATGGAACATTACAGCACAGTACAAGCCCCTTGACCCACAATGTTGTGCTGACCTTTTAACGCATTCTAAGATCAATCTAACCCATGCCTCCTACATAACCCTCCAACCAGCCTGTGCTGTAGTGTTGTATAAATCCAAGACAAATCAAAAAACAAAGTTCACTTAACTTCCATTAATTTGTCTTCCCTGGGCCATTTTCTATCGTCCATGTGCCTATCTTAAATTTCCCTAATTATTTTATTGTAATGTATAGTATATTTTATAAATTAGACTTTACTGCTGCCAGAAAGCAACTGTAAGATGTGGATAAGATGATGAGAGGCATCGATAGTCCGAGGCTTTTTCCCAGGGCTGAAATGGCTAGCATGAGAGGGCACAGTTTTAAGGTGCTTGGAAGCAGGTACAGAGGAGATGTTAGGGGTAAGTTTTTTACACAGAGAGTGGGGAGAATGTGGAGTGGGCTGCCGGCGACGGTGGTGGAGGCGGATATGATAGGGTCTTTTAAGAGACTCCTGGACAGGTACATGGGGCTCAGAAAAATAGAGGCTTATGGGTAACCTTGGTAATTTCTAAGGTAAGAACATGTTCGTCCCAGCTTTGTGGGCCGGAGGGCCTGTATTATGCTGTAGGTTTTCTATGTTTCTAATTTCGTGACATATGCCAGTGACAATAAACCTGTTTCTGATCCTATTATGCAATTGAGAATTCCTGAGCCCTGCAACTGCTACCACCGTACCTGACAGCACATTCCACGCACCCACCAACCTCTGACATCCCCCCACATACTCTCTGCCAATCGCTTTAACATTATGTCCTCTCGTATTTGTTATTGTTAGGTTAAAAAGCAGGAGGAGAGAATGAAACGCGTTCCTCTGACGGACTTTGTCCAGACGAATGAGGCCTGACCTTAAACCCATGGTGATTTGATTCAGAGGCGGTGGTCCTTGTCCACTCAAGGGGTAGGGAAATGAGGAACACCTTTCCACATCTTACAACCGCCCATAAAGGAATGAGGCTCAGTCAACTAAACAGTTCAATATTGGAATGGCTGGAGTTGTTCCGGTGAGGACATATAGATGGACAATAACACCTGAGGTTAAGCCTAATTTTTTTTGAAGATGAGTAATACAATCTTTAATGTGCTCTTTGAGCACATGGTACATGCTGAGGGAGATGGAGAATGGTAATAGAATTCAATAACAATATCTTCGTACCATATCAAGTCAGTTTTGTTACAGAACAGAACCATATGTTTTAAATAAAGACTTTTTAAAAGGCATATTGCGTACCAGAATTTTTTTTGAATATTACTTAATTGTGATTAGTTTTCCGAATCCTGTGACTTGTGACTTCCACTGCTCCTCTACTAAATGGAGATTGGTGGGTTCTCGATTAGTCATGGTGTCGAAGGTTACAGGGAGAAGGCAGGAGAATGGAGTTGAGAGGGATAACAAATCAGCCATGATGGAATGGTGGAACAGACTTGATGACCCAAGTGGCATAATCCTGTCTTATTGTTTTGTGGTTATTAAGGGCAAAGAGCAGGAATCCCCTACTGAAACATCCAACCCTTTTGCCATTTCCCTTCATAAGGAAAACAGATATCAGCTAATCTTGATTTACTCAGCTGTAATTCTTCGTGTAATTCCTCAGATAATGAGATATTTAACCATGCAGGGTACTGCTCCCTTTATCTGAATTCCACAAACATCCACTTTGAAACAAGAACCACAGAGCAGCATTCCAAGATGGTAATCTTGGTTGACTATCTCCCTAAGCAAGGGCCATCAATGATTAGATGTTGCTTCCAATTGCTAGTTCAGCAGAGATCACTAAATTCAAGGGTCAAGGATCAACTTTATTGGCCATATACATCTACATGTGTTAGAAATTTGCTGTGGTGTGTAGTCAGGGGGTAAAATGCAAAAAAAAGCAACAGCATTCAACGATTACAAAGAATAAAAACTATATAAAAATGAAGTTAGTTTAAGGATGGATATGGAATAAAATGTACATAAATACCAACATTTATTTTCAGTGTAAACAGCATTATAAAAATTGGTTTAAAGCCCATAAGGCATAGGTGCAGAATTAGGCCATTCAGCCCATTGAGCCTGTTCCATCATTACAGATTTATTATCCCGCGCAACCCCATTTTAATGCCTTCTCCCCAAAACCTTTGATTCCCTTACTAATCAAGAACCTATACACCCAGTAACTTGGCCTCCGTAGCTGCCTGTGGCAACGAATTCCACTGACTCGCCCTCCTCTGACTAAGGAAATTCCTCCTCTGTTCTAATGGACAACTCTATTCTGAGATCGAGTCCGCTGGTTCTAGAATCACCCACTATAGGAAACAGCCTCTCCACTTCCACTCTATCTGGGGCTTTTAATATTCAATAGGCTTCAATGAACCCCCCCCCCACCCAATTTTCTAAACCCAGTGTGTACAGGCTCCTCATACTTTAACCCTTTCATTCCATATAACCATATAACAATTACAGCATGGAAACAGGCCATCTCGGCCCTTCTAGTCCGTGCCGGACTCTTACTCTCACCTAGTCCCACCGACCTGCACTCAGCCCATAACCCTTCATTCCTTTCCTGTCCATAAAGCTGTCCAATTTAACTTTAAATGGATCTCTGGAATCATTTTTTGTGAACATTCTGTGGGTTGTCTTCAGTGCCAGCACATTTTTTTCTTAAATAAGGGGCCCAAAACAGCTCTCAGTACCCCAAGAGTGGTCTGACCAATGCCTTATAAAACCTCGGCAATACATCCTTCCTTGTTAAAGTATTGGCAGTGCAGTGATAGGGGTAATAGATGGGGGGGGGGCAGAATGTCTAAATATAATGTTTGATCAGATTAACTGCCTGGGGAAAGAAACTTTTGGGATGGCATGAATTTTTTGTAATAGACCTGGAATTAAACTTAACATTTTTTTCTGCTGGCTTCTTCTCCCTCCCTTTCCAGTCCTGTGAAGGGTCTTGGCCTGAATCATCGATTATACATTCCTTTCCACAGATACTGCCCAACCTGCTGAGTTCTTCCAGGATTTTGTGCATCTTTTTCCTCTGGATTACTCAGTCATGCAACTGGCTATATTTCTGCCATCAGGGAAGCAGGAAATGGAGCATGATCAACTATTTATCTCTTTTTTTTTTACCTTCATGGAGAAGTTTCCAACCATTTTCGTTGGCAGTGACAGCTGTGACCTTGGTGGGGGTGCTGAGCAGCAAGCAGCCATTTTAATAAAAGTAGGTGCTTCATTTCAGCACTCTCTCGCTCAGCAGTCATGACTTTCTCTGCTCACATTACAATTTCACAAGGCCTTCAAATCCTGCTGATTATCTGTTTGTACAGTAATGAAGAAAGTTCCCTCTTTCAATCATTCCTAATCCTTCACTTTGCTCCGTCATCAAGGTCATAGTGTTACGGCTAACAGAAAATTTAACCAGGAGGTCAACAGACCCCATCACAGGACAAGCCCGATGTGACTTATCTCCTAAAGCAAACTATTTAAACAGATGCCCCCACAAGTAGATAAAAGATGGAACATACTTTGGCATGTTTAAAGGTTACCACTGACAAAAAGAGCAAGCGTATTCAGCTAATAACTTACTGTATTGCTTCAGTGCGATTTAATTAGATGTAGACCTTAAAAATGAGAGGCAATCTGGGTTCTGGAAATCTTTTCCCATGTCAGTGTAATTTTACACATTTAATAGCTTCACCACTGATTCAGAACCAGGTTTAATATCACTGGCATAAGAAAATCTGCAGGTGCTGGAAATCCAAAGCAACACGCACAAAAAGTTGGAGGAACTCAGCGGGCTCGGCAGCATCGGTAGAACTCTTTTTCTAGATGTTACCTGGCCTGCTGAGCTCCTCCAGCATTTTGTGTGCGTTGCTTTTAATGTCACTGGCCTATCTCATGAA
Organism: Mobula birostris; assembly: GCF_030028105.1. Lineage (NCBI taxonomy): Eukaryota > Metazoa > Chordata > Chondrichthyes > Myliobatiformes > Myliobatidae > Mobula > Mobula birostris. Next base: position 15,414,304 of record NC_092372.1, on the reverse strand, counting down.
ATTTGTTGTTCTGCAGCAGTAGTGCAGTGTTATACATAATGAAAATTATGAATTAAAATAAGAAATTATATATAATTAAATATGAAATGCAAAAAGAGAGCAAAAAAAAAGGAAAAAATCGTGAAGTAGTGTACTTGGATTCAATGTCCATTCAGAAATCTGCTGGTAGAAGGGAAGAAGCTGATTTAAAATGTTGAGTATGTGTCTTCAGTCTCCTGTATCTCCTCCTTGATGGTAGCAATGAGAAGGGGGCATGTCCTGGTTGATAGGGGTCCTTAGTGATGCAGACATCCCACCTCTCCCGGAAGTTCTGGGAGTCTCCCGCATATTCATAGTGGCTCCCTGATGCCCGCAAATTATATACAATATCACGGAAATCAATTTTTTTGAGAGCGCGAGAGAGAAAGCAAGTGAGAGCGCGAGAGACCATGAGGGAGAGAGAGAGACCATGAAAGACTGTAAAAGACATGTTGAGGTGAGTTGAACAGGTGTCATTCATTCATTAGCATAGCTAATGTTATTTGAACTAGCTGGCTGGCTGCTAAGGAGCTACTCTATTGCAGACGTCCCACCTCTCCCGGGAGTCGCCCGCAAATTGATGGTGCTACTTCCCTGAAATGAGTTTTTGCAGGGTGGGATGTCTGATGATGGATGCCACCTTTTTGAGACATTGCCTTTTGAAGGTATCCTTGATGCTGGGAGGCTGGTGTCCTTGATGGACCTGGCTGAGTTTGCAACTTTCGGCAGCTTTTTCCAACCCTCTGCAGTGGCCCCTCAGTACCAGATGTCGATGCAAACAGTCAGAATGCTCTCCATGCTCCATCTGTAGAAATTTGCTTAAGTCTTGCGTGACATACCAAACCTCCTCAAATTCCTACTGAAATGTAGCTGCTATTGTGGCTTCTTCGTAACTGATAGATCTTCAGAGATGTTGACACCCAGTTACATAAAGAATGGAACAAAGTGAGAGGAATAAATTTTTAGATTTGCCAAGACAACGTAAAAAATACAGACAGTTTATCTGTATCTTTCAGATTGACTCGGCAATCTAAGAAATACAGATAAAGCCAAACTAGCAATAGGTGCTAATGATTTTAAATATGGTGAAATTAGCCCAGAAGATCATTTTAGAACAAGTGTGCTCTGAATGCCTACAAACTTTTGCCTTGATGTCACAATATTTCAAAATACAATGAAGGGGTTGCAAGGAAAGTTATCTGGGAGAGTAAATATGAACCCCAAACCTTCCTCTGTTATTTGTTTGCTCATTACAAGTGCTGATAAGTACTGCGCTCGTTATCTGAATGCACGATGTTTCTTTCACCAGGAATTGCAAGCTGTTTTTTTTTGTTTTCAACCCTTGCCTTTTACATTTTATACTAAGGTCTGAAAGACTATGTACTTATAATTTTTCATTTGAAGCTCATGATTATTTATAATTTGTGATATCTAATCAAAATGGGTGCAAATATCATTAACACAAGAGATTCTACAGATGCTGGAAATCCAGAGCAACACGTACAAAATGCTGAAGGAACTCAGCAGGTCAGGCAGCATCTATGGAAAGGAATTAACATAGACATTTTGGGCAAAGGGTCTTGGCCTAAAATGTCGACTCTTTATTCCTTCCCATAGATGCTGTCTGACCTGCTGAGTTCCTCCAGCATTTTGTGCATGTTACACAAAACCATACAATATCATATTCAAATTTTAAAATTATATGAAGTGTCTTAACTCTGCAATGGATGGTCCAAATCATGGCTACTAAAGGAGGGGGGTTGGGCATGGGGCTAGCAAATACATCCCGTAAAAACCCAGTGCTACAGAAACTCTGAAGATCTCATCCTTTGGAGAGGAAGGAAAGGGAGGCCCAGGGTAGAGGGCTCTTGTGAGCTGCTGTTGGCGGCCTATGCCCCAGTAGAAGTGCTGGTCTTAAGTAAGTAAGTTCTTAAATGGTCTTGATTCACTTTGGGAATGAGATTCTTTTTTTCAAATACAACTGTTTCTTACTTGCTTAATCATCAGAAATACAACTGGGATATTGGACTGATTCTATTATTTTTTAACTCTAAGCTAGGGTTCAAAGTCCCTTATTTGACAATTTGTCCTCGTGCTAATCAGTAATACAAACAGAAGTTAGCCAAGGTAACATTACTCATGGTTCTGCCAGGTCTCAGCCTAGTACACTTTCCCCTTGCTTCCCTTCTCATTAATTTTCTCCCCAACTGCTCAGTAGCTTGCTCTGGACAGTACTTTCTTGATCGACCTTCCGAGCAGAAAAAGTACTTTCTGTGATGGATTCTTGCCTTGGGTCAGAGGACCAGAAGTTCATCTAATGTACAAGGAGCATTTGATGGCTCTGGGCCTGTACCCGCTGGAGTTTAGAAGAATGAAGGGGTGATCTTATTGAAATCTATCTAATATTGAAAGGCTTTGATAGAGTGGATGTGGAGAGGTTATTTCCAATTGTGAGTGTGTTTAGGACTGGGGGCACAGCCTTAGAACAGAAGGACGTTACTCTAGAACAGGCCAGAGGGGACAGCCTCAGAGTAAAAGGACATCCCTTTAGCCAGAGGATGGTGAATCTGTGGAATTCTTTGCCACTGATGGCTGTGGAGGCCAAGTCATTGGGCATATTTACAGTGGGGTTGATAGGTTCTTGATTAGTAAAGGTGTCAAACGTTATGGGGAGAAGGCAGGAAAATGGGTTTGAGAGGGATATTAAATCAATTATGATCCAATGTTAGAGCAATGATGTCCTTTAGGGCAATGATCTTTATATCAGTGATGTTAAACATACTATATAAGAGTGTCTGCAAGATGTACTCTGCTTCTGAAATCCAGTTTAATGACATGTAGATATGAATATAATTACAAAATAAATTTCTTGGCAATGTTCACCTTCACCTTCAGTGTGGATCTTGGTTATCTGAGGAAAAGAGATTTTAAAGATCAAAACTTCAGACCTGCTACAGATCCCATGGTCTATAAGACAACAGTATGCTTCTGAGCTCTGAACCATGTGCAGGAGGTGTGGAGGACCACAAGACACTGGAACGATACCACTGATGTTGTCTCTGTAAAGTCCTCCTCCAAATCCGCTGAAAGATTAAGCAAGTCAGAGGTATTTTTTGACATGGAGAGTGGTGGGTACCAGGAATGCACTGCCAGAGGTAGGGGTAGAGGCTGATACAATAGTCACGTTAAAGAGACTCTTGGATAGGTACATAGATGAAATAAAAATGGACGGTTAGGGGCTGCGTAGAGTGGTGGGTTGGAGATGCATCTCTACCAAAGGAGGTGTAAGGCGCTCCTTCCCTCCACTAGCCTGCAGGTCACCCTTGGGAAAGATGTAGCCCCTGCTTAGTCCCCTGATCAGGGTCACATGAAGCCATGGGAACAGGTGGTGAATGGTTGTATATCACAAGTCCTGTTTATGCCACCACTGACGTCAGACAGAGAATCTCCGAAGAGTATTAAATGTGACTGGGGTCACCCGTCTTGTAAATTCACAGACCATAAGAAGGCAATGGAAAACAACTTCTGTAGAAAAACTTGTCAAGAACAATCATGGCAAGACCATGATGGCCCACATCATACGACACAATATGTAAGGATTGATGGGCTGTGTAAGTGGGAAGGGTTCGGTTGATCGTGAAGCAGGTTTATTTAGGTTGGCAAACCATTGTGGTCTAAAGGGCCCGTACTGTGATGAACGGTCCTAAGTCAGTACCAGTGCCTCAGTGCCTCTCTGGGGACAACTATCTCTGCATTGGTGGCCTTGTTGCATGCAGACATCGATGCCTTGGCTACAAAAGCTCACCAGTGCCTCTACTTCCTTATGAGCATAAACAAATTTGGCATGTCGCTAATGGCCCACACCAGTTTTCATTAGTATTAGTGCGAGCACTCAGTTTGAATATGTTGTTCTACTAGGGATTGTTCATTGGACATTTTCAAAAAGTGACGCCTCAAAAAGGCCACAAGACCATTTGGGCCTATTGAGTCTGTTCTGCCATTTCATCATGGCTGATCCATCTCCTTCTCAGCTCCAATCTCCTATCTCCTCCCTGTAACCCTTCATGCTCTGACTAATCAAGAATCTATCAACCTCTGCCTTAAATACACCCAATGATTTGGCCCACACAGCCGCCTGTGGCAATCAATTCCACCGATTCACCACTCTCTGGCTAAAGAATTCATCCTCATCTCCGCTCTTTATTCTGAGGCAGTGTGCAGAGGTGGGATCCATCATTAAGGACTCCCATCAC